>NW_006285797.1:1003969-1055117 GCF_000327345.1 Myotis davidii
GAGCAGGCCTAAGCCAGCAGGTCGTTATCTCCCGAGGGGTCCCAGACTGCGAGAGGGCACTGGCCGGGCTGAGGGACACCCCCCTCCCCCCCCGAGTGCACAGATTTTTGTGCACCAGGCCTCTAGTATTATATATATAAAAAGGCAGCTAACGTATCTATTTTATGGGGAAAAATAAAGAAGCAGACTAGAGGGTAGCATAATTAATTAATATTTCTTATTTTTTTAAATATTCCCTCAGTATTTGTATTTATTTATTAATTTATTTATTTCTATCACCATTTATTAATTCCCTTTATGCCTTCTTCCACCTCCACTCACCCCTCAAATTAAATGTTAGGTAAATGTCCCATTATAATGTAAAAGAATGTAAAAAAGCAGCCATTAAACATAGAAACATTTAAAGATATTTAAGAATATTACTTGTTTAAGGAAATACCAAGATATTGCTTTGAAAAAACTTTTAGAAAAGTTACATATCTGTTACCACAGATTCTATTGTTTCCTTTAAAATACTTTTCTCCAGGGAATTTAAGAAATTTGTTTGTTTAGAAAATTGATTTATATGCAGTAATACACTTATTGTATAATAGAAGACAGGTGATGGCTGGTTACATAATATAATACATTTCTTATTATATGTTTAGGCATGTAAATATTATAAATGGTGAAATTTCAGTGATTGTTATTTTGAATTAAAGAACATTCATGTCTTAAGAGGGACTTAGGTTTTTCTTTTTGGAAGGCAAAAACTAGAGCTGCCATTTTATCCATCCAAGTTCTGATGGAAGAGGGGGCCTTTAAGGAATTGTGTGAAGATGAAAGAGCATTTGGTGTGCTGAGGGCAGATGGCATTTTATTAAATGATAGTGTTTTGGAATGGACTTCAGAATGATAGATGGCTATGCATTAAGCTAGTATTCTGAAATTAGAGTAAGATTGGAAATTATATAATACCCATATAAGGAAAAGCTGGTGGAATAAAACAGTATGATAATGAAAAGCCATTTAATGAAATTATATGAAATGGTAACTATTTTGAATGATTTGCAATAAGCCAAATGGTATAAATAACTGGGATTGGGAACATCTGCTGGATTTTATATACTCTTTGAGTAAAATGAGGAGAGAGAGAGAGAGAGAGAGAGAGAGTGTGTGTGTGTATGTGTGTATGTATGTGTGTGTATACTTTTGTAAAGCATATGCTAGACAGGTAGTCAGTGAGAAATAGTACAGAGTTGGTCTAGTTGGTTCTTAATGCCTGTGACTGAGTTCTGTTTTGATTGAGGAGGAGGAGTTACAATTAAGTAAACAATTTTCATAGGATCTGCAAAATGCAATAATAAGGAAAATTGATGATTTTTAGGAGTCCCAGGAAGGGCCCCTAAAAACATCTACAGAGATCATGGAAAGCTTCAATTGGAAGGGGCATGTTGGTTGAGATCTAACAAATAAGTGGGATATGGCCAAGATTCAGTGAAGAAGGGGCTATAATTGAGGAGAATTATACATGGATACAGCAAACAACATCTCTAAACTCTGAAAAGAAAAAGAATATTTATTTAAATAGGTAGGAGTTCAGTGTTATATTGTGATTTATAATAAGAAATATATATTTTTGTCTTCTTCCCTGGTCCCTGCACTGAGCACCTAAAACCCTTGTAATTTCCTAAGTGCTGAGAGCTGTAAGATGTCATTTGTATGTTAATGAGGTAGCTTTTATACCTCACCTAAGGATGGAACCTATAACTTCAGTCTCACTTCCATAACCTCCAGGAAGGTGAAAGGGGATGGCGGTTGAATCAACTGCCAAATGGCCAAATTATTTAATTATTCATGCCTATTAGTGAAGAGCTTTATAAAAACCCAGAAGAACTGGGTTCAGAAATCTTCCCATTGGTGGAACACATGAAGATTTAAAAAGCTCAATCATGGAAACTCTGTGCCCTTCCTACAGCAGTCCACCCCGCCCCCCCCCACCCACCTTCTCATGCATCTGTTTCATCTCTGTGCTCCCAACATACATCCTTTGTAATAAACTGGTAATCTAATAAGTAAGATGTTTCTGTGAGTTCTGTGAGCTGCTCTAGCAAATTGAGGAAACCCTAGGAGGAGATCACGGAACCTCTGGTTTGCAGTCAGCACCGCGGCCCCTTTCGCAGAGGCAGAGGTTAGGAGTACTGGTAACAACCTGGAATTGCAACTGGCCTCTGAAGTGCAAAAAAAGCATTGTTGGAATCCCCAACTTATATCTGGTCAGTCAGAAGCACAGATGACCACTTTGCTTGCAACAGGCTTATAAAGTGGGGTATGGGGCAGGCTTGTTGGACTGAATCCTTAACCCAAATCCTTAACCTGAGGAGGCTTATGCTATCTCTGGGTAGATAGTATCAGAATTCAGTTGATTTCTTGGACATCCTGCTGGTGTCTGAGAATTGCTTGGTATTGTTTGGGACTCTCCCCTACCCCACTCACACACACACACACACACACACATACACACCAGGTTGGAATTTGGTCTAGAAAGCCAAAAGATTAAGTGTGTTTGAAAGACGCAGTAAAATAGCAAGCATCAAGAATAAGTGGGTCTAAGGAGAATGGTAGATGCTTATCACACTTATCTTGTCAACTGTGCTAGAAAGTTTGCACGTTATGCCAAAAGCAATGGTAAATCATTTAAAGGTTTTTAAAGGGGCAATTGTGACATCAGAATTTCATTTAAAGCATAATGTGGCTGCACTGTTAGGGAAGGATTTGACAGATAATAAGACATGGGCAGACCATCAGATAGATTGCGATCCAGGAGAGGATTTATGGTGACATGAATTCAAATAATGAGAATGCAGATGGGATGAAGTAGACAGAGCTCATAGAAATTTAGCAAGTGAAATATAAAGAATCATACTGAATAGAGAGGATGAAAAACAAAGGGTAGTGAAGGCTATTGTCTAGGATGCTCTTAGTAATTGGTTTAATGGTGGTATCAGTTATTGAGACAAGAATTAAAAGGAGGTTAATGCTGAGTTCAGTTGGATATGCATTGAAAGGCATGTGGGGTGTTGAGGTATAAAGGCAGGTGGAGAGCTGGGTCTGGAAAAAGGTCTGGCTGCAGGCAGTGGTTTAGGTTTCATTAGCATGTAGGTCAGTGGTTCTCAACCTTCCTAATGCCGCGACCCTTTAATACAGTTCCTCATGTTGTGGTGACCCCCAATTTCATGGTTACAAATTGAACATAATGAAAGCATAGTGATTAATCACAAAAACAATATGTAATTATATATGTGTTTTCCGATGGTCTTAGGCAACCCCTGTGAAAGGGTCTTTTGACCCCCAAAGAGGTCGCGACCTACAGGTTGAGAACTGCTGATGTAGGTGATATTTGACCTTAGGAGAAAAAGAGTTCACTCAGGGAGAGCATGGAGAGAGCAACAGGAAGGAGATTTAGGATAAAACCCTGAGGAACATCAGCATTTAAGGGGAAGACAGGAGAAAAGTGGTCTGCAAAACTGAGGAGTTTCTTACAATGTAGGCAGGAAAGATGAAATGTGCCCAGAGTCAAGTAAATAGAATATTTGGAAAATGAGGGATTTGGTTAATATTTTCAGGAACTGTAGATAGGACAAGTGAGACAAAGATTAAAAATGTCTAATGGATTTGGCAACAAAGAACAAATTGAGAGAGGGGTTAGATAAAATTCCAAATCCCTTGCATTGATTTCTTTGACAGTTCTTATTGATTTGTTGGCACATGTGACTTTGTTGACCACTGCCCACTTTAAGTTTGGACACTATTAGTTCTAAACTAACAAGTTAGTGACGGCCACTTTCTTGATACATTTCCTCCTGAAATGTGTGATTCTACAATCAATGTAGAAATGTACCTTCTTTATTCTTGTCTGTGAAACTATGATCAGCGGTGAGCAGGAGACCAGCACCTAAATCTGTTGTATGCGTAGATCCTTAAAGCTTATAGTATAATCGCTCATCCATACTGAATAACAATATTATGTGAAAAGATGCATGTATTATCTTTCATAGGTTTGTTTCAAGGCGGGAGAAAATACCGACTTTATTGGACCTGGAAGAAGTCATGTGCTTCTGCAAAATTTCAATTATATATATTTTAAGGTTAATCACAATTTTATGAAACGCGCGCATGTGTGTGTGTGTGTGTGTGTGTGTGTGTGTGTGTGTGTGTACTGTGGAATTTCTTATTCTTTATTGTGGTTAAAAAACAGTTTCAGAGTTACTGTTATAGTTGAAACAATATGGTAGGTGAAGTGAAAATACTAGTGTTTGAAACCCAGATCTGCTACTTGGCTGCTTTGTGATGTGGGCAAATTTCTAAATCTCTTTGAGTCTTTGTTCTTATCTATGAAATATGATCTTGTCAAGTGTTTCATAGATCAATCAAGCATCTCATGAACCTCATGCTAGTGTATGTGCAGTATTTATGGCAGAAATCAATGAAGAGTCTTTCCTTTACTCCACTTTGTCTGGTTTTCTTACTTTAACAAAAAACTATCCCTGTTTGGTTAGCTTAGGTTGGTTAGAGCATTGTCCCTATATGTCAAGGTTGTGGGTTCAATCCCAGGTCAGGGCACAAGCAAGTATCAACCAATTAATGCATAAATAAGTGGAACAACAAATTGATGCTTCTTTCTCCCTTCCTCTCTCTCTAAAATAAATAAATAATAAATAAATAAAAATAGAGGCAGAGTTTGTGAAGAATGAAGTGCAGCTTTTAGGTGTACAATTTGATGAGTTTTGATAGTCGAATATTCTTGCATGAGCAGTGCTCTTGGCAAGACAGAGAACTTTTCCATCAGCTCAGACTTTCCTTATACCCACTACCTATTAATCTGTATTTCCTTTGGCAACTGCTGTTCTGATTTCTACCATAGATCACTTTACTGTTCTTCAACATTATATAAATGAAATAATTCACTATATACTCTTCCTTCTTTTTAAGTTCAATAAATTTTTGAAAGCCACTCAGGTTGTTGCATTTATCAAGAGTTCATTATTGTGTTTCATGCTGAGTAGTGTTCCATTATATAAATGTCACAATTTGTTGAACTTCTTGTGGATGGAACTCTCAGCTATTTTCAGTGTAAGCTTATCTATTCTATATACTAGTAATAAAAGGGTAATATGCAAATTGACTGAACAGCAGAGCAACCGGTCACTATGGTGTGCACTGTCCACTAGGGGGCAGATGCTCAACGCAGGAGCTTCCCCCTGGTGGTCAGTGTGCTCCCGCATGGGGAACACTGCTCATCCAGAAGCCCTGAGATAGGCTCACAGCTGGCGAGCACAGCTGTGGTGGCGGGAGCCTCTCCTGCCTCCACGACAGTGCTAAGGATGTCCTGGAGGGAGCAGGCCTAAGCCCTCAGTCAGACATCCCCCATGGGTTCCCAGACTGCTAAAGGGTACAGGCTGGGCTGAGGGATCCTCCCCTCCATCCGAGTACATGAATGTCGTGCACTGGCCTCTAGTATATATAAAAGCCTAAGTGACCACTCAACCACTCGACCAGTAGCTATGACATGCACTGACCACCAGGGGGAAGACACTCAATGCAGGAGCTGCCTCTAGTGGTCAGTGCACTCCCACAGTGTGAGCACTGCTCAGCTGACCAATGGCGCCAAACACCGGGCTCATGGCTGGCAAGCCTCTCCTGTGGACACTCCCCTTGCACGCCCCTCCCCCACCTGGACCGGGACTAGGACTGGCAACGGGACTAACTAGGCGCGAGCCTGCTGCTGCTTCTCGGTCATGGGAGAGCAGGTATTGCCCTAGGACGGCACACGGAAACCGCAGCAGAGCGGCAGCAAACCTACTGAGCAATGGCAGCGGCAGGCACAGCAGGGCTGGGATGAGCGGGATCGGCACGGTGCCAGGCCAGGGCTTGGGCTCCTCCCTGGCCGCCTGCTGCTTTGCGCACTACTATATTCCTCCAGGAATGTAGGACTGCTGGTTTCGGCCCATCCCCGCAAGCCAGGCCGAGGGACACCACTGGTGCACGAATACGTGCACCGGACCTCAAGTTACAATTAAACTGCTATGAACTTCCCTGTACAAGATTTTTTTACACATGTATTCTCTTTACTTGGAGTGAAGATGGTGGGTTTTTGAGTGTGTATAAATGGTTAACCTTTAATTACATGGGATTGTCAAATAGTTTTCTAAAGTGGGTGTGCTATTTTACTCTCTCACCAATGATATGAAAACTCTGGTAGGTCCCCTTCCTTGCCAACATTTGAAATTCTCAGTCTTTTTAACAACAACTGTTTTAATGATGTCAAGTGGTTGCTTACTGTGTTTTTATTTTTATTTTTGTAAGATACAGCTCTCTCTGGAGAAAGAAAAACTGCCTCTTGTTTCTTTCTTTGGAAGTCCAGGCACCACAGTTACCTTTCTTTTCTTTTCTTTTTTTTTTTTTATTGCTTAAAGTATTACAAAGGGTATTACATATGTGACCTTTTTTCCCCCGCCCTTGACAATCCCCTGGCCTCCCCTACCCCCCAGTGTCTTATGTCCATTGGTTATGCTTATATGCATGCATACAAATCCTTCGGTTGATCTCTTTCTTTCTTTTTTTTTTTAATTTTCAATTTTCCTTTATTCATTAAGGTATTACATATGTGTCCTTATCTTCCCATTGCCCTTTACCTACCCATCAGCTCATGCTCTCACCCCCCAGGTGTCTGTGTCCATTGGTTATGCTTATATGCATGCTTACAAGTCCTTTGGTTGATCTCTTCCCTCTACTCCCACCCTCCCCTACCTTCCCTCTGAGATTTGATGGTCTGATTGATGCTTCTCTGGCTCTGTTTTTGATCATCACTTTATATTGTTCACTATATTCCACAAATGAGTGAGATCATGAGATATTTATCTTTCTCTAACTGACTTATTTCGCTTAGTATAATGCTCTCCAGGTCCATCCATGCTGTTGCAAATGATAGGAGTTCCTTACTTTTTAAAGCAGTGTAGTATTCCATTGTATAGATGTACCACAGTTTTTTAATCCACTCATCTGTTGATGGGCACTTAGGCTGTTTCCAAATCTTAGCTGTTGTAAATTTTGCTGCTATGAACATAGGAGTGCATATATCCTTTCTGTTTTTTAATTTGCATTTCCATTATGATTAATGATGTTGAGCATGTTTTCATGTGCTTTTTGGCCATTTGTATGAATTCTCTTATTTGAAACGAGAGGCCAGGTGTAAGAAATTTGTGCATGGGTAGGGTCCCTAGGCCTGGCCGGTGATTAGGGCCAATCTGTGAGGCGACTGGTGGGTTGATTGGGGGGCCCCCGCTGGTACCTGCCATGGCTGGCCTGGCACCACCCACTCACTGGTCAGCCCTGCCCCTCCCAGACCCTCCACGGCTGATGGTCGCCTACCTCTGTGGGGCAACTGGCGGGGTGATCTGGGGAAGGGGCCCCCACTGGCACCTGCCTTGGCTGGCCTGGGGCCTGTGGGCTGGGGGCAGCTCCTGTATTGAGTGTCTGCCCCCTGGTGGTCAGTGCATGTCATAGCCACTGGTTGTTCCGCTATTCAGTCAATTTGCATATCAAGCTTTTATTATATAGGATAGGATGATTGGTGAGATTGTTTTTTTTTATTGTTGTACGAGTTATTTATATATTCTGAATTTGTATCCTTTTTCCAGTATATGTACTGCAAATATTTTCTCCCAATATGTGGCTTAGCTTGTAATTTTCTTGTGTATTTTGAAGAATAGAAGCTATTAATCTATTCTGAGGTTTAATTAATTGTTTTTCTTTTATATGCAGTGGTGTCTGTGTCGTCTCTAGGAAAGTTTTGCCTTCCTCAAGGTCATAAAGGGCTTCTCACTATTTTCTTCTTTAGGATTTATGGTTATGGAACTCATAGGCTTTATTTGTGGAACTCACTTAGCATTTAAGCATAAGTTTATAAATTATCTAGACGTAATTTTTATGTAAAGTTTTTTCTTAGATTTGAATATCCACTTATTCTGGCATCATTCACTGAAAATACATTTTTTGCTCACTGTCATATTTAAAGTGTTCAAAAATATAGTGTGAACACATAAAATGTGGAAAAATAAAGATCACAGTGTTTAAGTATATGTGAACTACCTTACAATATTGACCATTTATAGGTCTGTTTCAACATAAAAGGAGCAAATAACTGCCGTAGAATTAGTAAGGATGACGTGTTTATAATATGCTTTATAATTATATATAGCTCTATGAAATTGTCTTTTTTTCACAATTTACAATATAATCCTTGAGGAAAATATGAACACACCTTTCTTATTGTAACTGAGGAGAAGACTAGTTAGTCATCCTTGGTGGTTATTGATTCTGACAAGTATAGCATTCTACTGATAAAGAAGTCAGGTATTTGCTTCTAATGAACAGTAGTGGTATCTAGAAAAACCTGAGTAATTGCACTGTCCTGAGTAGCAGAATAGGTGGTTGTATCACAAAATAGTAGGAAAGAGTTGTACACATTAAATATTTTAATTTTAAAAGACCATATAATTTTAGATAATAGGTTATATGCGTTTTCTATTTTTGCGAGGAAAACATGTTATATAGAAACAATATACAAGTTGGGGCAAAAGTTGGCTTAAACTTGTAAGTATGTGAAACACAGTGCTCATTCTTGTATTATTATTTCTTAACTAGAGGTCTGATGCACGACATTCATGCATGGGTAGGGTCCCTAGGCCTGGTCGGTGATCAGGGCCGATCAGGTTCCCCACCACCCCACCTCCCCGCTTCCTCCTTCCCTCACTCCCTCAGTTCCCTACCGCCGCTGCTGTTCACCTGCTGTTCACCTGCCATGTTCCACGCCACCTCCTGGTGGTCAGCACATGTCATAGTGAGGATTGAACCTCCGGTCTCCTGGTTGAACTCCTGAGGGGACACTTTGCATATTAACCTTTTATATGTAGATTATTGTATTATCTTACATATGAACAACTGTAAACCTAGTCTTCTCTCACCCTGTATTGTACAGAATTGACAGTCTTTTCCTGTATAAAATAGATATACCCAAAGATGAATAACTGAGACCTACATCTGCATCCATAGTGATAGCCCATTTATATCTCTTGATCTTTAGTGGCATGTTAACTGTCAGCATGGCCATCACCCTGAAATGTGACATAAAGATTTTGAAATTGCCCAAGGGCATAAGTGACTGTTGACTTTACATTAATCCTTAGAGCACAGGTACCAAACCACTGTCATTTAGTAAACACATAGGTAGTCATCATGTCAACAGTAATAACCCCAAAGAAGATTTAACAACTATCCAAACTGACAGAATACATCAGTGCTGGTACCTGACAAGCTAATTCTTGGGGAGTGTGTTTATACAGGTAGGAAGGCTGCTCCATGAAGGAAAATGATCTGATAATGGGGTTTAGAAGTAGGGATGCAGTGGACAATTTTGTTTGCATTTGGAAAGGAAAAACACTGGACTTTGATGCCATCAAGTGAATGTAGCATTAGAAAATGTGTTACCATGGAGGTATTTAGAACCTCCTATAGATGTAAGAAAAGGAAAAATAGTTGTTTTCCTCAAAAGATATATAGTGATACTTCCTTGTAAATAAAAGTTTTGATTAGATGTCCTATGAATATCAATTTTATGTATATTTTAAAATGTTCATAGCATTGACAATAATTCCTCATGTTACCATAACAGAAAACTGCTTTTGAAATGTAGCTCAATACGAAATGTTTGAATGTATGACTATATTAAACAGTAGTCCACAGAGATATTTAAATCTGTGAAGGAATATATATATAAGAGAGAAAAGGGTTCTTGATGCATCTAATGTTTACTGTTGGTAGCTCATTTTGACTACACCTAATTAGAAATGAAAAAATATGTACAGCTTTCTTAGATGCAATTCACCTTTAGTCCCTAATAACTGATCCTATATAATAAAAGGGTAATATGCAAATCGACCAAATGGCAGGACAACTGGTTGGCAGGGGGCAGGGTGACGAGCAGGTGGCACCAAGCCAGCCAAGGCACGTGCCATCGGGCAGAGGGCGTTGATGGCGATGGGGTGGGGGGGGGCGGTGGCACCCAGCAGCAGGGTGATGGGGGCCGGCACCATCCCCTGATCGCCTGTCCGGTCGCCTTCCACAGAGGGAGGCCACTGGAGGCAGTGGCGCAATGGGATCAGGCTGGCTGCTTGCACTTGCGCAGTACCCTGATCGGCCCACCAATCACCTCCTGCAGAGGGAGGCCATACTGTGGCTTAGACCCGCTTCCCCTGGGGAGCGGGCCTAAGCCGTCAGTTGGACATCCCCTGAGGGCTCCCGGACTGTAAGAGGGCACAGACCAGGCTGAGGGACTCCACTGAATGCATGAATTTTTGTGCACTGAGCCTCTAGTATTTTATAAGTGGTATTTTAGAGGATTCTCTACTTGTTTTGACCTGTATTCTCTTAGAACCCCACCCCCTTCTTAGAGCACTATATTACATACCATTGCCCACCTGCCTGGAACCAAATGGATGAGTGGCCATCTGATACTTTCTGAAGAGAAATTGTCATTAAAACCAGGAAGCCACCAGTTAGGGCCAGTTCCCAATAGAGAGAAATTCTAAATTCTGGAGTTGTAGGTCTGATCTCCAGACAGAACAAAACAGATGCACTGTGTGAAGCCAGTATGGGAGAGAATTTACTGAGACTATCCAATAAGTCTTTTAAGGAACCGAGCTGACCTTGGTTTCTGAGAAACCCCATAATTTTCCCAAGATTTTCACTTTTTGATCAATATTTAAGATGGCTCCAATTGGTTTATGTTATTTGTGACCAAAATAACTTTGACTAAGAGAAAGCAGGACTGGTTCTAGGAAAATAGCCATTTCTTATAATGTTTTAGTTTGAGTTTACCTAAAAGCAGACCCTGAGATGAGGACTTGAATGTAGAAACTGGTACTGAGAGAAAGCACTAAAAAGAACTAAAATGTCAAAGCAACTTCCTTAATCTCTAAAGAGCTAGAATTTTTTGTTTGTTTATTTGAATGCTTGTGAGTCTAGTTATCCTATAGTAAAAGACTAATATGCAAATTGTCCCCTTGGGAGTTTGATCGGGAGACCAGGAGTTTGCTCACTATGATGTGAGCTGACCACCAGGGGGCGGGCGAAACATGGCGGGCGACCAGCTGTGGCGGGGCATTGAGGGAGCGAGGGAGGGACGAGGTTGGGAGGTGAGGAACCTGATCATCCCTGATCCTCGGCCAGGCCTAGGGACTCTGCCTGTGCACAAATTTTGTGCATCTGGCCTCTAGTAGTTATATATAAGTTAAAACTGCCTGTATTAATCTAAGGGGATGGAGATAAGAAAGAAAAGAATACAGCTATTGGATTCTCTTATTCTCTGGTGACATCTTCATTGCTGCTGGCATTTAGGATAAAAAATGTATTCTAAAAAAAAATGTGTTCTATTCATTTTGGATGAAGTTAAGTCCGTACTTATTTAGCAATAGGTACATAGTACCTTTTAATTTTCTCCAGAAGTAGACCTTGAAACAAATACTGGAGTGCAAGTAATTTATTTTGAAGGTGATCTTAAGAAAGGGTGAAGTTAGATATGGAGGAAAGGCATCCAATAAAGGTTTTTTCATTTGTTTGTTTGTTTTCCTCAAGCAAGTTACTGATATAGGCAACTAATTCTTAATCACATTGGAAAAATTTGGGAGTCAGGGTAAAACATACACAATCTGAGATTGAGGAAGATTGTTTACACTGTAACCTATTACCTATTGGTTGAGATTAGCTCATTAATTTTATCCCATTTAATGCTTCTCATTTTGGGGTAAAAAAGCAGACTGATGGCCAGCAATAGCTCTTAGGCAAGAAATGTATAGGCCAGTGATGGCGAACCTTTTGAGCTCGGCGTGTCAGCATTTTGAAAAACCCTAACTAAACTCTGGTGCCGTGTAACATATAAAATTTTTTGATATTTGCAACCATAGTAAAACAAACATTTATATTTTTGATATTTATTTTATATATTTAAATGCCATTTAACAAAGAAAAATCAACCAAAAAAAATGAGTTCGTGTGTCACCTCCGACATGCGTGTCATCTCTGACACCGTGTCATAGGTTCGCCATCACTGGTATAGGCCCTAGATATTAGAAGATGGGCAGATGTGCCCTGAAGTTAAAAGGATGAGGATAGGCAAGTATAGACACTGTATTGAATAGGATGGTATAATATAAGATTGCTTTGATTCATTTTTTTTTGACTGTATAGGACAGACAAAACATGTGAAAATCCCTTGTGAGTTAGAAAAGAGTCAACTAAATAGGGAGAATGATGGTTTGTCTACCCGCCTCTCCTGTCCTCTCAAACAACAAATCGATCAACAGGAACTGGGTTTGGAAAGTACCTCCCCTAAAATGTTTCTGTATGAATGAATTTTAGAATAACACTGTTCTTTATTGAACTGAGGCAAAATATTGTAGCTATTTGATAACAGCCTGCCACATTACAAATCACCACTTGCAAGGTTACACAAGGTGCCTTTAGAAAAAGCTAAATGAATTACTTCAAACAGTGTGTTTGTATTCAAAGGGGAAATAGCTGGTAGTTTGAGAGTGACAAATCTTTTCTTTGGGTTTCAAAAGGCCCATTGCCATGCTCTGCTTTTTCGAGTGCTGCTGGGAGCTGAAAGCCTGCAGTGAACAGGTAAATAGAAGATATTTGTAATTGAGAAAGAAAATTAAAAAAGAATTTTGGTGAAACAGTCACAAGGTTACTCATTTTCCTATTGTAATATTTATAGACTTTGAGGTTGGTTAAACTACATGTAATTTTAAATATAACATTTAGTTAATTTATTTTCTTAATCCTTCTTCAATTACCTTTCTTATTTAAAAGGTATTTCATACTTTTTAATATTTTTATGTTTTAAATCTGGAAGAGTCTATAAAATTTAACTGCCATATGTCTCAAAAAATATACCCACACAAACACGTGTACATATGTGCGTACATGGCATTTAGGGGAGGTGTACACACACACACACACACACACACACACTCACATCAGGTTACAGTAATCCTGTCATTTCTGCCTATCGGGGTGGAAGTTAATCATTAGCAACATTGGTTTGTAGTTGAGAGGAGATAGCCACTTGTTCAGCAACAGTGGCATGCAGGAGATAGTTTTTCAGTGGTCTGTTGTATCCTTACCTCTTATTATTTAATGACTTTCCATATGGGCAAGATCAAATAAATTCACTTTCTGCCCAAATAATGTTTTAGGTTATATTGTACCACAAATACCTTCAGGGATTCCTATTGTCTCTCTTAGTTTACTTAACAATGTTTTATGTAAAACGTTCAGCTTACTAGTTCTCTGGTAGTTTGTGAACCCCATCTCATTTTAAAAATCATTTTTTTCTTAACTTATATTAGCCAAAGTACACATTTCCTGCTATTATTTCTCTGAATCTATTGTGTTTGAGAATGTATCTTAGGTAATTGGAATGGTTGACTTGATGAACCTTAGTGGATAGAAGTAGAGACATGAAACACTTGCTTATTCAATTGTTAGTCATAAGAAGTTATATTTATGGGATTTCTGGAAACACTGCCACCTTGAATGTCTTAATCTGTGAACTCCTTTTCTAATTTTAGATTCAATTATTGTAGTAAGAAATGGGACAAGATAAGACCAGTAAATTTCAAGATTAAGGGCCTAATGAATTAAAAAAAGGTAGATTTGAAAAAAATAAGTCAAGATGACCAATCAGTCTAATCAGAATTACATGAAACTATAAATACCTCAGTAATTACAAAGCCACTCTGCTATCACGTTTCACAATAAGAATAACTTGAAACTATCAATAGTTTTGTATTAGTGCTTGCAAAAAAAATAGAGATTTGTAGATTCTGAGGGGATGAAGGCTACAGTAAAGGAAACAAGAACAGCCAACATATGCTCCTTAGTATTGTCAGTCCCATAAGTATAGCTTCAAAAAGCTACCACGTTGAATTTGAAAATCACTGTGCAAACAAGCTTTTACTGAAATGATTATAACGGCTATATCAGAATGAATAGAATGTGGATAATTTTTATTTGTGTCTTAGACTTTTTAATGAAGGGAGTAAGTAATAAGTGATTTTGGTGTGACATGTCTCCTACAAAGAGAGATACACTGAAACACTGATAATTGTCATTTTTAAACCTAGCATTAATATTTGCGATTTCAAGTAAACATAGTAAAGTTTCCAGCTAGTATTTTTAAAAAAGTAATATGATTCAATCACTTCTTATACTCACTGCTTTTAGGTGATTATATAAAACCTATTGGCCTGGCCAGTGTGCTCAATGGTTGAGCATCAGTGTATGAACCAGGAGGTCACGGTTTGATTTCTGATCAAGGCACATGCCCAGGTTGTGGACTCGATCCCCTGTGTGTGGCGTAGAACAAAGAAGGCAATTAATGTATTGAGCATTGGTCACAGGCTAGTCAATGTTCGAGTGCTTTACCTTTCCTGAAATCCATCTAACAACCCAGTACCAGGGTTGATAATAAGGACAGCAATAATAACAATGGCATTTTGTTGCTCACAAATTTCCAGAAGAATGCTGAAGTTGGTGTTTAAGCTTGGGACTGAGGGTGCCAGTGTTCACATCCCAGTGACAGTATGTGCTCTATGCCACCTTGGAAAAAGTTCTTATCATTCTGCATATCTCATTTTCTTCTTCTGTGAAGTGGAAATTATATTTGACCTAACATCAAGGTAGTTTTTGAAGATAGGTCCATATGAATCCCTGATAAAGTGCATGGCATACAGGAAGCACATAGTGAAATAGCTGCTATTTCTCCTCCCCCATTGGTTTAAAATCATTCATTTGCACAACAACCTCCAGAGGTAGATACTATTTTAGCTTCATTTGGGGAGACTGAGGATCAAGAATACAGATAACTAGCCCAAAGTCCCACAGCTTATATAAATTCAATATTTTCTGTCTCCATAGCCCATATTATTTCTCTTCTTGTGCAACCTGAATGCACAGAAATTATTACTTTGGTCCCCTTCCTCTGACTAGTGGCTTATCATTGCTGCCACTCTGGCAGTTTTTGAGAAAAAATAAATTATTCAAACGTAGATGCAGGTAAGAAACTTGGCAAAAGTTACTGCTGACAAGTGTCCCTGGATTACCCACCCAGAGTCAGATATCTGGGCCGAATGCCTCCTATAGCTGCTGCTTAATGTCTAAAACTCTTCCTTAGCCCTGAGATGAAGGGTTTTGTTTGTTTGTCTTTTTAGTTTGTGTCATTGAAGAGCTTCATTCAGTTGGCCAATTTACCATGTCATATAAGAGTATGTAGGATGCTTTACCTGGAATACAGTAGGACACCTACCATGTATTCTGAGATGGAGCACCAGGATCTAGGAATAAATTTTCCAAAATAGGCAAACAATGGTTATTTCTACAGATTCTTTTTAAAGCATGAGGAATAAGATTAGATATACTACTGCATGGTTGTTAGGACAGTTTAAAAGAAAACAAGCTTGGTTTGCACTGCCCGGGTTTGACTCTCTGCTCTGCAGCTGTTGACTACATTGGCTGGTTGTTAACCTGCATTTCTTAGTGTCTCACTGTAGAATGGACATACCGATAGTTTTATTTATTTACTTCATGATGTTGTGAGAGGCTTCTATTAATCAGCACTTAGAATAGTGTTGGTACTCATTTAGCATCCAGTCAATGGTGGTAGTTGTTTTCTTCTTATATATCATACAGGCCTCTGACACCCAAATGAAAACAGTGTACATTATAGATTAAATAGAACACTATGGACTATCCTGGGGAAGTAACCAACATTCATTATGTCTATGAGAATGTGTGCTCTAGACTTACAATTATGAATGAATGAAAGGACTTTTAGAAAATGATCCATTTGTCAATTGGAAACTGCCTATTTTATTTTCTCATTTTACAAAGTGCCAGTGTAATCAGTGCATGTTTACCTTACCATGAGTGTCAGGATTAGGTCACAACTCACATCCCAAACTTCAGAATTCATGGGGAGAATAAAAATAAATTTTTATCACTAACATTTATTTAGGACTTACAATATGCCATGTACTCTATCAACATTTTATATGCATTATCAATTTCAGAATAGCTTTATGATAATACATACTCTTGTTCTTATACAATCCATCCATAATCCATTCTTTCAACTGCTTTCAGGCATTTCATAGCATATTGTCAATGTTTTATAAACTGCCCATTACAATTAGGATGAAATGCAATGTCTAAATCACACCTACTCTGTTCCTCTTTCCTGGCCTCGTCCATGTTTCTGATCTAATTTCACACCCCTTTCATTCCACTGCTCATTTTATCCCAGCAGCACTGGTTTCCTTTCTCCTCCTTGACCAGCTATTGGCTCTTTTCTGTGTTAGGGACTTTGTACTAACTTTACTTTCCCAGGAAAGCATCATCCCAGAACTTTGTGTGGCTGATTTCATCTCACCATTCTTTCCTCAGCCCAGAGTGGCCTTCCGTGGCTAGTTTAATTTAAGTTGTCTCCTTCCTCACCCTCTGTTCCGTTATTGTCTTTTTTCTTTTCTGAAAACATCTGTCACTAACTGAAATTTATTAACTTACATATATTCTTATTGCCTGTCTCTTTTTACACATTGTGAATTCCATGACTACAGAATCCCTCTCCCTTCACTGTATCTAGAAAAGTACTTGGCATATATTAAGCATTCAAATATTTGTTGAGTGGACAATTGGGTGCAGTTTAGGAAGATTACAAAATGTGTCCATCATCTTGAAGCTAGGGAAGTGGCAGAACTCAGTATATTGAATCGAAGCCTATTGCTCTCTAAGGTAGAAGGACATATGAAATGCATGAATAGCAACTGAAACAAAAGCATAAAGGTATTGATGTAATAGCTTTTTGACATTTGTTTTATTTTGTCACCCTTTTTGCAAGAAAGAAATATCCTGTTTTACTTCTTATTGCACCGTTACCTCCCATGTGTATGAGTTTCTGTCAACAGTGATATTCTGGGTCACTCATTTCTGTCTCTGTTAAAAGTTAGAATACTTGCCTGTGCTATTCTGCATGGCTGTTGACTAATGGGAGAATTCCCCAAGTAAAAGAACTCTGGCATCTGATCCCCATGGCTATGTGTGTGGAGGAAAAAAACAATCCCCACAGTTATATCAGAAATAGCAAAGTTTTATTTTCTCCCCCAGAACACCAATGCTAATTGCAGTAGTTTGTAAGTCCAACATTCAAGTACTTTAAGAAGAGGTGGGAAGGCATTTGCTTGTCAGGATCAGGTGAAAGTATACACTTCATGGGCACAAACTGTTACTGCAATTATTATAATGATAAAAAATATTTTTATTTGTAAGGACTACTACAAATTACAGTGATGATAATATTATTTTCTCTTTCTCCTGCTCTCCTTCTCCTGTGTGTCATTTTTTTCTTTCCATATTATAGATACTTTTGGGGATGAAGTGGGACCTGAATCTCAAAATTTTTTCAAGTTGTACATCTTTCAGTTTTATTTGAAAGAGAAAGAAATGAAGACAGAGAAGGAAAGGGAGAGGGACATAGAGAGGGAAAACAGAGAGAGAAGGAGAGGAAAGAAGAGGAGAGGAGAGGAGAGGAGAGGAGAGGAGAGGAGAGAAGAGGAGAGCAGAGCAAGGAGAGGAGAGGAGAGGAGAGAGAATTTTACTGATCCCCCAAACAAAAGAATCCCAGTGAAGAGTCTCAGTGACCAAGCTTTGTCTCAACCAGCTCTTTCCAGGGGAGGGACAAGAAGAGAACAAGGTAAATGAACCACACATGTCCCTAATTTTACGTGAATGGGAATAGTATATGTATAACTCATATTTTTCCATACATGCAGCAAAAATCCTCCCATGATTAAGATGTGAAGACAGTCTTGATACTTGAAAGCAGAACTGTGTGCCAAACACAATCCTAGAAACGGTGTCAAGGAAATAAATGTGGAAGATATTCACTGGCCTTTATTATTTCTAGGGAAATTTGGGAAATATAAAACAAACAAAAATTATAAAGCCAAAATGTTCTTTTTACAAAGAGTATAATGTTATATATGCTTTTTATGGTGTGTGTGTGTGTGTGTGTGTGTGTGTGTGTGTAAATAATTTTATTTACTTGGAGGGAGAAAAGGAAGCCATAGACAAAATTAAACAAGAGAAAAACCACCCAACATTCCAGTCTGAGGCTATCCTATCTAATAAATGAGCAATATGCAAATTGACCATCACTCCAACACACAAAAGGGCCACCCCCATGTGGTCAAAGATGGCCACTACAAGATGGCCAGCAAGGGAGGGCAGTTGGGAGGGACCAGCCCTGCAGGGGAGGGCAGTTGGGGGAAACCAGGCCTGCAGGGGAGGGCAGTTAGGGATGACCAGGCCAGCAGGGGAAGGCAGTTGGGGGTGACCGGGCCAGCAGGCGAGGGCAGTTGGGGGTGACCGGGCCAGCAGGGGAAGGCAGTTAGGGGTGAGCAGGCTGGCAAGGGAGGACAGTTAGGGGTGATTGGGCCAGCAGGGGAGGGCAGTTAGGGGCATTTGGGCCAGAAGAGGAGTATTTAGGCATCGATCATGCTGGCAGGGGAGTGGTTAGGGGCAATCATGCAGGCAGGCAGGCGAGCAGTTGGGAGCCAGCAGTCCTGGATTGTGAGAGGGATGTCCGACTCCCTGGTGGGATTGGGCCTAAACAGGCAGTCGGACATCCCTCAAGGGGTCCCAGATTGGAGAGAGTGCAGGCTGGGCTGAGGGACCCTCCCCCCCTCACAAATTTTGTGCAGTGGGCCTCTAGTTAATGATATGTTTATATATGCCATCCTAGTTGCTTTATATCATAATTGTTTTAGTCATGATCATATTTTATAAACACTTTTGTTTTTTGTTGATTCAAGCTATCAACTGACCAACCAGGAAAAGACAAGGAGTAAGTTGAAAATTTTATGAAGCCTTTCTTTGAATTGAATTTTTAAGAAATTGAATTTTAATTAGAAGAGGAAGAGCATTTATACTATTTGTTTTCTTTTAAGTAATCAAGAGTACTTTCACACAAGATTTAAAGTCATTTTATTTTATTTAAAAATATTTTTTTATTTATTGATTAAGGTATTATATAGGTGTCCTTATCCTCCCAATGCCACCACCCCCCCCACTCATGCCCTCACCTCCCTAGTGTCTGTATCCATTGGCTTATATGCATGCATACATGTCCTTTGGTTGATCTCTCCCCCTTATCTCCACCCTCCCCTACCTTCCCTCTGAGGTTTGATGTTCTTTATATTCCACAAAAGTCATTTTAATGTTCTTTATGAAACTTTGGGACAAATTAAAAATAAAATCAGTAAATAAATATTGAATTGATTCATTCAGAGGCCATTAGGCATTATTATTAATGCAAAGATATCTTATATAGTTCTTGGTCTCAAGGAGATTATAATCAGTTTGGTTGGAAATTATAGAACTGGTAAAAAATCTACAATAAGATTTAAATAAGCTGTTCAAAGTTATGAGAAGGCATTATTTATTACTAAATGAATGAAAATATTTGAATCTGAAATAGATAACATTTTTTTTTCCAAAGAGGTGAGACCAAATTATTTTGAATGGATGAATAGGGAAGAGTAGAGATGTTATTCTGGCTGCATGATGGTGGAATGAAAGCATAGAGACCCTCAAAGTAGGAAGTATTGCTGCAGACCCATCAACCGTGAAATGTTCTCCAAGTGTAAATCTGGCATCCATAATATTGAGTGGTATCATCAAGCAATGAATATTATCTTTATTGTTTGACAAGGCCTATTAAAAATATCAAAGCCTAAGGGAAAGAACACATTTCTAAGAAATTTATTACACCTCTCCTCTTATTAATGCATTCAATAAATATTATTATGTGAACTGCTGACAAGAATAATCTCCTCCTGTATAATAGGTAAGCTGTTCACTCATGTTCCCAAATGTCCTACTTTAAGTTATTATAAATGGTAATGGAATTGGATTTTAAATTACTTTGAATATTTAGTCTTCTGCGGGATTCGTATTATTCTCACAACTTTAAATATTATTTGTCCTCTTATCTTTAAAACTGTATCTACTGTTTTCTTTTTTAATAATTATGCATTTGAAGTAAAAAGGTGATGCCATGCATGGGTGCAGAAAAACAGTTTTGTTGGTTTTGAAAATGATTTTCATAATGAGTGATTATATCAAGCGTAAAATGTTAGGCAAATTTGTAGGTGAAAGCTTTAGTACCTGCAGTTATTATTAAGTAGTTATCCTCTAACCCATTTGTGGGAAAGTTGTGCTACTTCATTCTCATCTTCATTTATTAAAATTCCTGAGATTCCTTGGCAATTTCTACCAACCTGACATCCAATATATTGAATGAAACTGAGTTGTCATGAAGCCAGAACTTTGTATTCAGACTTGTTGTGTGTTTCCTTCCCACGTCCCGCGTGGGTCAGGGTTCAGGAACTGGAAGCAGAGCCTCACACAAATGAAAATGAAAAGACAAGAGATAATTTGAAATACTGGGGACCAGGCGGACAAGTCCAACTCAAGGGGAAGGACTTCCACCGTGCTCAGGCCTTACCAAGCTTTTACTGATTCTGGGATGCACCCATAGCATAGCCCTTAGGCAGGTGACCCCCTGCAACAGGCAGACTAGCCCATCAGCAAGGATTTACATAATAATAGATGGGGAAGTTGCTTCAGTTACCACTGTCTGGACAAACAGAGGTGGCGCCTAGCTCTGACCTTCAGACCTTCGCTAGGGCTTCAAAGGCACCCAGCCTTTGGGGGGGGTTCTCTGTCTAAGCTTATTAGCTAGCTAGTGAAGACAATAAACGGTTTCCCACAAGACTCTAGTATTGAATCTTGGCTCTGTCAATTATAAGCTATATACTTTGGGACCAGTTGTAGAGTACACTGTGTCTTAATTTTCTTATTTGTAAAAACAGGGCATGTATCTCAAAGGGGAATCTTAAGGATTAAATGAGTGAATAGCTAAAGCTACTCATAGAGCACATCTTTGTATGTTTGTTAAATTTTAAAAATGCACAAACATACTAAAAGTGCCTATCTATCTGCCATGATATTATTTTAACATTTTATTTTAAAATAATTTCATACATAAATGGAAGTTACAAAAATGAAAATGTTACAGAGAATATTAGTATACTCTTTATCAAATTCACCTCTAGGTAGCATATAGGATATTTTCCAAGGTTAGGGATATTCTATTCTATAACTACCATTCAATTGTCAACCTCAGTAATTTAATTTTGATCCAATGTCATCTTCCATTCTTAATCCACCTGTATCAGTTGACACAATAATGTCCTTTATAGCGTTTACTTCTCCAGTATAGGAGTCAGGTATTCCACTGAAGAGTGAGTTGTGTATGTCTCCTTACCCTCCTTTATCTAGAACCTTTCCACAAACTCACTTTGTCTTTGATGACTGACATTTTTGAAGAATAATGTACCACTATCCTCCTTTATAAAAATGCAAATGTCCCTGTTTATTTATAATTAATAGTTTTTCTCCTTGCAACCTATAAGAAGTCTGTGAGGCACTTCAAGACCCCTCTAGATTTAACATCCATTGATAATTCATGCTTGATACAATCTTTAATATGATGATGGAAAAAATGGTCATTTTGCAACTCTAGCACTCCCTCTGCATATACCTGCCAGCCTTTAGCATTCCACTGAAAGCCAGAGCCCCCTCCCTGTCTCCCTCCATCCCTCCCTCCCTGTCTTCCTTCCTTCCTTCCTTCCTTCCTTCCTTCCTTCCTTCCTTCCTTCCTTTTTCCTTCTATTTGAGTTCTATATTTATATCAATATTTATATTTATTTCCTAAATTAGGTTATAGAATTCCTCATTAGAAGTTATGTATTTAAATAGAATTATAAGACACTTGTCTAATTACACTCAGATAAATCAAGCTAGTTGTATTCTGAGGGTTGCATTTTATGATACTGTTTACAGGGAGTATCATCAAGAGAGGACATTAGGCACATGTACAAACAAGTCTAAACATGCTTCAGAATTACAGTATTTCATCAACAATGGCTGACCTAGAGGAAGCACTCTGTCCTCTCTTATAACTAAATCTTTATTCATTTGCCAGGAGAATCAGCATGCGTCTTACATTCCCGGGGGTTGACTTTGGAAGATTTTCAGAATGGCAGGCCATTGCCCTTGGAACCACTCCATTTATCATTTTAAGCAATAATAAAAGTATTTTCTTCTAATTTAATTCTAGTCCTTGGTGCAAGAACAGAGCACTGCAGTTAATAAAAAGATAATTAAGAGACAACATGTGGGTAAAATCAGTGCCTCAGTAGAACTTCTGAACATATGAGAAAGCCGCCTCTTTAAGTGTGAACTTTAATTAAATAAATCTATCATATTAGTTATTTGAGGCAAGGCGTTTTTATGAAAATGTGCAGCATGGACTTAATCATTAGTAGAGAGTATAAGAGCATGCTCTTTTCATAAATATGAAAGCCACTTTTCTGAATTATTCCACATGGAGAATAAGACCTTTATTGAAAAATAGAGGATATGTAATGTACTGGTTTGCATATGGACAGCAAGATGGCAGTTTTCATGTTAAATGGCAGCCTGAGTCCCACAAAATTATAGGGGGGCAAAGTGAAAATTAAACTCTTTTTGTTTTTATTTTTATCTTATTATAGAATCAACATTGGATTCCTAAATTAGTAATTGTCATATACTCTTGTTCTATACTATATTTATTTATAAGTGGAGGGAAGAGAAAAATAGACAATATTTTCTCAATGTAGTTTCTTTTGAGAAATTAGGGTAGACATTAAGTATACAATTATCAAATTAGATTTTGCTACATTAATATGTGTGATTTATGAAAAATAGCTTGTGGTGTTTAATATACTACCTTAGAAAGTGACATTTAAATATCACTTTCAGGTTAAGGTATGATCTTAGAACTTTTTAAAATGTATTTTATGGTATTTGTTCCAAAATCTACTGAGGAGGCCGTACAAGTTGAGACTTTCCTTAAGGATATATGGATTTTCTGTATTTTTTTTATCATTTTGACTATAAATTTTATACATTACAAATAAATGTATAATGACATATACACTTATAAATCATCATGTCACTGAAGCAATAGAGGAATACTTTCACTGAGAAATATTACACATTTCACCTATCAATTACTTTAGAAAATTTATATAGAAATGGGTGAATAGATATGTTTAAAGTATCTTTTACACAGGATTTTTCAGCACTGAGTTGTAAAAGGTTGATGAAACTGATTATTTTTCTAGAAACTCTTTTGCTAAATGTACATGGCCAAACTTTAAAGGATTATTCATCCGAAAGTATTACATTAAAGAATGATAGCATGTGAGTTAATTTGTTCTATCTTCTTTCACTATCCCAAGTCCTTAAATGCTCCCATTCCCTTTTGAACACAGTCTTTCAGCATCTACTTTAGTAGACATCAATTCTCCCCTGGTTGTTTCCCCCACTTTGCAGTTGCAGTGGGACAGCATGCTTCCTTTTTAATTATTTTGTAATATGTCTGTTGCCCTTTGGGGTTTTCCTCCAAGTAAAATCAGGCAATTCAATTGAGGTCTGCACCAGTCTTTTGAAGTTGAAGAAATAATTCCATCAATAAAAATAACATTAGAACAAACATCTTGCTGGGTCCAAGTTTAATAAGAAAAAAAATCCCTTCTTTGTATTAGTAATTTTACCTAATTCTATTAATTTCTCAAGCTGTTGTGTTAGTAACTTTTTTTTTTGTTACAGAGGTAATGAAAGCTAGGCATAGATACAACTTTTACTTATAGTATTTTGATTAAATTTATCTTTACTATACACCAGCTATATGCAAATGTAGAAAAATAACTGAGAAGTATTGAATTATGTGTAATTTATTTGCCAGTTAGCAGTTCTGCCTGAAAATAATGTAGAGACTGAAATTTGGATTAGGAGTATTTGTTCCAGGATAGTATTACATTAAAGAATATATAAATACATTGACAAGAGAAGATTTGACTTTGGGTAGTGAGCACATGGTGCAATGTACATATCTTGTAATATAGAAACCTGCACCTGAAACCTATATGTTGATGTTGACCAATGTCATTCCAATCAATTTAATTTTAAAAAAGAGAAAATATAAAGGAAAACTCATTTTTAACTAAATGCGTAGCATTGTAGGAAAACTCTTTTTCATTTCCACTGAAACTTTTGGATTTGAAAAATTGAGCTATTCTCTATAGAGTCCTTCAAATAGGAAATTAATGCTTACCTACAGCCTTTTTATTGATATCAGGAATAGTGGTATTCTAATTGAATGCAACTATGCAGTAGTGTTGGCTAAACATTTAAGCACTGATTTTGTACCCGTACAAAGTGCTTATATCATTTATCTCTTTTCATAGTGGTGATTACTCTGTGTAGTAGAAATTATAATGTGCTTTCTTTTACAAAGGAGGGATCTGAGACTTAGAGAACCTAAGGTAAAGTGGAAAAGCAACGTGTACGATCCACGTGTGCCAGATCCCAAAAGCCTACACTCTAAATAACTTTATGTATAATATATCCTTGTAAAATACTTAGTGCACCTGATGTCTTTAAGATATTCCCATATTATCTATCTATCTATCTATCTATCTATCTATCTATCTATCTATCTATCTAAAAGGCTAAGTGTCCGTCTGTCTGACTGGTAGCTATGATGTGCACTGACCACCAGAGGGCAGAAGGTCAATGCAGGATCTGCCATTACGCTCACTGGCCATTTAAAAATAAATGGCACCATGGACCTGGTGCCAACAAACCAACACTTGGCTTCCCCAAAGTGGGACACAGGCCCCGCCACCACCCCGGAGCGACAGCCCACCAAATTGCAGCCAATACTGCTGAGACCCCATGGCACAAAATGCGGCCCATGGCCCAGCCCAGCCCGTAAATGGTGGCTGTGGGCACTGGGTAATGACATCACATAGCAACGCCCAGCTTCCTCTCCCTAACAGTGAGCCTCCTTGGAGTTTCTTCATCCCAGGAACCCAACGTGCTTTTGGATTTGAAAAATTGAGCTCTTCTCTATAGCCAATGCTAGTCTCTATATATAAAAGGCTAATATGCTAAATGTCCCTCCTACCATCCGACCAGTCACTATGACGTGCTGACCACCAGGTAGCAGATGCTTAATGCAGGAGCTGCTGAGCTGCAATGGCTTGGCAGAGGCAGTTCTCAGGCGATGCACCCCGGAACCGGAGAGGAGGGAGCCTGATTCCTCGCGGGGCCACATGATTTCACCTTTGGCCATGGGTTATATTCTTGCTGGGGCACTGTCGGCCCTGAATCTGATTTACTGCACACTTGGCGTTTGCGTTTCACACCCTGTACAACAGCAGCTTTGCAGAGTGCCCTCTTGTACTCCAGGACTCCTCGGGGGTTGTTGGAGAGCTGGTTTCAGCCTGATCCCCACAGGCTAGGCTGAGGGACCCCACCTGCCAGAGGGAATCTGCTCACTATGCAGATGGCAGATGCTTGGAAGGGACCTGGGAGGTTGGCTCCGGGGGGAGGGTGGGGGGGGGGGTTTGGCCCGTCTTGCCCAGTCCTGCCTCTGGCCACCCTCTAATTAATTTCCACGAATCCATGCACTGGGTCACTAGTTTTGTATAAATCTGCAAAATTGCCTTTTCTTATAAAGCTAGAAATTTCTTGTTTGTGTTAAATTACTTCAAATGAAGGACATGCTCTTTTTGGCATAATCTTTAGTATAAATATCCTTGGAAGTAGAGTAGAGCCTAAGCTTCATAGTAGAGTTGTGGCTCTGGTGGGCAGATTTAAACATGTACCTGAAATATTGACCACAATACTATTATTTACCAGAGGAGTCAGAGCAGACAGACTTGCTATTGCCCTAAGCTTTCAAAGGAAATCTCTGTCCCTTCTCTCCCTAGAGACAGTTTGTGTGTATGAATGAGTTTGGGAATTGATCAAATAGCCCTCTTCTTTATAAGGAGTGTGATAGTTATTTCAACCAAATGTTTTGGCCTAGCACTCCTTAGAAAAACTTTAAAAAATTCACTGTAGGGTAAATTATTAACTGTTGCCATTTTTCATGGCTTGCCTGATAAATTCATTTTCTTTTATTTAAAAAATGCTTTATGTTTGATTAGTATATTTGATTAAAATAGAAATCAATTGAGGAGCGGTGTGACATTAATATTTTGCTTTACCAAATTAGGGCAAGTATTTGAAAAATCAGAAAGCACTAAGATATATATATATTTCCTCCTAAAACGTCATTAAAGATACATGAGGGTTCATTTTTCTTTTCCTACTTTGTCAGCATTTGGAAATGGCTTTATACGTTTCTTCTGAGAGCTGACTTTGATTAAATGCCCTATGTATTGAAAAGTTTCTTATTCCTTTTATTTTGCAAAGCAGGATATTTAAAGTTATACGCTATAGATTGCACAGAACAAGAAAAGAATTCTTGTTATATATTCTTTCAGTCCATTTGATAAAATCTGGGAAATCACAGTTGAAAAAAAATGAACTGTTAGTAGAAAAGAGAGGGTTGTGGAGATTTTCCTTATATTGATATCTCAGGTTTATTTTAGCTACGAGAATATGTTTCGTTTTTTAAAAATATATTTTTTATTGATTTCAGAGAGGGAGGGAGGGAGGGGGGAGAGAGAGAGAGAGAGAAAGAAGCATGAATGATGAGAGAAAATCATTGATTGACTGCTTCCTGCACGCCCCCTACTGGAGCCTGCAACCACCCTGACCGAAATCGAACCATGACATCATAGGTAGAGGCTCAACCACTGAGCCATGCCAGCTGGGCAGAAAATATGTTTTCTGAGGTGCAAAATCATATAACTCCATGTAGCTTATATAACTGGTTGAATAATCAAAAAAGATCTTGTCCACATCATGGAAATCCTCAGCTTGGCTATGTTTACCTGTCCTGGTTCTCTGGCTCTTACAACCTCCCTTTTCTTCTTTTAGAAGCAGTTTACCATAACAGGAACCCCTCACTTTAATATATATTCTTCCACTTTGATGAAATTCTTTTACTGATCAAACTAGGTTAATACAGGCTTCTGGGTATAGTTTTAACACTGATTTTTATAAATAAAACTAATTACATTGATATTTGTAAATTTTCCAGTTAGAACATATTATTACGCATGAGTGCATATATGTGTATATGTTGTGATGGCCATATTTCTAGAAATTCTCCTCAAAATAGAGGTATTGGCACATAATTTCCCTCTGTCTTGCATTTAGAATATAGATCGATTCGTTTAAAGATGTAAATAGCCAGGCCAGCGTGACTCAGTGGTTGAGTGTCGACCTATGAACCAGGAGGTCATGGTTCGATTCCTGGTCAGGGAACACACCCAGTTTTCGGGCTTGATCCCAAGTGGGGACATTCAGGAGGCAGCTGGTCAATTATTCTCTCTCATCATTGATGTTTCTTCTATCTCTCTTTCACTTTCCCTTCATCTCTAAAATTAATAAAAATATACCTTTAAAATATGTAAACAGACATTGTTTGAACTGATCCTTGCCAATATGTATTTCAATATTCACATATATTTAGGCCAAGCTTTGCTTTCAGCTGAAAGTGATTGAAGTGGAGACAGAAATAAGATCAAATGTAATTATTTGATGCTATGTTTTCAAAAGGCTTTAGCCACAGTTTTGAATAGAGGAACTACATTTAAAACAATATTCAACAAAGTCTTTTTTAGAGTAGTAAAGCTAAGATTTTCTTTGTGTAGCCTGCAGAAGGTTTAAACATTTAATTAGCATTTTCTTTTTATGATATCTGGGCAACAGAAATGAAATTTATGAGATCAAAATGCTAAAAAAGCACCAGAAAATCTGAGTGTAAAAGTCACAGAGAATAGCGAAAACAAAGAGAATGCAGCATTCCTTCTTGTATGCATTATCACGATGAAGAACATTTCTGAATTGCACTTTCCACCTGTGTTCAGATATTTAGTCATCAGTCTTCAAAGCCCTTCAGCTTCATGGAAATAAATGGTCGCTGTGTTTTTAGTTTTCTAGTATATGAACATTTTGGGAATAAGCCATAGAACTCATAAAATACCATAATTCACATCTCCTCCTGCACAGAAAGTTACCTTTACCTCCTTAGTGTGAGCAAGGGTGGAATGTGCTATCTGGCCCTGATGACCACAGTTGCTGATGTGAAAATATTTATCTGCCTGACTCTGCCCATTATCCCACTTAATAGTCACGGCTGCTTCAGATGCAATTGCTGAAACATGGCTAGGCAAGTGCAAACTGCTGTGTTCCATAGAGATTACATTCCCAAAACATGAGATTTGGATGCAAAAAGGCTTAGGTCAGAGATCTGTAATGGTGATCTTAAGAAACAGATTAAATCTATTGCTTAATCTATTTCTACTTATCAGTCTTCAGTAGGGCACTGAATTGATACCATGGAGACTCAATTCATCTACCTTCATAGAGAAGGATGTTAGATATTAGAAAAAAACACATTTCTTCTTTTACACCTGAGCTATGCTTTCCTTGAGGTCTAGCCCATTATCTTTAATTTATTCTCAAAATAAATTAAATTGCCACTTGACAGTGCCTGTGTGCTTTCCTTATTATCTCATATGGTAATAGTTGTTCAACTCTCACTTCTTTCTCCACCTTCTTTGTTTTTAAGGCCGACTGAGACCATGTGGGACATTACAGACAGATGAATTTGAACTTTCCTTAATTTTTAAAAACAATCTATAGTTGCCTAACAATGGAAGGATCCATTTAAACATATGCAAATGCCTTTTAACTTTCCTTAAACTTTGGCTCTTTATGATGTATAAAGACATTCCTAAGATAGAAAATACAAAATATTTCAACTTAACATTTGTGATAGCTAGCAAAACCCAACCTCCCAAAACTGATAAAGCAGATGAGAAAGATTACAACTTCATGTATACATTTAAGTGGGAAAACTCTAAATAAATTATTAGCAAACTCAGCAGTCTTTTTAAAAGTAGCAGATGACAGGAACAAGTATTCTTTTGTTGTTTTGTTTTGTTCCAGGAATGACAGCATGATTCAATAATCAGAAATATGATTCATATGCTCTATCACATTAAATGATTAAAAGGGGAAAGAAGGCATGAGATGCTCTTGAAATCTACAAAAAAAAAGGCATTTAAAAAACACCAGTAGATTCTTATTGCCCTGTGCATAGGGTATTTCCTTCATCTGTGAAAGATTTCATATCCACCATGTAGTGAATATACACTGTATCAAGCCCTTGGCTTGGCATTTTATATGCTTCCTAACCCATTCTCTTAGCATTTAGCGGGGTCAGCGATGACATCTTTACTTTATATATGAAGACCCAAAGGATGATGAGGTAAGAGGCGGAGGTTTCAACCCGCAGAGTCTGACTTCAAAATTCACAATTTCCATTAGTTCCTTATTACAGCCCTTTTTGTCCTTATGGTTTCCTTTGTATCTTATTAGAATGAGTTGCTATTGTTGTTTTTTGTTTTTGTGTGTGGAGGGGGAGGAAGTTATTAAGCCTTGTTTTCAAGTCTTCTGAACATTGTGCTTTTATTTTTCACACTTCAAAGTCAAGGTGAAATGACAGGAAACGGTCCTGGAGAGTGGACTTCTCAGTACAGTCACTTCCCCTCTGCAGTGGTTTCCAGCCTGATGAGCAGTGTGATTGTTTTCAGTTTAGGTTTCTATGTCGAGGCCTCTGAATCTTAGTGCACCTGCTCTCTTGGATTCATGTTTGCATTAGGGATTTAAAATTGACTCACAAGCACCTATAACTGTATCATGTCAGGCTTAAGAGGTTCTGTGACCACTGTAGAAGCACAGAGAAACAGAATGTTTTCTGCCTTGTAAAACACTACAAGTTCTTACAACAAATATCCCAGGAAGGTATAGCTCTTGTGTGTTGCTTGAGCTAGAGCCACTTGTACCCAAACAGCATCTTCTATTTAGGCCACTATGTCTCTTCTCTTTAAGGTCAGACTCAGTGGCTAAACTGACACAAATTTCACAGACTGGGAAGGCACTTCTGAAAAAAACGATCTGAGTATATGCGCTGTTTCTCCCATAGCTTTTGCCATTCTGTGCGGGTTATGGCTGTGGGGCCTGATGAAGGATCTAAAAGGAGAGGCATGTCCTGCAGGGGTAACGTGTAGGCCAGCTTTGGTTTGGAGTTTAAATTGTGTTGATGCTATTCGGGCTGATGTCTTTAAAGAAACAAGCAAAGCATTGGTTTTTAGAGTGCATTGTTCATTTATCTACTTGTGAGGGTATAATTTATGAAAGAGGTATATTTTATTTTTCTTCAATGCTGCTGAGGTTGACCCTGTTTAGGAATAAAATTTAGTCAGTTAACTCCTGGGGGGAGGGTGTTTGTTTTGTTAACTAAATAAGAGTTTTCTTCTTTGCTGTATTATCAAAGGTCCTCCTATTTAAATTCAATAAATACCATTCCTCTAAGGGTTGGTTCTCAACCAGTGGTTTTCTATCCATTTTTGATGAGTACCTTCTTCTGCATCCTTATATGATGTTTAGTTTTGTCATTACCTGTAGTTTTTCTTTGTAAAGTTACCATGAAGATACTAAAGACATTATTAAGGCTTAAGCTTCAGCATGCTGCTTCTCTAGTTCATTGCAAATACCTGCCTTCAACAATCTTTTTTTAAAAAAAGATGTTTTAATTAATCTTTAGAGAGAGAGGAAGGGAGAGAGGGGGGGGGACATAAATGTGAGAGCAAAACAATTGGCTGCCTTCGGCACGCCTATCTGATTAGGATCGTGCCCTGATTGGACATCAAACTGGCAACCTCTGGTGCATGGATGATGTCCAATCAACTGAGCCACTGCCTTCAGCATTCTTATTTAGGATACCTGAGCACTCACCTCTGTGGGCTAGTTCAGGTATAAATATATTTTCCAATCTTAGATGGTTTACTTAATAATCAGTTTGCTTTATTTTTTCCTTCTATTTTCAGATGAACTATTTAGTGCCTTCAGCACTTTTCCTAAAGTTTATCTAGAGCTTATTACTTCAAATATATGACCTTATATCTTTCTTCACAGAAGGGAAAAAAAGGGCAGTTATTGGAGTTTTCTATTAATTCTTGATGAGCACCTTCTTCTGCATCTTTGTATGATGTCTGGTCTCATCATTATCTTTAGTTTGTTCTCATAAAGTTAACATGAAGATACTAAGAAATTAATAAAGCTTAAATATCAGGGTCTCTCTTTTATATGTTCTTTACATAGGAACAGGGAGGGCTTCCAGCAAGGTTCCCAAGGTTTTATGATTTTATAAATTTGCAAAAATAAGATGATTTTACTTTATTTTCAACAGTTTTAAATTTTTTATTTTGAAATACTTCACACCTGCAAAAAGGACAAAAAAAAACCAAACAAAATAGGGAATAAGAGTGTTGGTACAACTGTGGAATTGAGTGCAGTCTGTTAAGATCAAAGGCACTAGGACCTGCACATAAGCACTGTATTCTGTTGATGAAATTGTGTCCTGTGGAGATAAGGTTAATAGTTCTGAAACCTCTCACTATATATGTACAGTGGAATTGAACAAGGGGGTACATGTACGATGAATGATAGGAGCCATGTTCCTCATTGTTGGAATGAGAGAGGACAGACAAGCAAGGGGAGAAGGCTAGAAAGATCTCTATGGTAATGGATTCAGGTTCAGGACTTAAGTATGAACTCAAATGTTTAGCATAATTTTTGTTAATTATATATATTATATGATATTAATTATATTATAATTAGGTTTAGATTTATAGATATTTTATATTATGTATACATGATCAGTATACACAATGATCAATATACAATCCTTGCTCTGTCTTCTGAGAGAGCCTAGAAACAGTGATACCCCAGGAGCAAGAAAGCACACCCAGCTCATATTTTTATAAATGTGTACTTATTTATATATATAAATAAAACAAAATAAAACAAAACAAAACAAACAGGATCCTTGGAGAAACTGCTGATGTGGGACTGGAACAGGATATAGACAAGATGACTCTAAGCATCTTGTAAAACTAGAAAGTAAGGAAGTTCTTTCAAAAAAAAAAGGGATAAACCTACAATGATAAGAATATGTCAAAAGGATACAAGAGCCTAAGGAGAATCCCCAGTGGCAAATCTAGAGAAATTTGGGTAAAAAGTAAATAAAGCACTACTTGACTGTAACCCAAAATATAAAATAAATATCCGTGAGTTCACACTGATATAAATAATTAATATACAAATAAATAAATGGGGAAGATACACCGATATCCTATGCAACAGAATTCTAAATAATTTATGTAGACATATTGCCTGAAGGAGGAAGAAAGTGAAGAATAACTCCTCTCTCTTTTAAGCGTGGGCGGTGCATAGTAACTTCCTACCTAAGAATACTGTGTGGGAAGGGAGGAAAAGAGTAACTTTACAGCAAAGAAATCTGACAAAGGCTGCCTCAGCTAGGTAATCAAGGTCAGCATCAACTGTGCTGTCACGATGGTAGTATGTGTCCTTGTTATAAGGTGATGAGAATGTCATTTTAATTCTGTGGTCTTTCTCCCTAAAACACATTACCCCAGTTGAATGTGAAAAAAACAACAACAACAACAACAAAAAAAACAAGAGGCAAATGCTATTTGAGGGGTAGCCTGCAAAATACCTGCTGAGTACTCCTCAAAACTGTCAAGATCATAAAAACCTAAGAAAACCTCAAAAATATCAAAACCAGTAGAAGCCTGAGGAGCTTGAAAACCAAGAGTAATGTACTGTCCTGGATGGGAATCTGAAGAAGAAAAAGGACATGAGGCAAACCTAAGGAAGTCAGAATAAAACATGGACTTTAGTTAATAACTAGAGGCCCAGGGCATGGAATCCATGCATGGGGGGAGGTCCCCTCAGCCCAGCCTGCACCCTCTCCAATCCGGGACCCCTCGGGGGATGTCCAACTGCCGGTTATCTCTCTCACAATCCGGGCCCGCTGGCTCCTACCCGCTCACCTGCTTGCCTGCCTGATCGCCCCTAACGGCCTCTGCCTGCCTACCTCATCGCCCCTAACTGCCCCCCCTGCCAGCCTGATCACCCCTAACCGCCACTGCTTGCCAGCCTGGTCGCCCCTCACTGCCCCCCCCCCCGCCATCCTGGTCACCCCACACAGCCTGGTGTTTGGTTGTTTGGTCTCCCCTCATTGCCCACCCTGCTGGCCTGGTCACCCCATGCAGCCTGCTGTTCGGTCGTTTGCTTGGCCCTCACTACCCCCTCCTGCTGTCCTGCTCATCCCATCAACCTGCTGTTCAATCGTTGCATAAGGGCATGCCGACCAATTTGCATATTACCCTTTTATTAATATAGGTAATATATTAATTTTGGTTCACTAATTATAACAAATGTACCATACCAATATAAGCTATTAGTAGTAAGAGGAACTGGTTGTGTGATATGTGAGAACAGTTTGTACTATCTTTCTGTGCTAACTTTGTTCTGTAATAAAATATTAAAATGTTAAAAAATGCACTGGATTAAGTTTGCCACATTTGTGCTTTAAATGTGTGTTAGAGGGTATGTGAGGGTATACATGTTTTTGTGAACTACTTGAAAGTAATTTATTGACATCAAGACACTTAAACACTACCCTAAACATTTCAGCATGTACTTTTGAAAACAAGGTCATTCTACATAACAATGCCACTATCATATCTGAGAAAATCAACATTATTCACTAATATTTAATTTATATAGTTTATTTAAAAAGAATAAGGATCCAATCAAGGTTTATGTAGTACATTTGGTGGAAATGTCTCTTTAGTCACCTTTATTCAATGACTTTCCTCACCTTTGTCTTTCGCAATAATATTGAATTTGTTTAGCAATTCAGTCAAGTTATTTCATTGTTCTCTTACAATGTTTGGAGTGTCTACTTAAGATTACATTCAGGTTAAACTTTTTTGGCCACAGAAGAGATATGAATTTCCTGTGACATAACCGTAGAAGGCACATGAATTCAATTTGTACCATTATTGCTTTTGCTAAGTTTATTCACTTGATTAAAGTGTTGAAGATATGTCAATTAAAAATAATAATTTCAACACTTTAATAAGTAAGTTATAGGGCTATAGTTTGAGACTATGTATATATACTATTCAAAAATATCTTTCTCCCAGTGGTCTTAGCATCCATTGATGATGATTTCCTTAATCGTTGATAACTTGAGTGTTGTTTATGATGTTTTTATAATTCTACTAGGGTCTCGTGCATGAATTTGTGCACCTTGGAAGGAACTGTAGGCCACGAGGCTGCGGTAGGCACAGGGGTGGCTCTTGGCCCATCTTCTGCAAACCTGCCCGGCCCCTCCCACCACGGTCCCTGGTCCCCTATCTGCCAGCAGTCCCGCTCCTGCCGCCACTGCTCCCACGCGCTGATGGCACCAGCCCCGCTCACACCCGTTGATGGTGTGGAGTGATTAGGGCTGGTGCTAGCAGCGGTTGAGAGCGGAGGCTGCTGCCCCAATCAACCCTCAGGAGCAGAGGGAGGTGGAGAAGTCCTCAGGGGCGATTGGGGATGGCAGCTGCCGCTCTCACCTGCTGAGGGTGCTGGGTGATCAGGACCAGCGCTGGGTGCCAGCAGTGGGTGCCAGTGGGGCTGGCACTGGCAGCAGGTGCAAGTGCCAGGTGGCACCACAGCACGTGGGAGCAAAGAATTTTCAGTAATCACCAGAGGCTTGCCCCAATGACAGCGACCAGCACCCCGCCTTGGTCTGGCACTCCTTGCTCACCTGCTCCACCGTCCTGTTAGGACAGACACCCACCATGTTCCACACTCTGCTGCCCGCTGCCGACACCCACCATGTTCTGCGCGCATCCACTGGTGGTCAGCACATGTCATAGCGACTGGTTGTTTGGTCTATTTGCATATTAGCCTTGTATTATATAGGATTTTTTTCTACATTTAACTACTTGTATACTTAGTAAATACATTTTTCCTTCCTTGTTAAATTTTTCATATTTGAATATTTTTATGATTTCATGAACAATTTTTAATTTAATATTTTACACTTTATTAGTTACATTGTTCTCTTTTTATTTAAGTTGTGCCAAGTTTGGTCAGTGGGGGTACATGTAAAAGAAGACATTTGAAGCTCACTTTTTACTTTTTTCACTAGAATCCTGGAATCAAGCATTTCTCTAATAATTATAGAATTTTCTCTAGTTTATTTTAGGAATAAAATTCAAGGGGATGGGTGTGGTTATTGTTGCTGGCATGCTGTTTCTTCTGGGATATTAGGGTACCTAGCTATGAAATGCACACATGTGTACATAAATCACATGAATATATACGTATGTGTATGTATGCAAAAATAAGCGTGTTTGTATTTGTGTTTTAATAATTAAGAGATAATTTTCATCCTTGTAATTCAAATCCAAAAATTCAGAGTTCTTACCCATTTTACCCCATTTCATATCTGTTCTCTTCCATAGTGAAAATTTTGATTCTCCAAACATCAGTATATTTATTCATTTGCTTTGCTTGCACTTAAGTTTATACTATAAACTAGTTATGGAATTTCTACACTGATGTCACTATCTACTAGTTTAAAGAGTACTACTAATTAAAGTTAAAAATGCTTGGCAATTCTTCTTATTTCTATGGCATATGTAAAAAGGAGTATGATCAGAGTACTGCATCTAAAATAGGTTTAACTTTTATTGTTGGTGTTAATATCATTAGTTTGATATATGATGATGTGTATTTGGTTCTCTTTGCATGTTATTTTAGAATTTTCATTTTTAATTAATTTTGAACCATGTAAAACATGGTTCCTATGGTTCTGTTTTCTAAATATATAAATTAAATCATACAACATATAACTATTGTTTTTCAGATATAAAAATGCATTTAAGTTTCATACATGTTTTGCATGAATTGGGAGTTTGTTTCCTTTTCATTCTGAATTGTATTCTATGATAAGGATGTATTACAGCTTGTTTATTCATTCACCTAGGTTCTTTCTAGGTATTGTCATTTATGAATAATCAATCTAGATATTTTCTTAAGGGTATCTGTACGAACATAAGTTTTATTTTAATAGGGTAAGTACCATGAAGTATGGTGGCTATGTTTGCATGGTAAATGTATTTTCCTTTATTTATTTATTTATTTATTTTTTGATGGAAAGAAAGTGATTTATTCAGGTGCTGACAACTTGAGAAGATAGTAGGATCATGCCTTATCAGCCATCTTAATATCTCAGGGTAGGCAAAAGGGATTTTAAAAAAAGTTTTTATTTAAATTTTATTTATCTATTAATTTTTAAAGTCTTTATTACAGAAAGTATTACATATGTCCCCTTGTGTATTTTCAACTGTGTAACACACTATCAAACTCTGTTTAGACAGTACTTTTTAATTTCATCACTTCACTTATTTTGTTTCTTTCTAATGTGATGACTTAGAAGTGCTATGTTTTTTAAAAAAAGCTTTTCTTTTAATAAAACAAAACTCTTTTCTGAGAAAATGTAAAAGAACTAAAGTTAGGCATACAATTAAAATTTTATATATATACACACATATATATTTATGTAATATATATAAAATAAAATTAAGGCAAACTGTATTTTCTGTAAAAACATACAGGAGCTAAAAATAATGACTTAGTTTTTTGGAATAGGTTGAAAATAACGCTACTGACATATTCAGTTGGGACTTAAAACCACAAAGCTTTGTTCTCTCTCTTTTTTTCCTAAAGGCATATCTATGACTTTTTTAAAAGTGAGAAATGACAAAAAGAAGATAAAATGAGAGAGATAGAAAGAGATGCCATTCTGACATAGGAAATTCTAAGATTTTTTACATGAAATTATTGCATTAGACACCATGTGAGGGAGGGAAATATTACTGATATTGCCATTCATTTTGTTAACTTTTAAATGGGTTCAAAATGTTTTTTCTATTATAAGCTTTTAAATGAGTGTCACTGAAAACATTGTATTATTCTATCAAGTTCTTGGGGGTGGTGGTTTGCATTTCCACTGCTTTCTTGGGAAAATTATTGGGAATACTCAATGAGAGAACACAAGATAAGTGCATATAATATCTTATCACAGAGGAAATAAATATAATTCTAGGGCCAGAAGGTAGAATTAACAAACACAACATTCTCTGTAATAATTATCCTCAGAAAGTTTTGAGAAGATAATGTGACTTCTGGTTTCAAGACTGCTAACATAGAGGCAGAATGTTGGTTGGTAAAGGGGTAGGTTAGGACAAGTGGTGTGCTGTGGTACCAGCTGACTGAACATTAAGATCCAAACAGTATAAGATAAGAGGAAGCAATGGAGAGGTAAATATGATACAGGTATAAGAGAAGGTTGTGAATTGAAGGTAGAAAAAGAACAGCATTTCTTTAACAATTTATTACCCAATCTATCAAGTATGTGGTCATCTTTTGACTTAAAAATTAAAATGGAAATAGATCATGTGAGCATTAGTCTACTGTTTTGTTATTTTGAGCTAGCTCCAGAAAAACCTAAAAGAAATTGCAACATCCTTAGTTTGCAACATACTAAGAACTCTATGATTATGTAGTACAATTTGTGTTAAATCTTTTCATAGGTATTTATACTTATCAACCAAACCACTTAAAATGATGTATTCTATCATAAAAAAATTAATGATTTTATATTTGAAATCTTAATTTTAGTTGGGTTTTGGTCCAGAAGAAGAATCTGACCCCAAAGCTCAGATTTAATCTTTGTTAAAATCTATTTTAACTATTAGAGATTGCTATAGATAATGATTTTGTAACGATGTTGGAAACTGCTGGGTGATTTATTTTCAAGTACTTTTCTTTTTTATTGAATTTATTGGGGTGACATTGGTTAATAAAATTATTGTTCTTCAGGTGTACAATTCTACATACATCATTCGTATGCTGTATTATATGTTCAATTACTCCTGTGAACTGGTCACTTTTCACTGCCCCAGTCAGCTCCAGAGGAGCATTACAGATTTTGATGATGGTAATGCTTATTCTTTCTATCGAACTTGTCCTCTCTACTCTGTGACTATTGATTTAGACTTTCCAAACTAGCACTTTTTAGTTTACCACTATAGCATTTTAAAAACAACATTTAGTTTTTTTAAGTTTCAGATTGAGGTCTGAGGAATATGAGATATAATCTATATATATAAAGGGTAATATGCAAGTCGACCAATGGCAGAACGACTGGCCACCATGACGTGCACTGAACACCAGGGGGAAGACGCTCAATGCAGAAGCTTCCCCCAGCCTGCAGACCCGGACTGCCCGAATAGGGAACCAGGGGTGGGTGGCGGCAGACACTGGCAGTGCCAAGCCAAGGCGGGTGTGAGCGAGCAGGGCCTTGTTCGCCTGGCTGGTCGCCCCACACATAGAGGGTGACCGGTGGTGGGGGTCCGAGGCTGGCGAGCAGGTGGGAATGGCCAACCTCTCAGTCCCTCCTCCGGCCAGCAGGCTCTGATTGCCCGATGGTGAATGGGGAACCGGGGGTGGGGCAGACACAGGTGGTGGCGGGTGGGGCTGGCTTCTGGCAGCGGGGAAGATTGGCCCTGATCTCAGGCCAGGCTTAGGGACCTTACCCTTGCATGAATTTCATGCACCGGGCCTCTCGTCTATATATATAAAAGCCTAAGCAACCTACTGACTGACCTACTGGTTGCTATGATGCCCACTGACCACCAGGGGACAGTGATACATCTAATAAGAGGTTAATTTCTAAAATATATAAAGTACTCATATGATTCAACAAAAGGAAGAGAAGCAATCCATTTAAAAATGGTCAGAGGACCTGAATGGATACTTCTCCAAAGAAGACATACATATGGCGAAGAGACATATAAAAAATGCTCAAAGTCAGAGAGAGGCAAATTAAATGAACAATGAGGTATCACCTCAAACCTGTTAGAATGGCTATCATCAATCAACATACAACAAGTGCTGGCAAGGTTGTGGAGAGAAATGAACCCTAGTATATTGTTGGTGAGAACGCAGACTGGTGCAGCTACTATGGAAAACAGTGTGGAGTTTCCTCAAAAAATTAAAAATGAAAAGGTGCTATTTTTTGAGGATTCCATAGAGATCCCAACAGGACTTGAATTCATGATTATTGTAAGCCATCACCAACCTAGAACCTAGTATTGATTAGATTTTTGAAAACTGTGATAATAATAATTTTTAGAGAAAACTATTAAATTTCCACTTTATCCCTTCAAGAGTCCAGAAACACTGAGACAATAATGGGGTGGACAGTAATGGGAGGCTCTGAGAAGGAGACTGTTGGATGTTTACGTTGCCTACGTGTCCATTATGCCTTCTGTTTTTCTAATAGAAGCTGGATTTTTGCTTTAGCACCTGAGCCTCCTTCCTGCAGCTCTGTACTTCTGAGGAAGCTACCTCTCTCACTAGCTTCATGGGTGGATTCCAATTTAAATCGGTCATTGTGATATTTTCCTAGCAACCTAATATAGTCCAGTAAAACTGAAAGGCAGGACTATGGTCCTGGAGCCAAGAGGGGTGTCTTTCTCTTCATGTAAGATGTGACGAGGAACCACGACTGTTATGAGCTTCTCTTTGGTTGGGTGGCAGATAAGGAGAGTCAAGTGCTCTGTAACCTAATTCTACTAGTACTTTGTGGGTGGACTGTAGTTCTCTCGTGGCTTGCCATAATTCTAGGTGTCTTAATGTCTCAAATAATCAGTTTCCTTATTGAAACTTATTTATTTTCTGTTACTAAAGGATAAAATCAAACTATAGATTCCTGTAAGATAGTTTGAGAGAAAAAAAAAGTTTCAAAGTAGAAAATAATGGGCAAAAGGAGAATAGGAATCTACTTGGTTCAATCTGTGAAATGCAGTAGTAAGGACAGTACAGTCATTAGGTTTCAGATGTTTGTGTCTTAGGTACATGTGTGTGTTTCAAGTAAATGTAAATTTTAGATGTGTGTGTGTGTGTGTGTGTGTGTGTGATTCAGGTACGTGTTTTGTTTCAGTGAGAAAGTGACTGGCATCTTTTACGTTTTGGACTTAACTTTTCTTAGAGTAATTCCATAATTAGGCGATGGCTTGGTCAAATGATTATAATAATTTTATTCTATACCTATTGGGATTGGGTAGGACGAAAATCATTCTCAATTACACGTAGAGAGGACAATTAAACTTATTTATTTATTCAACAGTTATTTATTAAGGGACAATATTTACCACATACTATTTTGAGCATGGAAAAGAGAGGTCTTAATAAAATGTTTTTTTTCACGGAGCTTATAGTCTAGATACACAAAAATTCATGGATATTAAAATGTTATATAGTATTCGTGCTATTCATGACAGTTTGAAGTTTAAGTAAAAGTTAAAATGTTCTCTCTCTTCTAAGAATAATCATTTTCCCAGTAGCTTCTGTTTTTATTACTAAAAATAAGAGTGTAACCCAGTTTCAACAGTGTAATCACCCTCATAGAATACAGCATATGAACACATTAGAAAGGCAAATTGTTAGAAACATATTAATTTAGGAAGCCCTGTATCAATTCATTACTACGAAGTATGATAAATTAATGTTTATAAAAAATATCTTTACATGCTCCATAAGAATTTATCAGGAGACAATGAAGACAGATTGATGTCTTTAGCAGTCCATCATCACTAGGTAAACCATTTATGCCACTTTATCTTAAATAAGTACTGCAAGTGAATGCTTCCAGAGAAAGCAAGTTCTTCAGAAAGCAAGAATAAAAGGAAAAGGGAAGTGATTAAAGATGTTCTTTGGATATTAAAAGGTGCTACAAACAATATTTTATAATTTTTGCCAATAGTTTTCAGCTACAACTATATATGCATAATTTATTAGGCTTGATGCAAAATACTGTTGGTGATTTTATTTTCCTTACTGTGGAATATTCTTCACATGTTTGATACTGCTGGGGAAATTTTATGTTCGTGCTTATATTTGGACCTCTCAAACAGTGATTGAACTATGAGGCATGGACTATTCTGGGACCTAGAATGGCATTTTGCATGTCCTTTAACACAACTCCCAGTCAATTACAATCATTACAGATGTATATGATTATATGGTGATTAGGGTCCTAGGCTATTCAGGAAAAGCAAAATAATTAAACCAGTCAGGCCGTTAACATGTGTAGCTCTTAAATTCCTGCAAGTGGCAGTATCACTTGATTTGGTTAAGCTAAGACATCATAGTTTTGTGTGTGTGTGCATGCACGCATGTGTGTGTGCATTTTTTAATCCTCACCGGAGGATATTTTTTCATTGATTTTTAGAGAGTTGAAGAGAGAGGGAAAGACAGAAATATTGGAGGCAACTGATTGGTTGCCTCCTTCATGTGCCCTGACCAGGATCCGGGGAGGAGCCTGACTGAGGTACATCCTCTTGACAGGCATCAAACCTGGGACCCTTTGGTCCTCAGGCCACTGCTCTATCCACTGAGCCAAACCAGCTGGGGCCATAGTTTTGTTTTTAATTGACCTCTGAATTATGAATTGATTTTTCTTTTCCCTTGCTTTTAGAAGGTTTTGGAGGCTAGTGAATTGGGTAAATATATAATAATATTTAAACATTAAATAAAATATATTAAAAGATTAGGAATTTCTGCTAATTGCTAGGGACTGTTCTACTCACTTTCCTCATATCAAATCGTCATGACTTTCTCTTAAAGTGGCAGAGCTAGGATTTGATCACCAGCAGTCTGAAATGTAGGGATAGCCACCACTATGTTATTGTTGCTGTAGTTTGCTCAGAACAATCCTATGTAATAAAAAGACTAATATGCAAATAGATCTAACAGCCAAATGACCGGTCGCTATGACGTGCACTGACCACCAGGAGGCAGACGCTCAATGCAGGAGCTGCCCCCTGAAGGTCAGTGCGCTCCCACAGGGGGAGTGCCACTCAGCCAGAAGCCCTGAGCCGGGCTCATGGTTGGCTAGCACAGCAGTGGTGGTGGGAACCTCTCCTGCTTCCGTGGCAGTGCTAAGGATGCCCATCATTAAGGATGCCCAGCTGCCAGTGCTAAGTCTTCAGTTGGATATCCCCCAGGGCTCCTGGACTGCGAGAGGACACAGACTGAGCTGAGGGATCCCCCTACCCACCAAGTGCAAGAATTTTGTGCACCTGGCCTCTAGTCTTTCATAAGAAGAAAAAAGTAATTACTCTATTACAAACTGAAAATCCCAGCTGAATCTTGGAGTTTTAATTTTTTCACCATTGATTTACATTTTAATTGTCTCTAGACATACATAAAGAGAAACTCCAGGTTTCATGAAGATCATTATGTTTCTAATGCCAATGTGAAAAAGATGAAACAAATATTTACATTTCTATTTAAATAAGCACATCTCAAATTGATATGATAATCATATTTCTCAATTAGTCAGATATACGATTAAGAGATTCTTTAATGAACGTTGTGAATAGGTCACCAAAATTATATTGAGGGACATATGAGAATAAGTATATCCTAATTTTTAGATCTTAGAATTTTGACTAAGTTCAAATTTTAATCCCTTATTCTAAGGATGGACTCTGTCCAGTCTAGAAAACATGAAAGAAAGCAACACAGGGTAACTGTCGCAAGATTGGAGGGGTAAGAAAACCCCTGGATTGATCAGATTAGACCAGGCCTTCTGAGTGAGGCTCTATGGGCATTTTGGGCATAATCCATTCTTGTGGGGGACTGACTGTATTGTAGGATGCTTAACAGCTTTCCTGGCTCCTACCTTCTAGATGCTGGTAGCATCTCCCTCAGTTATAAAGAACAAAATATTTCTGGACATGTCCCCTGGGAATGAAATCACCCTTAATTGAGAATTACTGGATTAGCCAATATTAGAAGGAATATCAAAGAGAAGAATAGTCCAATCAGGGGTGATGAGCAAGCCAGGAGGAAATGTGTGTTTTTTTTAAAAAAATACTGATAGGTCAGATATGGATTCCTTTGAGAATGCAACTTTCTTTCTATAGATATTTGGATGATGATTTAAAAAAATTTTTTTTGAATTTAAATGCATTTTATTTTTAGACAACTACATGACATCTTTTTTTTTTTTCCTTAAAAACAATGCCTCCGCTCCAAATTAATCAAGGTCAAAATAAATGAAGTGCTCAAGATAACATCAGTCCCATCTGTCCTAGTCTTGGTGTGTGGATGAAAAGCAGCAGCCAGTTACGATGACAGGTGATGGAGCCAAACTGCCCAGTTTGTTAACATTTCCCCATTTCTAAACCATCCTTAAAATAAACATTTGGATCATTTTATCATCCAGTTTACTCAGTTTTCTTTCACACATTTGAAGATATTATTCAGCTGTCCTTTGGCTTGCATGGCTATTTTTGAGAAGGTAGCTGTCAGTTCCCTAACAGTAAATTTCCTCTTTCCTCTAACTCAGCGGTTCTCAACCTGTGGGTCGCGACCCCTTTGGCGGTCGAAGGACCCTTTCACAGGGGTCGCCTAAGACCATCCTGCATATCAGATATTTACATTACAGTTCATAACAGTAGCAACATTACAGTTATGAAGTAGCAACGAAAATAATTTTATTTAGCTGTCAGTTCCCTAACAGTAAATTTCCTTTTTCCTCTAACTCAGCGGTTCTCAACATGTGGGTCGCGACCCCTTTGGCGGTCGAAGGACCCTTTCACAGGGGTCGCCTAAGACCATCCTGCATATCAGATATTTACATTACAGTTCATAACAGTAGCAACATTACAGTTATGAAGTAGCAACGAAAATAATTTTATGGTTGGGTTACAACATGAGGAACTGCATTTAAAGGGCCAGAAGGTTGGGAACCACTGCTCTAACTACTTATATTAAATTTCTCTTTAATTTTTAATTTCATGTTGATGTTATCAGACATATGATTTTGTTTTTATTTATCTTTCTTAGGATTGATTGGAATATTGAATGTGTGGATTGATGTCTCATCATTTTGGGGGAACCTTTTAGATATATTTCTTTCTTCTTCTTTTTTTTTTTTTTTTGCTTTTACTCCGTTTCCTCTGTTCTCTGGACTTCAGTTACAAATTTATATTATACTCTTCCCTCTTCTTTCTATATCTCTTATACACTCATGTTTTCTTCATGCTTCTTTTTTTAAAGTCTCCCAAGTTCATTAGTTTTAAATTTAGATATGTTTGATCAGCAGTAAATCTTTCTGTTTATTTTCTGATTTCATTATTTAATGTTTATATTCTGAATACTCGTATTCTCTTACAAATCTTTAAATATTGCCAATTCCTATGTGAAATATTTAATTTCAGATTTTTTTCTCCATAAATATTGCCTGCCCGTCAGCTGCTGACAATTTTCACTTCTGTGCTGCTTACTAGTCTGTGCCCGTTTTCTGTTGTTTGTGTTCTGTTCATATTGCGTTGTCTTATCTGTGTACATGATTTTCTTTGTTGCTGGATATTGTTATTAAAAATTACCTGAAGACACAATTATTTTTGTAGGATGATGATATCTCATTCCAATGTGAATATTCTTTTGCTCTGTTAGGTTCCCAGAGATTCAAAAATCATATTCATCATGTTTCAGGGCCTGAGATATTTCTGGATTGTTCAAACAACTAGCAGCCTGGCTGTTGTCCATGGAGGGCTGATTCCTTTTGGGATACCCTTACTCCTTTTGCACTGTACCCACCCTTGACTCCACATTTTTGTCTCTGTAGCTGGCGAGACAATCAACATGCTAATGGTCCCTTTTCTGTCTCTTCTGTGTTGGCAGATGTCAAGAGAAAACCCAAATGCGAACCTTTTCTCTCCAGATTTCACTCTTCTCCTGGGTCTTGGCCCAGTAATTACTTTCTTTTTTGTTAGTTCTTTATTGCTTTTAATATTTTGTAAGTATTAGGTCTAGTAGGAGGATTGGTTCACATTATCCAGTCTGCCACTGTGAAAGCAGAAGCCCTCTCCTAATGCCAATCAGTAATTAATTTCAAAACTTCATTTACTTAATCATTCAGGATTCCACATTTTGATGCTTTATGGTTCTGTGTATTATACTTTCTCCTTTAGGTTTTAAAAAATAAGTACTCATGATTATGAAAAGCAAACTATGTGTTCATGTTACTTATTTAAGACAATATGACGCATTCTTTTAGAATCAAACTGTTCTAATCAAGACATCTGCTGGTCATTCTTCTAGAAAATGTCATTTTATTTATGAACCTATTTCCAAATACTCTAGCTAGTATTTAATTCTCTGAACCCTTTGTATTTTGTTAATACTTCTTATCACATACACCACATTGTATTGCCAATCATATGTTTGGAAACAGCTCCTCATTAATAAAGATTGAATATCATTAATATGTATACCCACAGAGCCTACCACAGCATCTGGGATTTAGTAAGTCCACACTAAATGTTTAAATAAATTAAAATCATAACTTTTACTTCTATGTCAGAAATGTTCATCGAGAATAAGCAATGAACTGACATTGGATATAGAGCTGCTGAATACAAAAACCACAAACCTGTCGTTAAAGGATCCTGTTTTTTAAGCTTTATTTTTTTTCTGCTCCTTTAAATATAGAGTTGTTTGATCAGAAAGAATCTTGTGACTTTAACGTGTGATTTTAGGTTTGTGGAGAGACTTGGTTTCCTTTTGAAAAGAGCACAGAGACATTTCCTCTGCATTATTTAAGTGCATGTATTATTCTCTTTGAATTTATTCAGTGTTCACAGTAATAAATGATAATGTGGTAAAGATGTTGAAGACAGCAAGAACATAGCCCCAGATTTTGTTCTTTGACACCTTATTTTTTAATCAGATCATTTCTTTTTGAAAAGATATGAAGATTTCAGGCCATATAATTTTTATAGTCCACCTGCTCTTGATATCAGCTCCTGTAACTACTGCGACTTATTTGGGGTCCTTGATTTTAATAATAGTACTTGGCTCTTCAGAGATTGAAAGTTAAGGATGCCTGGGAAAATGTGTCTAGGTATATATTTCAGGCTCCTTATATCCAGCCAAGGTTGAGGGATGCAGATTCTAAGTCTAATCAAGTCTACCCCATTTTGTTTGAAACTTGCTCTTCTTCCATTGGGAGAAAACTATATAAGCTCTGAATATTTGGAAAAAAGAAAGAAGGAAGGAAAATAAATATATTCAAATATTTTAAAGAAAGAGGATCCAATCTTAGCTGTATGATTTTTTTGCTTTGCTTCCTAAGACCACCAGTGTCACTATGAATCATTATAATGAATCCTATGGAACTTCAGTCCCCAGAGACCTTTAAAAAAATACATTTTAAATGCTGAAGGCATCTTGTTTAGTTAGCTAGTTTAGACCCCTAACCTTTAAATGGTCTATTGTATATTAACATTTCTTTGTATTTCATAAGAATTTTTAGATTTCATGTTAAAAAAAACAGATTAGATGTGCTTTGCTGAGAGATTTTAAAGGTCCAATGAATAAATCATTGTGTCACTAGTTTTATTTAGAAGTAGCACTCAACCTTATTCTTGATCATATTATTCAGCCTTTTGTTGAATGATTTCAATTTGTTACTGAATGTTACATGTAGCTGTGTAAATGTTTGTCTGTACAGTGATTCTTATACTTGAAAGTCAGCTTTATTGAGTTATTTTGGGATTTAACTATAAAACCCAAAAGAATTCTTAAATTAAATTTTTTATAACTCATGTACAACTCATATGGCTTATGGTGAAACCAAGATTAAAATGTTGAGTCCAGCCAGCATATGATCAATTTAACATGTATGAAAATACTATGTCTAAAATGTTTAAAAACCTAAAAAATTATGCAATGTCATTTTTAAATGTTATTTGTAAATAAAACACACATTTTATTGAGAGATAGTTTGTGGCATATAAATGATAATAGAACCTTAAATTTATCTTTAACTGTCTTGTATTAATCAACAAGCTGAAATTCCTGAATGACTTGCATCATTGAAATATTATTTGTGTTTTAAAGAAAATTCCAATTTAGTAAATAAACCAACACTATAAAATCATTTAGTAGATTAAGAAGATTTTAGTGGATTAAGGAAGATTATGCAGAAATCCATAAATTTGGAATGGTTTAAATAACCTACAAAAATATTATTTTTTAATTTCAATATTATATGTATCATTTTTTAAATGGACATTTTCTATTTACTATGTTTGGAAAGACTTCTTCCCAGTACCTGCTGTGTCTTTTCATATGAAAAAATCTTCAATGACTTTACTCAGGAGATGGCTCTCACATTCCTAAGTCACTTATCTCTGGGAGGATGACTTAGTAGTTCAGGAAGAATCTAAGCAATCAAACCCAGCTCCTATCTCCTCCTCCTACCACAAGCATGTCAGACTCATGGCTCACAACATATTTTTAGGGTCTAGCCAACATAACGGTATGTAAGAAATATTTTAATTAAAATTTCATAACTTAATTTTTACAATATCGTGTTATACATAATTATTAATAACAAACTACAAGGTTTGCTAATGGCTGATTACTATAATTGTGTTGCATTCATTTCCCTTACGTGCCTTACATGCAGGTGCACCATTTCTCTCAACTAATACTAGCAGCGAATATTCTAGCAGCTGATTGCCACATCATCAGTCTTGGACTGACTTGTTTGGTGTGCGCAACAGGAAATATTTTGCTTTAGGAGAACAAGAATAATAGGTTTATTTGCATTACATTTATTAATTTGTGCAGTTATTCAGCGACTGGTAAGTTAATGTTCAAGAAAAGTATTAATTTTTATTAAAATGTATTATTTTATGTTAATGATTACTATTTATTTCAGCCCTTTGTATTCAGCATGTCTCTATCAATATAAACCTACGTTTCTATGAAAATTGAAGCTTTTGTTTTTTGCGGCCCACATAAACTTAAACCTTGTTTATTTGGCCTGTGTTAGCCTTTGAGTTTGACATGCTTGTTCTACAGACACTTTCCCATAGGAAATGTGTGCTTTTCTCTCTCTGTCATGCCCTAGTACTTGATGGGCAACACTTCCCACCCAGTGAAGAGGTGATGAAGCACAGCATGTGAATTGGTGAGGAGATAAGGAATGTGGAATTCTAGGGTTCAAAATTGGAAAACTCGCTTGTATTAATGTTATCAGTAATAACATGATATTCTGGCCTTTCTACTGCCTCACTTTTATTTATCAACTTGAATATCTATAGGGAAAAATAATGCTTTCTATTGGAACCCTCTTAGCTTTCTAATACAACAATGTCAATTTCAAAGAAATTGTGATTTTTATATTTTTTAAAATTTTTTTTCACTTATGTCTTGATTTGTATGTATAACTCTATCCCTAAATTAAGTGAATGAATGAACATTGTCAGTGACAAATGAAGAAAATATTATTTTGGGTGTTGTTGATGAAAGATGAAAACTTTTATGCTTTCAAGTTTGAAAGAAATGGAACTAAGAGGAAATATATTATTGTGATCTGTTTGGGAGGGGAGGAGAGTATAGGTGAAAGTACCTATTGTCCAGTGAAAGTTTGCTCCTGTGGGTCAAATGTGTATGTGACAGAAACTTGCTAGATGCTGCTTAGACAATTTCCTCTTTCTGGACAAAAAGTAAAAAGGAAAACAACTACTTAGGTCTCCATATCAGCTGCAGCGTGTGAATGAATTCTGGTCAAACGGATGTGAGTGACAATGATGCGAGCCATTTCCAGGCATGCTTCTGTTCCTTTTCCAGTGCCTTCACTCAGCTGATTTTCTTGATGATGCCCAGGTTATACTTTTTTGTTATCTGAGGCAGGATTGGCCTCATAAGATCATACTCAGCCTTTTCCACCAATTGCCTTTTAAGTAGGTTTAGAGTTCAGGTACCTTACTATTTCTAGGCAGTTTTAGTCTCTAAAATTTTATATTATTACAGTTTCTTGGGGTTACAGTCTTATTTTGTATTTAAATAATTCCATAATATATCAACATTTCATACATACGTTTGTATAATCATAAACAGTGGTTCCAATATGATATACAATCCCTTTTCTGCATTGGTGAGATGATATAAAATGTGTGTAGTGGAGTTCAAAAAATAAAACATACCAGCAGTCACAGCAATGATATACTTTACACAAGGAAATTTTACCATGGAGGCATTTTCTGCAATGTAAATCAAAACTCAAAAGTAAATAAGTTAAGCATCAAAAGGGATAGAACAGGATTTGACTATACAAAGAGAAATATCTGCAAAGGATAGAAGACAAGGCTGTCCAATTTGCTGTGGACAAAATCTTATAGTTTGACTAGAGGCCCAATGCCTGAAATTTGTGCAAGGGGCTTGGCCCTCCAGCCCCGCTGCCTCAGCCTTTGTCTGGAAGGTCATCTGGATGGTCATCCGGACCGTTGTTCTGCTGTTCGGTCTAATTAGCATATTAGTTTTTATTATATAGGGTAGTTATTTTTGAAATACATCTTATACTTAAATGCCAAAGTGTTTTATCATCATGTGTGTCTCTTGGCATACTAGCAAAGCCTATTTGAGAAAACAAACACACGTAAGACATTTAAGTTATTCATTTTCTATTACAATGGAGATATATGGTCCAGACTTATTTCATCTCTGAAATTTTATGACTACTGGCTTCCCCCCCACTCTATGATCCCACTAAATCCATTCTATCAAGGGCCAGTTCTTCCCTTTATAATTTTGTTTGCATTGTATTTACTTTCAAAAGAATTGAATGTTCCAGGAAGATGTTATTTGGTAAAGACTAGATATTATCTGTTTAGGTAAAGATTGATGTTTACAAGAATTCAGATGATTATTTTATGACATAAGTTTGTTTTGGGGAGATAGCCCAATACAATAGATAAACTGAAGGGGATTTTTAGAACTTTGTGTTTTTTGCACATATTTGTATTTATTTATTTTATTTTTAAAAAATATACTTCTAGTGACTCCAGAGAGGAAGGGCGTGGGAGAGAGAGATAGAAACATTAATGATGAGAGAGAATCATCAATTGTCTGCCTCTTGCATGCCCCTCCTCCCCCTGCGGGGATCGAGCCCTCAACCCAGGCATTTGCCCTGACCAGGAATCAAACCAAGACTACCTGGCTCATAGGTGGATGCTCAACCACTGAGCCACACCTGGCCAAGCTGCACGTATGTGTATTTAGAGAAAGAAAAAGAGAGAAAGAATTTAGGTTGGGTTTGATATTTGCATAGCTTTGCTTTTTTTATTTTGAGTATTAATTATAGATCGAATTTTGTAGTACTGTAAGAAAAATTCATTAGTTTAGTCATCTATACCTGGGCCTGACTTTCTACTCCATCGATAGAGAATAACTCTGGGAGAGGTTCTTAACCTCATGTTTAAAATTATTGAAATGAAATCAGTGATTGTGTTATGATTGTTTATTGAATCAATATGTTAATATATTCATGTTCAGGTTTCGCTGATAAAGTAATTTGCCCTGTGATTTACTCTTAACTGGGAACACCTGAAGAAATATAACATTTGTAGAAACATTATTTGTTGGGGATTTTAATAATACTAAAATAGTATGCTATTTATTTTTCTATGGTGACTAGCACCTATAAGTGTTTACCAGGAATTTATTATTCAACCCACAGAATTCTTAGGAATCTCATCTTTATTTTCTACTGTTCAATCCAATAGAAATAGGTGGTCTGAGATTCTCTTGAGAATAATTTTTCTCACCAGATAAGAAAAAGCCAGACTGTTTTTCAATATTTAGATATTAGTTCTAAATGGTATTTTGTTTTTGCATTATCAATATCTAATGGTGGTGTGGTAGTGCATGTGTGTGGGCACATGTGAGCAAACACTTTTATGTACAGATGAGGTATCTATGACCTTATACAGCATTTTGAAGAATGGCCTGTAAATCACCAAAAATGAAGCTAATCTGCTTCCACAAAATAATATGATCTGCCTCCATTATTCTCTGTCTTTGATTCTTCTCTTCAAAGCTCTTTCCC
>NW_006285797.1:1055156-1057537 GCF_000327345.1 Myotis davidii
ACCAGAAAGGAGAGTGGTGGGGTGAGAGATACTTAAAAACATGCTTTGCTCTTCCTACCATCCATCACTTTTTCAAGGAATCATTTACTACTTTTTCTTTTCTTTATTTTTAAAATTTTTATTTTTCAATAACTATTTTCTGTATGATTTTGTATTGTTTTCAATTATCTTTTAAAATAATCGTTGCATGGAATTCTCAAAATATAGAGATGGCAGTGTGTTTAATAATATGAAAATCATTGGAGGTTACAGATGTCAAAGATAGCTTACCTTCATATAAGGGTTAGATAGCAATAAGAGTTCTGTGGATTAAAAACAGAATTTTGGGGTTTTTTATTATGTACTAGAGGCCTGGTGCATGAATTCATGAACCAGTGGGGGCCCTCAGCCTGGCCTGCAGATCGGGCCAAAACTGGTTCTCCGACATTCCCTGAGGGGTCCTGGATTGCGAGAGGGTGCAGGATAGGTCGAGGGACCCCACCGGTGCACTATTGGGGCCAGGGAGGGATGTGTAAAGTTGGCCAGGCGGGGAGAGACTGCAGGAGGGCTCTAGGGCATGTCTGGCCCATCTTGCTCAGTTCCGATGGGCTGGACCCCAGCAGCAAGCTAACCTACTGGTCAGAGCATCTGGCCCCTGGTGGTTAGTGCATGTCATAGTGACTGGTTGACCAGTCGACTGTCTGCCCCCTGGTGGTCAGTGCACTTCATAATGAGCGGTTGAGTGACCTTAGCACAGCCGTGGGCAAAGTACGGCCCGCAGGCCGGATCCGACCATTTTGAAATGAATAAAACTTAAAAAAAAAAAGACTGTACCCTTTTATGTAATGAAGTTTACTTTGAATCTATATTAGTTCACACAGACACTCCATCCGTGCTTTTGTTCCGGCCCTCCGGTCCAGTTTAAGAACCCATTGTGGCCTTCAAGTCAAAAAGTTTGCCCACCCCCGCCTTAGCATACCATTAGCATATTATGCTTAGATTGGTTGAATGGCTGACCAGATGACCAGACACTTAGCATGTTAGGCTTTTATTATATAGGATACCTTTTATTTGTTGTAAAGCTTTGTTTAAATTTAAAATCCATTTTCACATGGATTTTCACTTTGGCTTCAGGCAATTTTTGAGATGAATTGGTGGAGTTTTTATCCACTCACCTCTAAGGCTTAAGAGTATCAGGTTTTGTAATTAACGGGTACTGCTCCCATTTCTTTCACAGCTCCTGAGCTAATTCTAGAAGAGCCAGCAGTCTTGCTTGTCATAGGAACCAAAGTGGCCTTTGAGTTTGTGGTTAGATTTTTTTTTAAAAATATATTTTATTGAGTTTTTACAGAGAGGAAAGGAGAGAGATAGAGAGTTAGAAGCATTGATGAGTGAGAAACATCGACCAGCTGCCTCCTGCACACTCCCCACTGGGGATGTGCCCGCAACCAAGGTACATGCCCTTGACCGGAATCGAACCCGGGACCCTTCAGTCCGCAGGCCGACGCTCCATCCACTGAGCCAAACCGGCCTCGGCTGTGGTTAGATATTTTTAACGAATATTGGAGTACATGTCTGGATAGCAAATTATACCATTTAAAATAATTAATTTTGATGTTATTGATGTGTCTATATATGTGTGTATGTGTGTGTGTGTGATAATCTAATTTTTATATATGACATACAGAATCCTTTATGCATTGTTTTATCCACTGATGTGTCTCAGTTATTTTGAACAATGGCTATCATATAATAGACACTCAAAATATTTGTTTAATATAAAAAATAATGTCTTAAATATGGATGAGAGAAGTTTGACAATAGCAACTGTGGGATTATTTAATCTGTTTCTGCTCATTGCTTATTTGTATGTTATTTTTTTCTGCCAATAACATTTTTATTACTTTATAATATAAATTATTTCTGTATGTGTAGGTGAAAAATAGATAAAAATGGTTAGCCGAAGCCGGTTTGGCCCAGTGGATAGAGCGTCGGCCTGCGGACTGAGGGGTCCTGGGTTCGATTCCGGTGCATGTACCTGGGTTGTGGGCACATCCCCAGTGGGGGATGTGCAGGAGGCAGCTGGTCGATGTTTCTCTTTCATCGATGTTTCTAACTCTCTATCTCTCTCCCTTCCTCTCTGTAAAAAATCAATAAAATATATTTTAAAAAAATGGTTAGATAGGAGGTTTTGTTAAATGGTGCATACTGCCTGGCCAGTGTGGCTAAGTGGTTGAGTGTAGACTATGAACCAGGATTCAGGGCACATGCCCAACTTGCAGGCTTGATTCCCAATAGGGGGCATGCAGAAGGCAGCCAAACAATGATTCTCTTTCATCATTGATGTTTCTCTCTCTCTCCCTCTCTCTCTCTCTAGCTCTCTCTCTCTCTCATCTGCTTTC
>NW_006285797.1:1057569-1079267 GCF_000327345.1 Myotis davidii
GCATACTGCCTCTGCCGTGCCTTGGGTGTCCAGACATGAAGAAGACACACTCACAGCAGTGTGTGAACATGTGAAGTTAGCTACACTCAGCAAGCCAGTAAGGGGGGGGGGGGGAAATCACATCCATTCATTCATTTATCCATTCATCTATCCATCCCTGTCTGTGCATCTGTATGTCTATCTATGTAGCTATCAATCATCTATCTATTTATATCTATATTATATCTATTACATAGGATACATATTATTTCAGACTTAAATATGGATTTGCATGTGAATATGCATGTACATAATTATTTGTGTCCTGAAAATATTTTTAAATAAAGCTGGGAAGATTGAGTAATGTCTTAGCTATATAAGAGTAAAGAGATAAATGAGGTCAGGGGAGTTGCTGAGTTTCTAATTTTGACGTACCAACAGATTATGAAATTGAATTAGGAAGTCAATTATTACATTGGTGTGGGAAACAGAATACAGTTACTGAAAAAGTAACAGCCAAATTCCTACTCATTGTATATAAAATTTTGGAAATGGTATAACTATTATAAAATACTATTTCAACTGTAATGGAATGAGTGTACTAATTACACTGTATAATTAAAGTAAGCACAAGCCCTATATTTAGTGCCAGTTATTTTTAAATAAAGCTATTTTCACATATAGCTTGGAAATTACATCTTAAAAAACAAATACGTATTGCATGTGCATTTTAAGCAACTATATAGAATTTTTGACCCAAAAGATTATTTAAAGATGACTTTTTGAATATCCATAAAAAAACATTTCTGGAATCAAGGAGACAAATTACACACCCCTGAAATATCTTTGTGTCGTTAATTTTATGAAAGTGTATAACTTTGCAATGTGTAAACATCAACATAACTGAACATTAGCTATCTTGTATAAAAATAGTTTTCTCCCCTAATAGCTCTAGGCATTATGTATAAATGCCTTTATAATAGTGATTCATGGTTTAAGGTTATAGGGTAGACTATGTTATTCTTCTAATCTATTTGGCCGAAGCAAAAGTGAAAGCTTAATTCTCAAATTAATATATTTTAGTTAGAAGCATGTATTTTCCCCTGTGTAGTTCATTTTCTCTATTATTTGAATTAGCTAGATGTCATTTATGTGATGTCTTCAAGTATCTTGGACATTTTAATGTGAACTGCACACAATTGTTCGAAACATCTTTAAAAATTCATAACCCTTTCTTACAAATTTCAAAATGTCTTTCAAATGTCTGCCACATTTTAATTATACCTTTTCTGTTCTATTTTGAATATAAGCTTCTTTCATGTGTTTACATAAGATTAGAATTTTTATCCCCACACTAAAATCTGTATTTATAAATTCATGGACTTTTTCTCTACTAAGCACACTAGAGGGCTTTCATGTTTATTAGTCTGAAAGACCAAGCTCAGGAAAGCTCATTTTTAATGCTTAGTGTGATAAATACTTGAATTGGCAAATGTGTGTCTTACTAGAGGAGTAAACTCCTTCAGGACGCATTATTTCCAGGAGCAGTGCTCTTAGAGTAATCTTAAAGAACACTTCCCGTAAATGATTGATGATATATTGTATATGTACCAGTTAGAATTCATGTTGATTTGATTGTACCACAGTGTTTCCTCAGTAAAATAAAGGTTTTCAGAAATACAGATTGATCTATGTTCACAATTGAATTTGCAAGTTTTACCTTGATATTATGATACATATCTTTATCACATTTGCCTCAGGTTGTGATTAAATTTTAGGGAAAAACATAAGACTGTTAAATTTGCTTACATATCCAAGGGGGACCTTGAAATTAACTTTATATGACAAATTCACTTATTATAATCTAATATCCCCTTTTTGAGGGAAATGTTCCTGTTCTGAATCCCTGTTCTGATTCTTTCCCATAAGATAAAAAGCTTAAATAGTTGCTTTAATTATTGTACAAGTTCTTAGATCATTGTGATTTTTATCTTGCATGATGGAATGCATAAGGTCTAAGCAGGTTATCAACAACCTGCTACCATCCTTATTAGACCTGGGCCGGGGGTCCCTGCTCTGATCTTTATGCCTTACAGAAGCCCCTTATGGTTCTTATCAGGTTGTGCCTTCCTTGTGGGGCAAGGATTCTTGTAGGGTCAATTCATTTTGACCGTATAAAGTCAGAATGCCCACTCTCAGTCTCTAGAACATTTTCTGAAAACTCAAAATCCCTGCCTATTTGGCCCCAAGCCCACTTCTAAGGGCTATTTAAATATATTCCTTGGGTCCATCTTTCTGAGAACAGACCTCACTGCTAGTGTATGAGTATTTGGCTTGTAGGATTCCAAGGCATGCTTTGTGCCGGGATGTATGACTGAAACTTGCCTATCTGGTCTGGGTGTCTATCTTCCCATGGACAGACCACACTATAGATGTGCAGGCCCAGAGCGAAAGAATCCCAAGACATGGCTGACTGCAGGGATGGATTTGGTGGTGTGGAATGGACATCCACACAAATGGAGGCATGGCCTTTAGCAGTGCTAGATAGAGCGGAGAATGTGTCTGGCTCTTCCTATACCATGTTCTTGCATAGAACTTGGAAGAGTACTAGACATCTAAATTCTACCAGACCATCTACCTAATTGAAGTATGCTGATTAAGAAGTAATGAATAGCAATACCAATATTAAGTAAGAAGGTCTATTTGTAAAGTAAGAAGAATAGGATACATTTTACAGTTTCTGAACTTGGTTTATAACTTCTAAGTATTTAGACTTATGGTATAAGGGTTTCTATTTGCACTACTATCCCAGGTCCTGCAAATGGTAGGAGTTGGTCTTGATAGAGGTTCCAAATTCGGTTTTCTAAAAGCAATATTTTCTTTTTATTAGAGACTTGCATTCTTTTTTTAATAGAATTTTAGATCCTACAGGAAACTTTGAGGTCATTTCGTCCACTTCAAAATGAATGGAAAATCACTTTGTAGAGTCCATGACCAGTTCTTATTCTGCCTCTGTTTTAATCCTTTTGGACACAGACAACAACTTACAAGTCAGTGCTTCTACTTATATCATTAATTTAAATTAAAAAATAATTTCTAATAGTCCTTTTATGTTTTCTCTATTTGTTCATATGAAATAGAGATAGGGCTCAGTGTCCCTACTCTCTAGTCTACACCAAGAATAAGCACTGGGCCCATTTTGTCTGCACTGAGACTTTTCTCTGGGGATGAGAATTCATGGATGTTTCTTAGTTGGACTGTGCATACCTTATGTATTTTTATACACTCCATTCATTTTTATATTCATTCAATGAAGATTTATTGAGTGTCCAATGCCCAAGGGCTTTTTTACATTCCTTAGCTCAGAAAATATTCTCAGAGAGCTGTCATTATTTCACAGTATTAACTTAATTTTACTACAATAAAAAAATTAGCTCTGCTTTATAAGAAATATGTTTGTTTTTCTGGGGGGGGTTGTTTGGTGACTAAGAAATTTCTCATTCAGGCATTGCTTCTTCCTTAAATTTATTTTATTAAAAACTTAGCTGATGGGGAAGAATATTGTGATTATACTCCCTCTTCTAAAGACTATGTGGTGGGAAATCAGATTAATGGATTGTTAAGAGAATGTAAATGTTAAAATGCAATTGATATAGAAATTGTTAAGGAAGTCATGCCAAAATTTTAAAACTAATTAAAAAATAGCAAAGTTCCAGGATACAAGATCATACAAATATAAATTGTATTTCTATATCAGCAGGGAAGGATCCAAAAATGAAATAAAAAATAATTTCATTTACAATAGCATCAAAAAATAATACAATTCTTAGGAATGAGTTTTTAAAAAGGAGTTGTAAGACTTGTATGCTGAAAAATCACAAAATATTGTTGAAAGACATCAAAGCAGACCTAAATAAAAGGAAATGAATCACATTTTTATGGTTTATAGGCTAAATGCTGATAAGATGGCACTATATTGACCTACATATTTAATGAAATGCCTGCCAAAATTCCAGCTGCTGTCTTGAATAAACTGGCAAAATAAACATAAAATTTATATTGGCATCCAGGGATCTATAGCCAAAACAGCCATGAAAAAAATAAGCAAATTTAGAAAACTCACACTTAATGATCTCAAGACTTACTATAAAGCTATATGAATGTCAATGGTATTAACATTATGTCAGACAGATAGGTCAGTGGGATAGTTTTCAAAGTATAGAAATATACCTTCATATTATGGTCAATTGATTTTTGACAAGGGTTTCAAGAGCATTCAATGTGGAACAACTAGTTTCTCAACAAATGGTGGTGGTACAATTAATTTTTAAAAAGTAGAAATAACCCAAATGCCCATCAAGTAATGAATGGATAAACAAAATGAGATATAGTCATACAATGGAATATTATTTGACCCTAAAGAGCAATATAGTATCAGTACATGCTGCAGCACAAATAAACCTTAAACATTATGCTAAGTGAAAGAATCCAGGCACAACAGGCTACATATTGTGTAGCTCCACCTATATGAAAAGATCACACTCAATTCTATTTAAATACCTTCTGCTGTTGACATATTAGGAACTTTTATCTTCAATTAGTAATAGCTCACCTTTATTCAATTCTGCAAAATTGATTTTTAAACACAAGGAATGCCTAATGCAATTAGGCTTTTGAACAGGCTTGAAAAATAAATGAATACAAATTCAAGCTCATGAGGTATTGTATTTCTATAAAATTAGTTTAACTGGAGAATAAATGCTGATTTAGATAAATATCACAATAAAAGTCTGCTCAAACATGGTCTTTTAATTTGAACCTAGACAAGTTCAAAAGTCTGCTACTGATTTTGAATGTTTTTCTTTCTTATTTTTTTTAAACTTTATTGTTGAAAGTATAACATATGCCCCCCTCCTTCCCCCATTGTGTGTTGTTTTATTTGTATTAAGATAGCATATCTCAAGATATCTTTGGCAAAAGTAAAATCTCTCACTTATTTTTTTCTTATAAATATGGGATATATGTTCTATTCATGCTCTAGAAATAAATATGGTTAGTATGAGTATGAGAATTTCAGAAATAAATTAGTAATGACTACAGACTGCTTCTGCTTAACATTAGTAATTCATTTTTAAAAAGCGAATAAGTTGAATAAAAAGGCTGAGAGATTATTTTCTAACATTTTACATAAAAATTATAATGTATGACATGCCAACCAATTTCCTAAAATATAACCAAAATTACAGTTAAATAACATGAAGGCAATAATAGATATTTGGTTGTAAAAATGCAAAAAATGTCACTTAATGACCACTAAACAATAAGGTTGTACAAAAAAAAAAGTTGCTCTGAATACTTGCTGCCTCTTTCAGAGGTCACTCTCATTTTCTTTATGGTTTTCAAAACATGTACATGAGATTAAAACTAATCCAGATTATAAAAATGTTGTATTGCATTTTGTGGAAATATATATGAATTTTAAAATGTGTTCATAGAAATAAATACATGTTTTCCTATGTAAACAACAATCTAAAGATCTTTATATTGGAAGTCACATATATTCTATGTTTGTTTCTTTTTTCAATTGAAAAACAAGAGACAGTTTTTTAGAAAAATTTATTTGAACAGACAATTTGATGAGTAGGCCTGATGGTAAGTGTGTAATGAGTGCTTGGAGTAAAAAAAAAAAAAAAAAGTGTGATGTGGTCTCTGACCTCTAGAAGTCACAGTTTAATGAGAAAACACTTGTAAATAGCACATTGCAAAGTGATGCAAGTGCTGTATTTTTTTAAAACTACAAAGTGGTAAGGGAAGCCAGGGATGGGGTAAGCATGCGAAATGAGCAGGGCCTGCATTAAAGAAAGAGTAATCCTTCATTGGTGAGAGGAAGAAGGAAAGATCATAAGCAAAAGCCTGCGACTCTCAACGCACATGGTTTGCTAGGGTGTGTGTGAGGATAGAATGCAATGTTTCCCTCAGGACATCAAGAAGTAAACTAGAATGTGGCAAGAGACAGTAACGGAATGGTTGATCAATTTTTAGTGGCAGGAAAAAAATCAAGAATTTCACCTTCAGTTAATGAGAAACAGGTAAGTGTCGGAATAGCCACACTCATTCATTCAACAAAGGAAATTCTAATGTTGAATATAACCAGGAAATAAACAAAACTCAAATACCACATTCCAGTAGCAAAGAGAAATATGCAATGCTCAAGTCTGTGTTTACAAAGACAGCTTGGATGTGAAAGACAAGTTGTGCATGGGTCTTCAGGGAAACTGTGGCTCCTGCCATTGGTGAAAATGATGGCAAAGGGGAGGGAGCAGTGGCAGAGCAGCTGCAGGGAGAAGCTGGATTTGAGAGTTGCTGCAAAGATGGAATCAGTATAACTTGAAGACTACTGCATGTAGAATGGTGAGGACCAGGGAGTACTAAGGCTCAAGATTTGTGTTCTTGATTTTGGGTGACTAGGAATAATGTGGTGGGAAGGAATACAGGGTGAGGATAGTCTTTAAGAGTTAAGACGAATTCACTTTTAGGTGTATGAGTTTCATATGTCTTGGAAATTTTAGGGTGGATATGCAAGAGTAAGACATTGAAGAGATGTAAAACTCAGGAAGGTTGTATGGGCTTGATGTCTGAAAAGATGGAAGATGGTAGATGCGGATATTGAGAGTGGATAAATTCAACTGAAGGTGTGCTTAATTCAGGTCAACTCAAAGACAGTGATTTAGGTCCTAAGTTAGAAAAGAAGGGGGAAAATGTTATCAAATTAAAGGACCTGCAGTACAGGAAGGTCTCAAGGAGATTAGAACAGGGTTTAGGAAGGCAATGAACCAGAGTAGCAGTAGGTGGAAGCTTCATATTTACTTGATACACATCCTCTCCACCTATTCTCTCCTAAATGTATGCCCAGTGACTGAACTCCTTATTAGAAAGATCACCAGCATCCTTCTCTTGCCAAATCCAAGGGTCAAAATGCAGTTTTCATTACTAAACTTCTCTCTCCTCCTTCTGCCTCTCTCTCTCCCTTAGTTCAGAACATTGAGCTAGTCATAGTTCTAAATTCATGTTATGGTATTATATAGTAGATTTATGAAACAAGTTCTTCTTTTATACGTTTTAATTTTTTTCTTATTTTTACTGTTTTCATTTTCATCTTCTAGGAACTCCAGTTATACATATCTTGGTGAGAGGTAATTTCTCCTTTTGAAAAATAAGTGTTTGAAATTTGAATTTCTCTTATGATGAGTGATCTTGAGCATCTTTCCATATGCTTATTTCCCATTTGTGTGTCTTCTTTGGAATTTTAATTAAAAAAATACATTTTTATTGATTTTAGAGAGGAAGGTAGAGGAAGAGAGAGATAGAAACATCAATGATGAGAGGGAATTATTGATTGGCTGCTTCTTGCATGCCTCCCACCAGGGATTGAGATCTCAACCCAGGCATGTGCCCTTGACCAGAATTGAACCTGGAACCCTTCAGTCCATAGGCTGAGCCAAACCAGCTAGGGCTGGAATTTTCATTTTTATTCATCCATGATCTTCCCATATTGCTTTTCTACATAGGACCCAGCAGAGTTCCTACTATTTTCAGTGTTTTGAGAAACTCACTTTTATTATAGGGTTCTTCTAGAATACCTGGATTGTGGGGATGTTTTCAGAATTCAGTTTTTTTTTTCTTTTATTATCCTAGGTGCTCTTTCTTGTTTCTATAAGAGAAGTAGGTGAGGTTCAAAAATTAAGCCATTGAAGGAAAATAGAAGTCATAGAAACACTTCCATTCTGTGGAATTTGCCTGATATATTTTGTAGACCAAAGTAGCAGAACTTTGTCAAATTAAGTTTATGCATAATTTATGAACCACAACTCTTCTTTTATGTTCATATTCTAAAGAAATTCTCACACACCTTTTTCACTTCAAGATGGATCTAGTATGGGTAAAAGATATTTTACTGATTTATATCTAACGTTTTGCCCAACAACAGAGGATTTAAGCCCTTTTCATATAATATTCACAAATCCTGATAAAAAATATATAGTCATGCCCTAACTGGTTTGGTTCAGTGGATAGAGCATTGGCCTGCGGACTGAAGGGTCCCAGGTTCAATTCCAGTCAAGGGCATGTACCTTGGTTGCAGGCACATCCCCAATAGAGGGTGTGTAGGAGGCAGTGTTTCTCTCTCATTGATGTTTCTAACTCTCTATACCTCTCCTTTCCTCTCTGTAAAAAAAATCAATAAAAATATATTAAAAAATATACAGTCATTTGGAAAACAGTATAGAGATTCCTCAAAAGTAAAAAATGTAATTACCATATGACCCAGCCATCTAATTCTGGGTGTATATCCAAATAATTAAAGCAGGACCTTGAAGAGATATTTGCATACCCATGTTAACTGAAGAATTATTCGTAATAGCTAGGAGGTGGAAACAACCCAAATGTTCATTGAGAGATGAATGGATAAAGAAAATGTGGTATATAAAGGGAGCATTATGCAGATTTTATGGAGGAAATTCTACCACATGCTACAACATAGATGAACCTCAAACACATTATGCTAAGTGAAATAAGCCAGTCACAAAAATAACAAATGCTGTTTTATTTCACTTATATGAAGTATCTAAAGTGATTAAAATTGTGGAAACAGAAAGTAAAAAAGGTGGTTGCCAAGGCTTGGGGGAGAGTGAGAGGGGAAATGAGTTTTTAATGCATCTAGAGTTTCAGTTTGGGAAGATCAGTTGCATGACAATGTGAATTTACTTAACACTACTGAACTATATACTTAAAAATAATTAAATGGTAAATAATGTTATGTGTTTTGACCACAACAAAAAAATACCTTCTTACATAGCTTCCATCTGACTTACCCAGTGGGTGAATTGCAAGGTGAATGACCAGCATGACCAAAGGTTGACACTGTGTAATCACATAATCTTAGTATTGTGGGGATAACCACTACAAATAAGTCAATGAATGCTAAAATAAATTCTTGAATAAATATATACAGTAAGGGACCAATAGTGAAAGCGGAACAGAAAATACTAAAATCTCTGAGCGGTCCTGTGGCTGAGCTGGTAAAAGTGCCTGTCTTGTAAAATCTATGTAGTTTAACATTTTTAAAAGAAGACAGTTGTCCTGCCTTAATGTATTGAATATGTTTTCTCAATAATATAGCAGCCAATTTTAAATAGACTATATAAACAAGTATAAAAATGATTTAACACTTCTACCCAAAACTATTCAGTTAGTGCTGAATGATAATGGGTGCCTTGCAATTTTTATGGATACCTATGTTGTCTAAATGTTCCACAGTGAGCATGCATTAATTTAGAAATAAAAAAGAATTACTTTACAGTAAACATTTAAAAAATAAAGGTTATATATACATCGTATTCACTGGTTTTAAAGCTAGGCTAGCTTGGCATATACTCTTCTGTGACTGTGTTGTTTACAAATGTGATTACTGAGCTATTAATTGTGTAGATATATATGTAAGGACAGACAATTCCCCAAAACTATAAGAAGGGCAAAAGAAATATCAAACATTTTGAAAGCATAAAATTGAACAGAAAAAGCAGTGAACATGTTATTTCATTCAGCTCTATTTCTTGATGGAAAAGTTATTAATCAGAAATTGATCAAATTTCAAAATCTAAAAATGTCTAAGGTAGTTTTGTAGAAAGAAATATCAGACATATTCAATTTATTTTTATGACAGAGTGACAGGGGGAAACTATACATTTAAGAGATTGGGAATTAAGCCAGCTTCTTCAGTGTGAACTGTTATAATTACCTTAACAATCTAGGAAGTACAATGTTATGTAGGTGCATAACATTGTACCTAAAGGACAGTGATCAAAAGTTTATTGTCAGTATCAGAAGACATAATGAATTTTCTTTCTTTGCACTTATCAAGGTTTTGTATGTAGTAATTATATAATGGATTGAAATTCTTAAATAGAGAGTGCTTCTTGGTTTAAAAAACAGTCAAAGTGACTTGTTAATACTCTGCAGTACAAAAGTACGAATCTGATGCCATCATAGTACGGAGAAATTATAGACATATTACAAATAACTTCTTTTCAGGTAGCTCAGTGTGAGATGATTGTTTTTAGGAAGATTATAGCATCTAACTGAAAAATATAAACTGACTTTACACAAACTATGCAGTGTGGCATTCATTCAGGCATTATCTGGTAAGAAATGTAATCTTAAACTTTTTTAATTTTAATTTCACATAGATCAAATAAATAATATGCTGTAAGATTACTACCTGGACTGTTATAGGGATTTTATATAGGCTATGAAAGTACTTTGGGAAAGATGTTAATTAAAAATTAAATAACGAAGAACAAAGCTGTTTTATAATGTAGTATTTCTCCTAACTGCAGAAGTAGTCAGCCCTTTAACCATAATTGTTAAACATGCAATATAACTTAATATGAATTAATTTCTCTATTTAAAAACTATCATCACTTATTTGTCTCAAAAATAACAGAAGGAGGATGTTGTTTCATCTATAAGAAAACTAAAAACTGACACATTCATATTTTAATTTAGGGAGTGCGTTGAAAAAATACAATTGACCAAAAGCAAGGAGAACATAAATGTTTATAGGTGACTTTATGCTAATAATAACTGTCTAATAATTGTAAAATAAATAAGGGAAATGAATTTTCCAAGAATTCTTCAAAACATTGATTTTACATAGTGAATTCTATGAAGTGATTCTAGCTATATACATTCTTCTCACCATTTCATTTCTATTATTTTAGAACAAGTCAACATCATTTCTCAGCTAGACAAATAAAAGTTAGTTTTCTTGATTGCTTGCTCCTGGCTATGATGGGTTTTGCATATTACATGTGGTGTTACCTTTACAAGTAAAAATCAAGTATGGCTTCCTCCTTCCTTTACCAAAACCACCCAATGGCTTTCCATTATTCACAATAAAAAGCAGAAAATCTCACTTGTCTACAAGGTCTTACATAATCTTTCCTCAGAGTAAGTCAAGCTGTTTCTCCAGCCGACTGTAAAACTTGATTTCTCAATCTCTCCTGACTTTATTTTTCTCATTATTTAGGATTCTGCTCATATCACCCTATAAATCTAAAGTAATAACCCCACTCCTTGACTTAACTTTCCTTTATATTTTTAATAGCTTTGTTGTATTTATTCTTTATGCCCATATATAAATATGCATGTGTACATATATTCATTTTCTAATTGTTCATTTGCCCTATCAGAGCATAGATTTCATAAAAGCAGACACATTTTCTTGTTTTCTGTTCTAGCTGTGATACCCACAGTAGAGGTTTAAAAGTTTTTGTGGAATAAATTAATACTTAAAAGAAATAATGTATAAATCATGTATATTTGCTCAAAAATATTCATTTTGGGAATATTGCCATAGGGCAAAATTAGTAATTCCTCTTAAACATGCAGGCAGACGATTTCAGGTTGATGAATGTGAATGATAGTATTTACATATTTAATCTTTTATGTGACTTTTCTGTGATCTCCTTGGTAATTGCCTTTAAGTTTGATTAGAATATAAAATAACATGCTATTTATCTTTACTACCCTATCTTAGATAATGGATAATTACTATTTTCAGTTACTTTTTTCATAGGAGTAATTCTAAGTAAAAATAAAACATATAATTTCAAAGTATATTTCATTCTATCCATTGCTTCTAGGGAAGTTATTAATTCATAGAAGACAGATCTTCAATTACCCCATTTTAGTTTTGACTGGCAGGGTTCCTCTTACATCAGTTGCCGCATTCATGTAGCTGTTAACATGGTGCTGTTTCAGCCCTTTTATCAAGATTCTTCATAGTCTTAAGAAGGGAAGTAATAACAACCACCATATTTTATAGTGGCTTCCCATTTCACTTATTGTTGTTTTCTTGTGATTTTTTTTCCAGAAATTGAAAAATTCCAAGGTTCTGATGGAAAAAAGGATGATGAAGAAAAGAAATATCTTGATGTCATCAGCAACAAAAACATAAAGCTCTCAGAGAGGGTATTGATCCCTGTGAAACAATATCCAAAGGTACTGCATTGCATGCTTTGGTCTCATAAAATTCAGAAAAAATAAAACAAGAAGGATATTTTATTCATTGGCTTTTATAAACTAAATATTTAAAGTTTCATTATATTGGTGTACACAAATATATGATACTGACATAGAGAAAGGAAAACTTTTAAAAGGACAATGATGAGACTAATTGTCAGCTGAAGCCGATAGCATTTTTGTTCCGTTAATGTGGGAAGCAGCATTAGATATTTTAATAATTTATTTAACATGTTAGTGGTTCAGTGTTTAAATATGTACACACACTTGACTATGTTTTGGTTCATGTTAAAATGTATATTCTTATAAAAAGGAGTGGAATTTAGCATGGTACTAAATATGTAACATTTGCCAATCAGAAGGAAATTATTTTATACAGGGATGCAATAGAGTCTTTATTAGATCCTTGGATTATAACCACCAACCTTCTGTAATCAGGAGACTACATAGAAATAATTATGATATTGTTCTCTTCCAAGTACTTTTTTACTAGATGTTTTGTCATAAGAGGTTTAAATCACCAGATTCAGGATTATAAAATATATCATTCAATGGCATGATTTCATTGTTATATTCATAAATTCCAATGGGTAGAGAGAGGTTTTTATTCTTTTAAATGCCTTAAGTAAGCCACAAATGGAAACTCAAACATTCAAGCTGGTAAGTTACTTTCTGAAGAGTGAATCTGAAGCAAGGACCATGTAATTATTCTAATAATAAAGATTATAGAAATAGATGCTGTAGTTTATCAATTGCCTTCTAATGTGATACATTATAGTAAATATAATTAAGTGGAATGTTATGTTTATAATGATTTCAAACAGGGATAAAATTGTTGCAGTCTACCAAACCATGAAATTTAACTTTCAAATGAAGTTTTCAGGCATGAAAGTTTTTAGTTTTTGTCTATTTCTTCCTTTTTTTTTTTTTTTGTTTTAGCTAGATTGCAAGAAAGGTGCATTCAATAGATATACTTTCACATTAAATTATATTAGATTTACTTTATAATCACGTTTTAATAAATATTAAATTGAGAAGTCAGAAACATAAATGAAAACTTTTACATAATAATTAAATATGGTAGAAATAGGGGGTATTAAGAAAGTTGTATCTTTTATTAAAGAACATAATTACCCCATTGGGTAATTATAGTCTAGAGTGCAAGGTAATTATAATCTAGAGTGCAAGGATTTTTCTTTAAATCATACACTTAAATATTATATAACTTGATACTGTTTCTCAGAAGAACACTTGTCTATTCGCTGGACATGAAAAAGTCAGTGAAAAGCTCACTGTCTGCTTCTGAATAAAATTCAGCTTTATATCTTTGACCAAATTAGGTTGTCAAGTAGTAGAAGGCATGTCAAGTTCAGATTGCTCTGCATGTGACAGTATGTGTGATTTTATGCTGACTATTAAAGTAGTTTATTTTAGTCATAGTAATTAATATTGGAACAATATTTTTCAATTTTTAAAATTTACAAATAGTTGATATGAAATCTTGTATAGGTTATATTAGTTTCAGGTGTACAACATAGTGATACAACATTTTATACCTTACAATGTGATAATTCCACTAATTCTAGAAATCATCTGTCACTATGGAAACTTACCAGACTATTATTGAATATAACGCATTTTGTGGCATCTAATTTTTGAGATTTACTTTTATAATTTATCTCAGAAGCAAATTATTATACCTTTAGAAACACAGAATCCTTAAGCTGGGACTAAACTTGAAAATCACAGAATACATAAAACTTTCATTTTATGGATGAGGTACCTGGGAGGTTATGAATTGTCCAAAGACATAGCTTTGATACACATGGAGATACTTAGAGAGGTTGCTGTTGTTTTAGACTAGAGGCCCAGTGCACGAATTCATGCACAGGTGGGATCCCTCGGCCTGGTCAGTGATTGGTGCCGATTGGGGTATCTCATCCAGTCCCGATTGGAGCCAGTGGGGGAGGGAGGGGGGGTGGTTCTGTGGGAGGTTGGCTGGCTGGGGGAAGGGGCCACAGAAGGTTGGCCAGCTGATGGTGGGGAGGGGCCACAGGATGTTCCAATTGGGGTGATTGGGGCCGGCCAGCCAGGGAGAAGGGCCACAGAGGTTGGCTGGCGGTGGGAGGTTGGCTGTGGGAGCACACTGTCCACCAGAGGGCAGCTCCTGCATTGAGTGTATGCCCCCTGGTGGTCAGTGCACGTCATAGTGACAGGTCAACCGGTCACTCTGGTCTTCAGTCATAAAGGTCACTTAGGCTTTTATATATATATAGATTCCTCAGTTTTTGTGAGCCATTACATTTTTAATTTGACTAATAATGATCACATAGTTGTGTTACTTTTTCATGTAAAATATGGAAGAATGAAAAAACTATAATTCCTAGTAATTAATAGCTTTATGTGATATTATCAAATCTCAGTTTATGCTTTAGAAAAATTACCATTTTAATTGATGAATAGAATGCCAAATCCCTGCATTATTTTTTAAAAGGCTGTGCATTTCATACATCTAGTTATCACACATAAGGGAACTCTTATTACAGTTTCTTGCAGGAAATAAGTACTGAGAAACAGGACAGAATTGTCTAAGTTGACCTACATTTGTTTTCATTTACTCTTTTACTATATGATAATAATATTAAAATAAATCTTTTGAAAACCGTATTTTATTTCAAAAGTGCTAATTCTCTCCTACTGAGTGATTTCTGCCTGCTTCTCACAAAAGTATCAGTGGGGTTGAATTAAGATATGAACATTAAACTTGAGCCTTAGTTGATGTACATTTGTGAGCTTTAAAATATGTGGTGTGGATGATACTGTGAACTGCTGAGAAGAGCACACCAGTATTTATGGCTTTAAAGTTTAATGTTTTATAATAAAAAGGTATTTATCCTTCTAGGGATTCACTGAAAACAGATCTGTTTTTGATAACTTCTCTCAGAGCCATCTTTGCCCTTGATGCCTGCTGTCTATTTGAACTGCTAATTAATGTGGTCCTGACACAGTCCTTTCCAACAAAGGGCAATAAATAACTATGGGGGTTCTTGAGGAAATGACTTTCTCCTGACTTTACTATATGACCTTTCCGGATAGATTTTGTTTCAGTTAGTCTTCAATTTCTAGTTAATTTGCTGACTTAATAAATGGAATGGAAAGAAGTTTAAGATTTAAAATTATTTAACATAAAAGGATGGTCTTATACTATGCCAGAGGCCTGGTGCACAAAAATTTGTGCACTTCGGGGTGGTGGTGGGGTGTCCCTCAGCCTGCCCTGTGTCCTCTCACAGTCTGGGACCCCTTGGGGGATGTCCACCTGCAGGCTTAGGCCTGTTCCCCAGGGGATTGGGCCTAAGCTGTCAGTCAGACATCCCTGTGGCAGCCCGGTAGTCCTCAGGGGATGTCTCACCGGGAGCAGGCCTAAGCTGCAGTCGGACATCCTTAGCGCTGCTGAGGAGGCAGGAGAGGCTCCCGCCACCACCGCTGTGCTGGCATCCATTAGCCTGGCTTGTGGCTGAGCAGAGGTTTCCCTGTGGGAACACACTGACCACCAGGGGCAGCTTCTGCATTGAGTGTCTGCCCCCTGGTGGTCAGTGTGTGTCATAGTGACCAGTCATTCCCAGTCATTCTGCTGTTAGGATCAATTTGCATATTACCCTTTTATTATGTAGGATAGAGGCCTGGTGCACGGGTGGTGGCCGGCTGGTTTGCCCTGAAGGGTGTCCCAGATCAGGGTGGGGGTCCCGCTGGGGTGCCTGGCCAGCTTGGGTGAGAGGCTGAGGACCGTTTTCAGCTGCCCACAGCCCCTTCAGGGTGGTGGAGTCCCGCTGGGTTGCCCGGCCAGCCTGGGTAATGGGCTGATGGCCGTTTTTAGGCTGGCCACACCCCCTGGCGACCCAAGTTCCCAGTCTCTCCTTTTTTTTCTTTTTTTCTGGTATTTATTTATCTTCTATAATTGAAACTTTGTAGCCTTGAGCAGAGCCCAGGGCCAGGCAGGGCAGGCAGGAAGCTTGGCTTCCTCCATCGCCTGGGGCAACCCAAGCCTCCTGCTCGCTCCAGCTCTGTGGCTACTGTCATCTTAGTTGTGTTAATTTGCATACTCACTCCTGTTTGGCTTGTAGGCGTGGCTTCTGGGTGTGGCTTGTGTGTAGCGGAGTGATGGTTAATTTGCATGTTTCTCTTTTATCATATAGGATTAAGAATGACTTGTATAGCTCTAATGCTTTATGTTTAATCGCATAACTTAGAGAAAATATACCCCATTATTAAATTATTTTTAAAAATAGGTTTTCTTACCTGATTTTAATATTTTTGTTTGTAAAGAAATAGACCTTGTACATCTATTGTTTGAATTTCCAAATGTTTTAGAATCAGAGCAATTATTCCTGGATAGTCAAGTCTCCAAGGAGATAAAATGTGGCAATATGTTGGTCTATAATCCTAAGAGATTCAAGCAGAAAAATCACCATCCTTAACATTGTCTCTTTTTTCCCAAGTTCACATGTATTATATTTTATAGTCAATATATTTTTATTGTGTTTTTTTAAATTTTAACATCTCTAACTGGTGTGGGGAGCTGATATATAAGCCTCGGACTGACCTGTGGGTAAAGTCACAAATAATTCCCAGCTTCGAGGGCACAGTCCTTTTAGCATAATTAGGCTTGACCTTATGACACTCCCTAGATCTTATCTGGGAAGCTAATGGGCTGAGGAAGTGCAGGAAGTATAACCATGGTCAAAACAAGTGAAACTCACAAGAACTGTGTAATTATGGAAACCACTACCTTGTTTACCTGTCACTATAAAATAAAGGCTCAGCTTGCCTTGGGATCTTTCTCTGTGGCCTCAGCCAGGCACAGGAAGATCCACGGAGACTAAAGAGAGCTAGAGAGTTCTGAACGCTGTCTCCGTGTAAAACATTCTTCGCCGACTCCGTCCACACCTTTGGGAAACCCTGGACCGCTGGGGCTGGAGCCTATCAAACTGGTATGCATATTATAATCAAAATAATTTTGCATCTTTATTAGGCAAGCAGTGGTCAAAACTCATTGTTTTGGTCTGTAAAGTGGCACATGTAAACTTGGTCATGGCTTCGTATGTCGAGTTGTTTGTAGTATTGGAAATATGTATATTGAATTTAATCACTGTTTAAGATGTTTCCAAAGATTGCATTATGATTTAGTGTTGATTATGATTTAGTGCAAAGCTATTACATTTGCAAAACAGAATTAAACCATAGTGTGGGGTATATATTTGGTATTGCTGAGGACAATATTCATACTTGAAAGAAGGAAAATAATACTACAATTTCTTGGCCCTCAACAAACAAGTGCCTTACAAGACCTAAGAAACAAAGATGGACATAAATGGCCAGAGCTATATTATGTTTGTTACTGCTAGATATGCAATAGGAGCGCCTATCAAGCCTGGGCAAGTTGAGAGAGCATGAGAGGATAGGAAGGTGTACTTGCTGGGGGAGATCTACTTGTCGTTTGCTACTGTACCTCTCTATATTTCAGGCTTTCAGTGTCTTTTAAAAATATCTTTTTGATGTTGCCTTCAGAATTTTCTGAAATACATCAGAACTTCTCTAAATTAAATTTGCCCCAAGGCCCACTTTTCATTTCTCTCCTTGAGTCACTGCCAACATTTTAAAGCAGTAGATTGCCAGGAGTATAAATCGGCCCCAAATGTGGCCCTTTTTAAGATCAAACGCTGCCATGTTCCCCTGTGCTGCTTTGCAAATCAATTCCTTATGTAGATTAATGCAGAAAATTAAAGTTCTAAAATATGTTCAAAAGCATCGCACTTGCTCTATATTTCATCTTACTCTGCGCAGTCCCAGAGAGAGGGGCTGCCTTCCTTGCTTGGTTGGAAGCAGTGCCACAACCAAGCCTGTCATACCACAGAGCTGTTTCCTTCTTTACACTTTGAAAAATGAAAATGTAAATCCAAGTCCTTGGTTAGTGATATTTTTTCTGACTTTATAAGTAACTATCAGATCATTTAAGGGTAGGTTATGGAGGCGAGGGATACTAACCGAGGAAACTATGACCACATTTCAAAGCCAATATAACCAGGGATAGAAACACCTCTCTGTTTTTCTAAGCAATGTGGTTATCCCAGACCCACTCTGTAGTTTACATCTTAAACCCATTTCATCTTTACCAGACAGAGACCATTGCATAGCATCACTTTTGATTTTCTAAAGGAAACGGAAGAAATAATTCGATGAGATTTATGATTTCAGTTTCATTTATCAGTTTCCTAATCCCTCACCTATGAATTTAAATTAAACTTATAGACACTGACAACCATATGGTGATTGCGGGGCGGTAGGACGGAGGAGGGTATAGGGTGAATAAACAGAAATGGATGGAGGCTTGTCTTGGGTTGATGAACATACAATACAGTGTACAGATGATGTAGAATTGTACACCTAATTTTGTTAACCAGTGTCACCCCAATAATTTCAATAAAAAGGAAAAAAATAATTGAGAAAATAATGACACTCAGGCTCACATTTCCTATTGGAAAAATAACAAAAACCAAAGTGCTTGTTGGACTATTCTCTCCAGTAGCATGATATCTGAAATAACCCTGTTTTCTATTTGCTTTCAACAGTATATGTGTTGAATTATAAATTTAGAAATTTGCAGTGATATTGTCTTTTCTGATGACTTTCTTGTAATTAATGCTCATCCCATGTATATCAATATTATTTTTCCATTGGGAACTTAATTTTTTTAATCTCTATCTCACATTGACCCATGGATTTCTAATTCTGATTTATATATGCTTCTCTCTACATCCTCTTTTTATGGGCTCAGCCACTTCCTCACAAAATAAGTATGTCCTCATACTTCTTGAAATAATCTGTCCTTTTTTTCTATGTCTGTTTTAATGTGTTTTGTCCATCTTGCGAGGTCATTTCACTTTTATTCTCAACTGAAAAGCTAAAAACTACTTCAAAAGGATCACGAAATTGCAAATCCCTGTTGAAATGTCCACACCTATATCTTTACTCAAGGGTTCCTTGAGTGCCTAAAGATCTTCCTCCTCACATCCCTGTCTGTAATCTTGCTATTCATTATTTGCTTGTTTCATCATGTGTTTGCATGTTTAATAAACTTAAGTTTCTCTGCACCCATTAGAGCACAGATGGCTCTTTCATTCCTTTTGATGTTGCAGTCGAAGTGGCTTTGACATAAATCTTTAAGAGACTAGAGAAGAAATATAACTTGTAGAATCAAAAGGCAAAATGTTACCAATTGAATGGATTCCTAAATTATTGTTAAATTTGAAGGACTTATTGACATGTAGAAGCAAGTGAATTCTATATAAATTCAAGTACTTATATGTTAATATCTGGAGATTAACAGAAAAACAAACTCCTAGAAAAGATACAGGAAAGATAAATGAATGGATCCCCTTGAAAATTGCAGGTAAGGGTTACTGCTACTTGCATTACTAAATTATGACCTTACTACACCTAACTTTTTGAAAGAAATTTAAATCCATGTAGAAAAGTTGTGAATGAATGTGACTTCTATGGTTTTTTAGATTTTAATTAATATTTAAAAGAAATGTGTTTAACATTTGTATTTCTATCATTTTATAAGTAATTTCCTTAAAAATATGTGGGTTTCACAAGTGTCTCACCCAAATAAAATACTACCAAACTCTTATTATTGATATCCATGCAAAAAATTTAAAAATATTACCAAATGTTCACTAGTGTGCAGAGCATCACTATTCACAATAGCCAAAGAGTAGAAACAACCCAAATACTCTCAACAGATGAATGGATATATAAAATGTGATATATAGGTGCAATGGAATATTATTAAGCCTTAAAGAGCAATGTAATTCGGATACATACTACAACATGGATTATCATCGAAAACATTGTGCTAACCAAAATAAGCCAGACATAAAAGGACAAATATTGTATTATTCCACTTACATGAGGTACAAAGAACATGCAATTTTATAGACACAGAAAGTGTAATAGAGGTTACCAGGGACTTTGGAGAGAGAGGAATGGAGAGTTATTGTTTAATGGGTATAGACTTTTGTTTGGGATGATGAAAAGTTTCTGGAAATAAATGTGGTAGTAGTTGCACAACATTGTGAATGTGCTTAATGACACTGAATTACATATTTAAAATAAATTTATGTTATAATATTTAATTGAGGCAGAGCATTTCTAAGAAAGATGGAAAATTCTGAAGCCGTAAGTGATTAAAACATTTCACAACATAAAATTGAAACTCCAGTACAAGTAAAAGTGATGATGACAACCAAAACCCAAAGGCACAAAAAGTGCCAAACTGGTGTGACTGTTTTAGTAATATTTGAAACACATGACAGAATGATCATTTTCTTTATATGTGATGGACACAATTTTTTAAAATAAGAAACCAGTGATATCACCACATAGTTTTTACACATATACTGTTGAAAGCAAATAAAAAAGGAAAATAAAACAAAACTTGCACTTCACTTAGAAAACTGCAAGATGAATATGTAATGCTTCTATTCTTTATCAGACTGACAAAAAAGTTTGATAATAACCAATAGTATAGTTAGTGTATGGGCAAAAATATACTTCACTTCATAACCTGTTCATCAGAGCACTAAGATTCAATCATTTTGGGGAACAATTTTGCAAAATCAATGAAAATTACAAAGGTACAGACTTGGAAGCAGTTGATTTATTTTAGAATTTTATATATTTAGTAGAAGCCCGGTGCACAAAATTTGTGCACACGGTTTGCTGGCCGGGGGAGGGACCGGGGGTAATTGGCTGGTTGTGGGAGGTTAGCTGTGGGAGCGCACTGACCATCAGAGGGCAGCTCCTGCATTGAGCATCGGCCCCCTGGTGGTCAGTGTGTGTCATAGTGAATGATCGACCAGTTGTTCCAGTAATTTGGTCATAAGGTTGCTTAGGCTTTCATATATATACTAGAGGCTCAGTGCACAAAAATTTGTGCACTCGCGGGGGAGGGGAGGGGAGTCCCTCAGCCCAGCCTGTGCCCTCTCGCAGTCTGGGACCCCTCGGGAGATAACGACCTGCTGGCTTAGGCCTGCTCCCGGGTGGCAAAGGGCAGGCCCAATCCCTAGGTGCAGCCCCTGGTCGGGCTCAGAGCAGGGTTGATTAGGGAGTTGGGGCACCGCCCCCTGTCACACTCAAGGCAGGTTCGATAGGGAGGTTGCGGCGCCACCCTCTGTCACGCACAGAGCAGGGCCAATCAGGGGGTTGGGGCGCTGCCCTCTATCACCCACAGAGCAGGGTCGATCAGGGGGTTGGGGCACCGCCACTCTCACACTCAGGGCAGGGCCGATGGGGAGGTTATGGCTCTACCCCGTCACACACAGAGTAGGGCCCGTGGGGGGGGGGTGTTGGGGCGCCGCACCCTGTCACACACAGAGCCGCAGGGCAATCAGGGGGTTGGGGAGCTCCCCCCATCAGGCACAGAGCAGGGACGATCAGGGGGTTGGAGAGCTTTCCCCTGTCAGGAACAGAGCAGATCCGACAGGGAGGTTGTGGCCCCACCCCCTGGCACACACAGAGCCGCAGGGCGATCAGGGGGTTGGGGTGCCTTCCCCTGTCACGAACCGAGCAGGGTGGAT
>NW_006285797.1:1079473-1080926 GCF_000327345.1 Myotis davidii
AAGTGTTTTGTCTATCTCCTTCCGTTCATCCTCTCTATATGTCCAAACCATCTCAACATACCTTTCTCAATCCTCAACACTACATCTTCTTTCACTCCACAACATTCCCTAAAATTAACTTAATAAACTTTACTTAAAGTTTTAAGTAAACTTCGCACTGTACGTGCTTGCTTTTATTAGATAGGACATATATATATATAATGTGCTCATGCACCCGTATGTGTGTGTGTGTGTAACTAGGAAATGACCAATTCAGGAGCATATCCAGCCACTCTGAATTCACAGCTTGTTGTCTTTGCCTCATTACACTGTATGATTTTGCTATTATTATGTAAGGAAATAGCATCTTCAAACATCCAGTACAAAATGTAACCCAAAATATGACTCCTCAAAATCTGTTATGAAATTAAAAACCAGGTGAAAATTTTTTCTTTATAAAAAATCATACACTTCTATTTTTGGTTTATGAGTAAACTAGTAGCCTGTTGCACAAAATTTGTCCACGCGGGTCAGGGGTAAGGGGGCCCCTCAGTCTGGCCTGCACCCTCTCCAATCTGGGACCCCTCGGGGAATGTCCAACTGCCTGTTTGTGCCCACACTTTTAACAGATGACAGCTCCATTGTTGTTTCTTTCTTTTCGTGCTTAAACCCTTTGGAATTAGTAAGTATTCAAAGTGTGTATACATTTTGGGGGGACACCCTGTATATCTCTAGTCAGCGGTGAAAGGAACTAACAGCAGATTTGGAACCCCCAGACAGGGAACCTCGCTCACTCCCTGCATGTCTCCCCACTTCACTTTCCACCTTTACAGGCAGCGGGAGAATCAATGTTTTATCTCATTAACTTGGAAAAGCATGTCCTGTCACTCGCTGCCCAGCAGGAGTGCACTAGGACCCAAGGCAGGACTTGAGCAGGCATTCCTCTGCGGTGATGGCCTGCAGGTGCTACTTCAGCTCGGCCCCCAGGCTCTACTTGGTGTGCTCACAGCTGCCACTGCAGCCATGTGGGGAGTACAGGCTGCCCTCTGCCAGCCCACCTCCTCTGCCCAGAGGCTCTCCTCGTGTTGCCCACAGGCCCAGAGGGCCTGGGCAGGGTGGGACACTGGCGCGCACTGCTCACCTGCCCAGAGTGATGGGGGCAGAGTGGAAGCCAGGCGTCCTGCCCCGCCCAACCCTGGCCTCTCTGCCCCTGTGCACACTGCCCACTGGCCCAAATCAGCTGGGGCAAGGCGGGGCGGGATGCCTGCCCCCTATGCTCACTGCCCACAGGTCCCAGCCAGGGTGGGGTGGGGCAGGGCGCCTGCACCCAGCCTCTCGGAGCCTGTGCACGTGCACGCTGCCCATAGGCCTGCCATCTTTGTTGGAGTAATTTGCATGCTCACTCCGATTGGCTGGTGAGTGTAGCAGAGGGATGGTTAATTTGCATGTTTCTCTTTTATTATATAGGATATGC
>NW_006285797.1:1081556-1088398 GCF_000327345.1 Myotis davidii
CTCCCCCCAGCCTCTCGGAGCCTGTGCACGTGCACGCTGCCCATAGGCCTGCCATCTTTGTTGGAGTAATTTGCATGCTCACTCCGATTGGCTGGTGAGTGTAGCAGAGGGATGGTTAATTTGCATGTTTCTCTTTTATTATATAGGATATGCTTAAATGAAGAGTGTAGTCTAAAACTCCAGTTTAGAGAAACAGCTAACTTTAAAACATCATAAAATAAGTCTTTCAATCTGGGACCTCACACTTTGACAATTAGGGTTTCTGTGAGTGACCACTATGTCAAACACTGAGAAAGCACAGTGAGCTACTGGTGGTGAGAGTTCTGAAGCTACTAAGCTTTAAAAATATTTAAGGAAATTTTCTAAAGCCACTCATTGTATCATTGATAGTGTTAACATTGCAGTTCAGGTCTGTTTGCCCCACAGCCTCTCCTCTTTGCATTAAACCATTGTTATAATTCACTTTCTTTAATATGAAGAGGCATTGAGATAATTCTGAACGCAGACTACTAAGGCCCACAGATGGAAAAGCAGATGTATTTCTCCTCTGGTGTTAAGTGAGGCAGAAATAATAGACTCATTAGTTGGAGTGTATCTCATAGGTCGTACAGTCTAATCTTCTACCCAATTCAGGAATCATTTTTACAAGATCTGTGATACTCATTAGCCTGTCTATGAATACCTCTAGTGATTAAAAAGAAAATTTGCTGTATTATGAAACAGCTGGATGTAATATTGAGCAGTATTGCTCTTCATTTTTTTTTTTCTCACTGAAGTAAAACCTTTATCCCTGTAAGTTGACAGTGGACCTGGTTCTGCTTTCTGCATCGCTAAAGAACTTACTTGAACCATGGTCTTACTTGAACTATCATTGATACGTCGTCTTCATTTGGCTTCTGGACACCACAATTTACTTTTATCTCCTGTTGTAAAATTTATTTCATTTCTCATCCTCTTCTGGTTTCTCCTCTTCCACACAACTTCTTATTGTTGAAGTTTCCCAGGAGTTATCTATCGGTGCCCATTCTCTATCTACAACCTCTTGGTCATCTTGCCCATGGCATGATTCTAGCCAAAACCTCTCTCCAAGACTTAGATATGGAACTGCCTACTCAACATCACCTCACGGATGTCTAGACATCTCAGAATCAACCATTATTTTTCTTACCCCAAATGCCATTCACTTGCAGTCTACCTGTCTCAGTTATTGGCAATAGCATCCTTTTACTTGGTCAGGTCAGAAATGATGAACTCCTCCTTGACTCCTCTCTTTCTTCTACACATTCTATCCAATTTGCCAGGCAATTCTTCAAATCAGATAGCTCCCATAATCTCCACTGCTATTACCCTGGCCTAAGTCATCATCTTTTTTAACTTGAATTACTGTGATAGCCTCTTAACTCATCTTTCTGCCTCTATACGTGCCTTCCTCTATCCCCATCCAAGTACTCACAATCCCGTGTTCTTGTGTTTCCCCCCATAGAATGTAGCACCTTTTAACATAATTTGTAATGCCCTTATTTGCTATTTTTATCGTTTTCCATACTAGAATGTAAATTTCAAAATGCCAAGTCTCTTTGCCTTTCTCAGTTAGTTATGAATCCCAATCATCTAGAACAGTGGTTCTCAACCTTGGCTGCACATTAGAATCACCTGGGAATGTTTTTAAAATCCTGATTTCTGGGCCTCATCCTCTGGAAATACTGTTTCTTTGTTACTAATGTTGTGGCCTCACCCCATAACAAAGAAACAGAATTTCCGGAGGATGAGGCACAGAAATCAGGATTTTAAAAAGATTCCCAGGTGATTCTAATGTGCAGCCAAGGTTGAGAACCACTGATCTAGAACAATGCCTAGCACTTGGTAGGTGGCTAATAAATATTTGCTGAATGAATAGAAGATAATTTTATATAGCCTCTTCTCCAGACACTCTTGGGGGAAGAAATGCAGTTACTATACATTGGATCCAGAATAAGGATCTATTGATTCTTACCTCTTGCCTCTTCTTACAGAATTTCCAGGGGACCTATCACAGTTGCAGCAGTGACATCACAGGTCCTCTGAAATAGACCCCAGTATTACTGTTCTCATTGAAGCCCTGATGCTAAGCTAAACTTGGCAGAGAGTCCAAGTACTGCAAAAAGAAATTACAGTGAAAATGTCATTCAATTCTAATGCCTACATAATCGGTTACTTGGTTTAACCAAATTTTCTAATTAAAATGATATTAAAAGGTTAACTCAGAAATTACTTTCAACTCATTTCTGAATATCATGTTATAGTTTTTATTATATAATTATCCATTTTTAGTAAGTGCAGTATATTGAACATCATTTGACCTTTTACAAAGAGCCTTATGAAGCCCTCCTTATTTTCGTTCTGGATATTAATTCCAGTTAATTATTTCAGTCATCCAGGAGATAATTTATTGGGCCTATATGGCAGTCACTTTGTCTCCAACTTGTAAATGTGAAAATGGAAAAGTTGATTTCACTGGTCTCAGAAAGACCTATAGTACACTTAAACTACTGTTCTAACATGGCTTCAACCAGAATGGATCCAGAAGCTTCAGGATGGTGTTAGTTTACATAAAAGCCTGAAGGGAGATTGTCCTTAACAATTATCTTTAAAGTTTAGAAGCTAAGACCTGAAAAGGAGGCAAGGAAATAGAATGATTGACCTTTTTGGAAAAACAGCAGAAAGGAGAAAGAGAGAAAGGGTGTTATTTCAGATGTAGGGTTGAGTGGAGCAGAGGAGTAAGATCATGGTAGTGTTTGCTACTACTGTCACGTCCTTTCAATAGAGAACCCTTAATTTATATGGATGCTTTTGTAACTTGGTAATTTTTAGTCTGGCCTCTTCTCCTATAGAGTTTCTATGTTCTGGAAAGAAATCCATAAGAATATACTAAGATATAGAGTTTCTTGAGATGCAAAAGAGCTATGAAGGCACAGTTTAATATAATGGGAAAATAATAGCATTTTGAACTTGAGACTTAAGTCACAGCTCTGCTTTCAATTCAAGGATGACAGTGGTGAGCTCTGTAAACAACTTCATCCTCAGTGTTATTTCATCTGCAACATGACTATAATGGCATGCTATGAAGTTTCATCAGGAATGCAGAGAATATATGTACATACTTGGCATGATACGTAACGGCACATACTGTAGCTTGCATGAGAATAATCACTAAGTAAATATTATTATTTTTTCACTTAGTCGCACTCTTTTTGGCTGGGAAGCACATTTTGGTGCCAGATTCTGTATGTGTGATAAAACAGATAGTTGTAATTAGTTCCTCAAAGGGAGAACAATTAAGACATTAATAAAAATAGGGATAAAATAAATGAAAGGTGATGATGATGATCTTGGCAGTAAAAAGTCTTTTATTTGTTGACTATTATGTACTAGGCATTTTTTCTGTGATTTAAATTATTACCTAATTTAGTCCACTTAATATCTCTGTGGAGTAAGTACACACATGGAAATTTAGAAACAGATCATTACACTGTTCAGTCCCATGGACATTTCATAATGAATTAAGACTAAAGAGAAGAATAAAGTCTAGGCATGAATGCTGTCTTCTATAATTATAGTATTTTTATAAGCTAAATTTCATCCTTATTTATTTTTCATTTTTATTGAATTTATTGGTATGTCACTGGTTAACAAAATTATACAGGTTTCAGGTGCACAACTCATCATCTGTACACTGTATTGTGTATTAACCACCCCAAATCAAACCTCCATCCACCACCGTTTATCCTCTACTATTTACTTAAAAACAATTCGAAAGAGGCCATGTATACTCCACCTCCTTGTTTAAATGTTTGGAATTTGAAATTGAAATTTGTGAAATGTCATAAATTAGAGAATAAATATTATACATATAATATTACATTTTGAAATGAGTAAGTTTATATAAACCATGTTGGTATTATACTTTTACATATTTGTTTTTTGACTTATTGTGTACTGCTTTGTGTTAAACCATATGAGTACCTACCACTACAGTACTTTTTGCTTATTTCTTATGTTCTCATCTGAAGACACATCTCTTAGAGATAGAAATTGATGCTGCTGTTGCTTTATTTTTTAATTGCATGTACCAACTGAGAGCAAATATTCTGTGTTTTAGTTAGTTGGGTAGTTATTGAATCATTCCAGAACTATCCAACAGATATCAAAGTTTCACAAAGTTCTTTATTATCGCTTGTCTGATAGTAACTTTATTTCACTCATATGCTTGGCTGTGTAATATGAAATTAGAATGATAATCCATGTTGGGTTTAGCATACCTCATTTAATTTTCTTTTTTAGAGTATGGCATTATGTTTAACCTAATTAAAAAAATATTAATCCATGGTGTCATAAAAATCTACGAAATTACCTGTTTAGAACAGTAACTCTCTGCACTAGAAAAATCTAATGATTTTTCTACTAAAAACTCTAATAAATGTTCTAATAATTTGTTCATTGTATGACTTTAGCAGTAAAATCTAACAAAATACTTGGAAGAGTATTTCCTTACTGCAATTCAAATAGAATCTTAATGTTAGGTCAAAAAATCAGGATTCATTTTTTAAGGTAAATTTTAATGAGGAAAATTTAATTTCTGAAATGGCCAATACACATTTTAATTTTTATCAAATAAAAAATCCTCAAATTTATGCATAGTAATGATAGTTATGGTTACCTTTTAGAATCTAATTTGAAAATCTTGAAATAGTTTTTGATTTTATAGTTTCATACAGTTGACTTTATCACTGACATTTAATCATGTTTCCCATTACCACTTGCTTTAGTTCAATTTACTTAACTATTCAAAGAAATGTTTTATTAAGATTTAATGTAATCTTCAAAATTCTCTCTGAGGTTGACTATTTTTATTATTATTATTTTAAAATATATTTTATGAAGGGAAAGGGATAGAGAGTTAGAAACATTGATGAGAGAGAAATATCGATCAGCTGCCTCCTGCACACCGTCTACTAGGGATGTCCCCGCAACCAAGGTACATGCCCTTGACCGGAATCGAGCCTGGGACCTTTCAGTCTACAGGCCGACCCTTTTCCACTGAGCCAAACCGGTTAGGGCTGAGGTTGACTATTTAAAGTGTAACTTCTTGGTTGATAAAAATATAAAATATGGTGCAAGACACACACAGAAAACACATAGTTTAGTGGAACTTGGGAAATATTTTTCACATGGTTATCATTTTTATATTTGTATCACAGATGATTTGAAATTATTAAAACCTTCTTTACACACTAATTCTGTACCTAAGCTATCAAGTATCATTGGGTTGATGGCATTACTAAGAACTTTTTATTTTTTAGTATGTATAGAGTTGTTTTTGACTTCATTGTGGGAAATGTATGGGGAAATGCATTAAATTAACATACAAAATTCTGCTGCCAAACAATATGTTGTCTAACTAACTAGACAGATGAATTGCTCCAACCATATTTTACACATGTGAGGAGAGTAAGCCTATTCTGTGCTCTGAAATCATGATGGGATTTCCCCCAACACACACCTGTGGGATAGAGCTCTCCAGTCTTCACAAAAAAGGAAAGATCCTGCAGAAACTATCACTCCCTCACCCCCATTTTTATCCTTCTTGCAAATGACTTATGTGAGCTCTTGCATTTTTGTAAACTGTGGAAGACATATCTGGAAATAGTTTATTCTGTGCATTCTAAAACACTTATAGGAGCACAATTGTTTTAGGTGATCTGAATAGTGTTCACACACTAAAGAAAATGAATAGCTTAGCAATGAAGCAGGGATTGAGAGGACATTTAAGTTAGAACCCTTCTTTTTTCAAACCCCTAAAAATCAGGGCTTATATTATTTGCTCTTTTTAATTAAAATTTAATATATTCTTAAAGTATCTGGCAAGATGTCCTATGAAATAACTTTGATGAAACAATTTCAGGGCTTTTTATTCCATTTTTCTTCTATACAAATCCAGGTTTAAAACTAAATCAAGCAGAAGAACATAGGAATGGAAGAGGGAGAGATCAACAGAGAACAGACAGAATCCCAGTGACACCTGGGTGCTGATGTGTCCCTGGGGCCCAAGCATATGTATTTGACCTCTATGCTTACTTTTCCTGACCCAGCATGCACTTGTGCTTGAGTCTTCTTTGATCACTCCTCATGCAGGCTCATTATGTGCCACCAGTCCTCTGCTTGCGTCTCCCATTAGTCTTGTCCAGGAGTGTTGTAGTCTAGTTACTAGGAAGATAATTAACCCAGTGATAAAAGAGCTTCCACTAGTGAAAGAAAGAAACCCTGTGCCCAGGATTCTAGTACCCCAAGCTCCTTAAGAGAGGCCTGTTTTGTGACTCCAGAGAAGGTGGATGGAGAGATGACAGAGTAGATCGCCTATGAACCATGTGTGGGATTGTTGCCTGTAAAATCTTTCTCTCAATGCTTTAGTCAAAGTCTGGGTGGAGGACTTCTAGTGGTAGCAAAATAATCTCCCTTAGCCTACACTCATGGTTCAAGAGAACCGAGTATAATTATTCCAGGTAATAAAAAAAAATGGCAAAATAGTGTTTTTCATTGGGTTTTGAGGACAAGTAAAAGGTGACATCAAGTAGGGTTGAGTGGGTCTCACTGTAGCTGCTCTCAGATCCTTGTCCCTTTGCCCACCATATCATTATATAAGCATGGTCTTAGGAGAAATCACTGATTATCTTTTACTATTTTCTCCCAGTTTTAAAATAATTCAACAACAATGAAACATTGGAATGGATATTTATATCATTTCTCTTTAAACACATATTCATTTAAAAAGGGAGAGCCATTGTGCCTAGTTATCATACTGCGCG
>NW_006285797.1:1089361-1092847 GCF_000327345.1 Myotis davidii
AAAGGCTGACACTTCTTATATTTTTAAGGGCCATGCATTATGTTTTCTTAGCACAATGCAGAACAAAGTGCTCTTTTGCTATTTGATGTATGCATGGGCCTCAAAAATATGACTTCACACTTACATATATTTTTATTAATAATCAGATTTTATTTTATAATATACAGGCATTAAGAACATTCATCATTTGCTCAGCATTAAATTTGCACAAGCAAATGTGGATTTGGAATTTGATTGTGCAGAATGTTCTATTTAAAACACTAAGCGGGTTATTCTCTCATGCTTGTGCAATTCATTCCTACTTTATGGTAATGAATTTAAGACTTGGAAGAGAGTGAAACTAATCCTTGAGAATGTGAAGTTTAATGTTTATCCCATTGAGCAAGCTATAAACTGTGAAATAATGTTTCAAAATCCAGAGTTGCCCCTCCAAGCCCTAAATTCACATACGTAATCACTAGTGAGCCTCACATGACCCAAAGCCTTGATGCATCAGGTGGATCCAGAGCTCTGAATCTTTATCCTGCTGTGTTTATGGAAACTAAATGTGCAATTTAAAGAACTTGTAACAGGCTGAAGATATTAATTTGTTTATTTCGGATCTGAGTTATGTTCCCTGAGGGTGCTTATCATGCACAAGTTACTTCTCAGTCATTCCGACCTCAGTAATGTGTGCATATGAGTGACATCCACAGAGCAGCCTGGGCCAATTTATGGCCACTGTCTCCATGGAGCAAGCAGGTGGCAATGAGATAAACGAACTGCAGAGAGGAATTTACTCAGGTCAAGATTTGAATACGGATTTTCCATTCCTCATCTCTAAGTATATTTTAGACCTTCTCCTACAAAAACCCTACATCTTCAACTTTTTGGGTAAACTGATTGAGTAGTAACCATATATCACAGTAAGAAGAGTTTTTTTTTTATGTCAATTAAATATTTTCCTGAGAGTCAATAGGTTATTAAGTAAATAAATAAATGCCTTTTTAAAAAAGGAATAGAATCAACCCATATTTAACCCATTAGTCTTAATATGGATAAGAATTAGCATTTAGTGAATTCTTATTGAATTCCAGGCATTGTAATATCTAATTGTATAATCTCAATTAAGCATCACATAGCCCCATATAATAAGTATTCCTCTTTCACAGATGAAGACAGTATGGCATAGAGAAGAAAAGTATATTGACTAATCACATAGCTATCAAGATTTGGGTATATGCCTCAAACCCAGAAATCTGACTCCAGATCACATACTTACATTAGCTGTTTCTCTTCTTTATATGTTTCTATATATAATAAATATTGTCTGCATAAAATATATCTCTTTGCAGATACTGCCTTTTTGCTGCATGTTAATGCCATCCTTATTTTAAATTATACACCAGTGCTGATGCTGATTTTACTTACATTTTTTTATTTATGCTGCAATATTTGAGGGGTGTGTGTGTGTGTGTGTGTGTGTGTGTGTGTGTACACAGATTAAAATGGACCATTTTTCTTCTTGTGCCAATAGGGACTACAGTTCACCACCCAACATCTTGAATGTCTTGCTGCAACTTCTTACAGAGTTTGTTTAATTAACTTGTGTCTCCTTAATGTGTGTTATCATCCATCTTAGATGGTACAGGCCTGCAGAAGATTAAATAGCATTTTTCCATGCCTCTGGTTCTATTTTATTCATTTCTTAAAGAACATTCTTCAACATTTCATGTAATACTGGTTTGGAGGTGATTAAAGGAGTTTTTTTCTTGTCTGTGAAACTCTTTATCTGACCTTCGATTCTAAATGATAGCTTTGCTAGGTAAAGTAATCTTCTTTGTAGGTCCTTGTTATGCATCACTTTGAATATTTCTTGCCACTCTCTTCTGGCCTGCAAAGTTTCTCTTGAGAAATCAGCTGACAGTCATATGGGTGTTTCCTTGTAGGTAACTAACTGCTTTTCTCTTGATGCTTTTAAGATTTTCTTTTTGTCTTAAATCTTCGGCATTTTAATTATGATGCATCTTGGTGTGGTCCTCTTCAGGTTCCTTTTATTTGGGACTCTCTGTGCTTCTTGGCCTTGTTAAGTCTATTTCTTTCACCAGGTAGGGAAACTTTTCTGTCATTATTTCTTCCAATAGGTTTTTAATATCTTGCTCTCTCTCTCTTTTCCTCTGGCATGCCCATAATGTAAATGTTGGTATGCTTGAAGTTGTCCCAGGGGCTCCTTACACTATCTTCATATTTTTGGATTCTTTTATCTTTTTGCTCTTCTGATTGGGTGTTTTTTGCTTCCTCATATTCCAAATAGTTGATTTGATTATCAGAATCCTCTACTGTTGAATCCTGTAAATTATTCTGTTTCAGTTAGTGTATGCTTAATTTCTGAGTGGACCTTTTTCAGGTCTTTGAAATTCTCACTAAGATCCTTGAAGCTCTCATTAAGATCCTTGAACAACCTTATAACCATTGTTTCGAACTCAGTATCTAGTAGTTTGCTTGCTTCTATTTCATTTAGTTATTTTTCTGGAGATTTCTTCTGTTCTTTCATTTGTGACACATTTCTTTGTGTCTCTGCATTTTGGCTGCTTCCCTGTGTTTATTTGTATGTATTAGGTTGAGCTGCTATATCTCCTTGACTTGGTAGAGTGGCCTTGTGTATTAGATGTTCTGTAGAGCCCATTGGTTCAGCCACCCCAGTCATCTGAGCTGGGCACTCTAGGTGCCCCCTATGTGGGCTGTATGCATGGAACAGACTGAAGAATTTCAGAGGGAAGGGGGAGGAGGGCAGGAAGAGATTAACCAAATAACTTATATGCATATATGCATTACCTATGGACATAGACAACAGGGTGGTGGAAGCCTGGGTAGGGCAGAACCTGGGTGGAGGGGGATAGTGGGGGGTGAGGGAAGAATGGAGGATATCTGTAATACTCTCAACAATAAAGATTTAAAAAATAATAAATATCATTTTTCTTTTCTATAACCTTAGAATTATTTTTTTTCTTACTTAAACTTTAAAGTAATTATCACTGAAGAAAGAAAACAAAAAAAAATCTTAAATCTAGATGAAACCCTAGTTTTTATTTTTCAAAAAGACATCATTTCAGGAATATTCCCAGAGAGAAAAGAAAAAGATTAATTCTGAGACTCTGATTGTGAAATATAGAAACATATGGGTTTTATGCAACTGTATGGGGATCCAATTTGTTTTTTTGTGCCAGAAGAAGGAAGGGAGAATAATACCTAGTAACTGCATAATAAAAGGCAAGTTCTGCTATAGTAAGTTCTTACATCTAATTTAGAGATGAGGAGATCAAAGCTAAGGGAAATGAATTTATATCTCAGGATTACATTAATGGTGTGTGGTTAAGCCAGAATTTGAGAATCTGAGTTCAGAGTCCATCTATGTTCCCTCCTTCCATCCTGCTGCCTTGTTACAAACATGCAGGTAAAAATTTCTGGGGGTGCAGGAGGAAAGGAAAAGTTACAAAGTGAAGCTGA
>NW_006285797.1:1092862-1104274 GCF_000327345.1 Myotis davidii
GTGTCCTGGGAATTGAGATCAAATTAAGATCAACCATGAATCATAAAGGATTATCTTTGGGTTTTAAATGTATGTAAGAACAAGATAAAGATCTTTCAGTTGCTTACAGAACTTAGATTAAAATCATTAACACATTGATTTAGTGTCTCCTTTATAAACACTCACTGGGATCTGGGGATATAAAGACTTCTGTGACAAACCCTAAAGGACTAGCAGTCTCCTTGTGGGAAAGCGACTTACACATTCAAGCAAAATATCCAAGTCAGTGATGATAAAGGAACCAGAATTTTTTTATTTGGGGGTTTTGAAAGTTGTCCATTTAGATCAAGTATTTTTCTAAATAATTCAGATTTCAGTCTTTAGTGGAACACAATTTAGAAAGCAAGGACAAGATTATGGTTTGATGTTTTATCCACTGAAATAGGAATACCTTGAATTCTGATTGCTCTACCACTTGTTAGTTGCATGAATAAAGGCAAGATATTATCCTTCCCATGTCAATGATCCATGGCCATCTCTGAATCAGGGATACAAGGAGTACCAGCCTCACAGGGTTTCCTATTGTTGTTACTTAAAAAAAATTAAATGAGATAATGCATGGCAAATACTTAACATATCTTCTACTAGACCAGTGGTCAGCAAACTCATTAGTCAACAGAGCCAAGTATCAATAGTACAACGATTGAAATTTCTTTTGAGAGCCAAATTTTTTAAACTTAAACTATATAAGTAGGTACACTGTTATTAACTTAATTAGGGTACTCCTAAGCTGGCCTTTGCTAAAAACGTCCTCAATCTGATTGAGCTACGTTCGCTGAGTTCGACCCCTTCCAACTCTCCCATCCACACTCGTCTTGTATACTTGTTTCGTCTATCTCCTTTCGTTCATCCTCTCTATATGTCCAAACCATCTCAACATACCTTTCTCAATCCTCGACACTACATCTTCTTTCACTCCACAACGTTCCCTGTATGTGAGCGCCCGCACGTGGTATTTTGTGGAAGAGCCACACTCAAGGGGCCAAAGAGCCGCATGTGACTCGAGAGCCGCGGTTTGCCGACCACTGTACTAGACTATGGTAAGTGAGCTCCCAATGCAAGCTATAGTTTCTAAAGATTTTAAAAAATTATCAAATAGACACTTCTCCAAAGAGGACATACATGACAAGATGCTCAATGCTGCTAATCATCAGAGAAATGCAAATTAAAACCACAATGAGATATCAACTCACACCTGTCAGAATTATTATCATCAATAAATCAACAAATAACAAGTATTGGCAGGGATGTGTAGAAAAGGGAACGCTTGTGCATTGTTGGTGGGAATGCAGATTGGTGCAGCCACTGTAAAAACCAATATGGAGTTACTTCCAAGAACTAAATATGGAACTGCCTCGTGACCAAGCCATTCCACTTCTGGGAATATATCTGAAGAAACACTAATTTGAAAGATTATAATCACTCCTATGTTCATTGCAGTGTTATTTACAGTAGCCAATATTTGGAAGCAGCCCAAGTGTCCATCAGTAGATGAGATGATAAAAAAAAGCGGTGATGCATTCACACAATGGGATACTACTCCACTGTAAAAAAAAGAAAAAAAAAAGGAAATCTTAGCCTTTGCAGCAGCATGAATGGACCTAGAGAGCATTATGCTAAGTGAAATAAGCCAGTCAGAGAAAGACAAGTACCATGTGATTTCAATCATACGTACAATCTAGTAACAACATGAACCATCAAGCAAAATAGAGACAGATTCATAAATAGAGAGCAGGCTGACAGCTGTCAGGAAAATGGGGGTTAGTGGGTTGGGGGCGTGAAGGGATTGAGCAAAGAGGAAAAAAGAAGAACACTCATGGACATGGACAACATGGTGATTGCCAGAGGTGAGGGTGGGCTGGTAGGTGGCGGGGGAAGGAGAGGAAGGTATATGGGGGATAGGTACTGATGGAAGGAGACTTGACTTGAGGTGGTGAAGACACAACATAGTGTACAGATGATGTGTTGTGGAATTGTGCACCTGAAACCTGTACAATTTTGTTAACCAGTGTCACCCCAGTAGATTTAATGAAAAGGAAAATAAATCTCTTTAGCTTGATTCCCACATCCACTGCCACCAACCACATGGTGGCAGCAAAAATATTATCAGGGCCATCACTGAAAAGAAACATTTGCTCCCCCAGATAATGAGACTGGAGCATAGCAATAAATGAACCAGCCTAACATAGCTGGATTGAAGGTAGTATTTCTTCTTGGCTAGTAACTTTCTAAGGTTCTTCCTCACCCACGCACATTACTGATCTGTTTTTACCATGGATTTTAAAAAACGAAGAAAGGACATTCAGTATGAATCAGGATGTACTACATGCCCATCACAGAGCTAAATACTTTTCATCTTTTATTTAATCTTTTTAACTATTTATGACATAGACACTATAACGTTACTTCACACATGAAAAAAATTATTTCACTCGAGTTAGATTGTCTACTGCTAGTACATATTAAATGTAAAAGGTTGGAACACTTAGGCTTATACGGATGAAAATGCTGTATCTTTGCATCACCATGTTTCTGGTATATCTTTAATTGGGTTATTTATTTATTTATTCCTTTTTCCTGTGATGTAATCAGTTTTACATGCTGCACCATATTATACTGGACTTTAAAAGAACCAATGTTTTGTGAATTTTTACCAAGTGCTTTATTTTAATTATATCACATATATTTTCCATAAGTTAATTTGTTTGGTGAATATTTATTGAGCAAATTATTGGTGTCATGCACTATGCTAGGCAGTGGTACTATAAAGAGCAGTAGTAATTCTTGTTTTTTAAATGCTCACTTTTCCTTGAAAGTTTTTTTTTTGCTTGGGAAATAGACAAGTTATTGGACCACTACAATACAATATGGACAGACTCTGAGAGGTGAACTGCCAGGTGGTTCGGAAGCAAGTAAGGTAGCTACTGTCCTACACCTCAGAATAAAAAAGGACTCCTCAGAGGATCTGAAAGAGGTCTAAGACACTTAGAAATTAACACATAAATGGGAAGAGGCAGGAAAAGGGCAGAGATGAAGGAATAGAATTCTAGGTGTTACAAGTGAATACCCAGAGGCCTTTCTGCTATTGCTGTGATGTTAATAAGCAACTTTGAGTGCAAATGAAAGAAATCTGAGGGTTTACTTTTTTTCCCTCTTGTTTTATTTCTTATGATGAACCTTGTGCTGAATTGTATCACCATACTTATCACATTGCCCTATAAATTTCTGGTAAAGTCCAAGACTCATGGGCTTCTTGAGGCCAGGGCCTAACTTTTATCTCCTTACTGGAGGCCTGGTGCATGAAAATTCATGCACTGGAGGGAGGGTCCCTGAGCCTAGCCTGCCTCCTCTCACAGTCTGGGAGCCCTCAGGGGCAGGAGGCAACCCAGGCGATCAGGGGAAGGTAACGCCCCCATCACACCTCTGCTGCTGCCACTGCTGGCAGCGCAAGCCTCAGCCAGTCCTGGTTACCTGAGCCTCATGCCTGCCCTGGGAGGCTGGTCAGCTGCATTGGCAGCTTGCCTGAACCTTGGGCTGGCCCTGGGCGGCTGGGCAGCCACCATCCAAGGCTTGCCTGCACCTCAGGTGGCCTGGGTGGTGGGGTAGCTGCCATCTGAGGCTTACCTGCTCCTTGGCTGGTCCTGCTTGCCTGAGCTTCAGTCAGTGGGGGGTACAGGAGGACCAAGGCTCCCAGCGGGGCTGAGGGGACTCTGGTGGCAGGCGCTGAGTGGCTGACCCCACCCTACTGTGACAGTGTGACAGTCAATTTGCATATTACCTCTTTATTATATAGGATTCTTAGTGTCAGTCATAGTGCCAAGCTCATAGGAACAGGCAAAAAGTGCCTTAGTAAATTATCTAATTTATGTGCATATTATAGGCCTTGTTCTTTATATTAGTAAATAATGAGAACTAGAGATTTAGTCTGTGGTGCGACACTAAACTGTTTTAAAAGTGGATACCAGGGCTTTGGCATTATTTGTATACTAGTGGCCCGGTGCACAGATTTGTGCACATTGAAAGGAAATTAATTAGAAGAAAGATTCATGCGGTAATGACGTTGCTGCAAAAAAGTACATGTCGAAGTGGTATATATAATATAGCATTATAAAACCAAAACATGCGTGCGATGCGTGCCAGCAAGAGCTTTATATGTATTGCGCATGTGTAGGTCAACGTTTATTTTTAAATTGCCAGTGTGTGTCCTATGTACCGGTCGGTCGGACATACGTATGGTCAGTCACTTAGCCTTTTATATATAGAGATTGGCTATAATAAACTAAAAATAATCGCTAAAGATAATCCAGTTGCAAAGAACTCTTTTTTAATTAATTTTCAAAGCCAATTCATGAAGTCAGTATGTTCTATAAAGATTAACATAAAAATGCCTCTTAACCCATTGTGACAGAATAGTACTTACAATTCCAGTTTGTGCTGTGGTCCAACCCCAGTAGGTCCAGTGGTCCCTAAAGGTGTGGACGGAGTCGGCGAAGAAGGAATGACATGGAGACAGCGTTCAGTTGATCAGCAGCCTTGCCAGGATCTCTAGCCACAATCTCCAGCCAAGTTCTGTGTCCATGTTCTCTTGCTAGGTTCTCCAGCCAGGTTCTCCAGGTTCTCCAGCCAGGTTCTGTAGCCATGTTCTCTCGCTCGGTTCTCCAGCCAGGTTCGGTAGCCAGGTTCTGTAGCCAGGTTCTGTCCAGGATCTTTTGCCATGTTCTCTCCAGCGAAGTTCTTCTAGTTAAGAGGTTTTATTCCCTTCCTAACTTCAGGGGAAAATCCCTACCTGGAGAAACAACCTTTCTCAGAGAGGTGACCTTGGTTAAAACACATAGTGCCAAGAAGGTGACCAAACATATTAAGAACAGTATGCCATATATGCCAGGTCTCTTGAAACAGCAAGGATGGACCGGCTCCCGGCAAGTTTGCTTGCTTCAGAATATTTAATATTTTTCCTGCACATCTGTTTTTATTTATTTGGTCCTAGTTTCAAAATGAGAAACATGCGTAAGAGCTTTATATTATCCTTTCATATGGAGACTTTTTAGTGCTGAAATGAATGATGTAGTCACTGGTTATTTGACTTCCTCAGATATCAGGTATAGGGAAAAGCAAAGAACACTTGCTGTAAAAAAAAAAAAAAGAGAGAGAGAGAGAATGTTTTCAGCATTATCACTTACATGCACACCCTTCTTAACAAGACACTGTAAGTGGTTTAATGATTGCATTTATCATCCCCTCTAGCCACCACACTTTCCATATTATCCAGGAAACCCTCTCAGATATGTTGGCAATTCCAGCCCTTTAAGAATTGAGTTCTTTGTTATTACATATTCCTCTCCTAATATAGCATCAGGGTAAAGGGCCATTGAATAGCAGTGTCTTTTGTGATGTTCCGGAAGAATCACAGCCACAGCTTCATTGATTAAAAAAAAAAAAGGAAGAAGAAGAAGAAGAAACACTGATGGAACTGAACGAAGTGAAATTAAGCAGTGTCTAATGACTGGTGACTTCTGGGATGTGGGATCTTTTCTCTTTCTCTCTCTCTTTAAATATATATTGATAATGTAATTTATATATAATAAGAGAACACTAGCTTACTAAACATATTGCCATTATTTGGCAGATTTAAGGAAGATCTTCTGCTTAGTAGAGCATTTCTGGGAAGAGTTAGGAAACAAAGCTTGCTTACCTCAGTTTGGGCCATATCCAAAGTCTTTGAATTCCTAAGATTGATCATCCTAGGGAAATTTTGTCAACACAGTGCAAACTTATAAAAGTCACAAGAGCAGGCAACTCCATAAGCAAGAATAAATGAAAGATACCCAATAGGTAATTTCTGAAGAGGAACTAATCTGAGGGCTAATGTGCATATGGTCATGTAAATATCCTTTTGTAGATCATATATTGTAAGCATATTTATAGGAAGGGATCTAAATAACTGAGTATAAACATAACTGCTGGGGTTGTGAACTTAGACATAACAGTGGGAGCTGCTCATTCATAGATTCACTAGGTCAAAGTTTGAGACCCCTTTATCAGTAGAGGACCCTATGCTTACATCATCATTATTAAACAAGATACTTGCACAGCTGAAAACTTCTTTATAAGAAACTAGAGGCCTGGCGCATGAAATTTGTGCGTGGGTACAGTCCCTAGGCCTGGCCTGTGATTAGAGCTATCTTTCTAGGCTGCCCATAGCCGGCCCCACCCTCGGCTGACACCCACCCAGGTTCCCCATTCACCATCAGGTAATTGGAGCCATCAGAGGTCGGCCATTCCAGCCTGCTCACCAGCCTCGGCCCCGCCGCGGGTTGCTCTCTGTGTCTGAGGCGACTGGTGGGGCAGGGACCTTGGCCTGGTGCCACCTGAGTCACTCACCACCCACCCCCGGTTCCCCGTTCGCCATCAGGTGATTGGAGCCTGCCAGCCAGGGAAAGGGATCAAGAGGTGGTCAGTGAGCCTCACAGTCACTGATCAAGCAGTTGTTCTGGTCATTCTGCTGTTAGGTCAATTTGCATATTACACTTTTATTATATAGAAAATGGTTCATTGGGCTGTTTTGCTAGCCAGAAAAGGACCAGGTCCTGACGCATGAAGTATCAATGACCGGCAGTATGACTCCGTGGAGAAGACAAGCATGTCAGTCTTCCTGGACTCCATCAGTGCTTTTATACATGATATTTTGGGAATGATGTAAGTTGTTTCTAAAGAATTCACATTGGTTACAGATAAGGGGGATGGGAAAAGCTGAAACAGGGCAGTTCTATGGTAGGTGCACAGTCTGTAAGGAAGCAATATTTACTATATTTGATGAGTTTCAGGACAGGCAGCAGTCCTGAAGGTCCATGCATAACAGTGCGGTGGCATCTAGTGGTTGGCTATCAGACTCCTTGAGGTTGATTGAAACTCCAACATACATTCAGGAATAGGAGCAGTCTTTTGTTAGCTGCTATTAACTAGCTAACTGGTCTCTTTTTCTCACTCTCTGGCCGGCTGTAATTTAATTTAGAGATCTCAAGAATTTTTTCTTATCGTTATAAAAAAATGTTCTTTGTATCAGCATGTGAAAGTATCTGTCAATATTTGCAAAAGTTAGCATTGCTATAGATGTGTAGACTTGTCATTTTTTTTTAACCCTTGAATTGGGGCTGACTCGGAGGAAATAAATCTTATTTCTCTGCTTCTAGGGCATAGTGCTGCCATTAGTCCTATGCTTGATTATGATAATCAGTTTAGGTTTACTAATGAAAGATATAATTATGATTTAGGAGACACCTTTCTTTTAGTCACTTTACACATATTGGCATCTAAGTGGAGTTTTTGTGCATGCACCCCCTTAATTTTTTTAAAGATAAATAATTCATTCCTGTGTGGACAAGCGACCTTGGCTTTCAAATGAAAGTATTGTAGTAGGTAATATATTTTATAGGAATGGGGATCAAGTGTGTAAAAACTCATATAAAAGCTATACTTCAAAGTTGAAAAGTATGTAAAGAAATTTTAAAATCTTTTTATTTTCTTTAAAATCCAAATATAAAGTCATTACTTAAAAGCAAGACTTGGTAAAATAAGTGAAAGCTGACCAAAGAGGCTGGAACCAATGATTTTAAAAATATTTTCGTTGGTTAGATGATTTGGGACACTGGTCACCCAAGATGCAACCTTGAATGACATGCAACTTGGGAAGAGAGTATGAAAATAGAAAGATAGTGAGAAAAGTTTAAATGTTAATGGAACAAAGATAGTCTCTTCAACAAATGGTGCTGGACGTTCAAATTCAAATAAATTAGTCCAGACTAATTTTAGGGGCTTTATACCCGGCCTAGACAAAAGTTAACTCAAATTGGATCATACACCTAAATATAAAATGCATAACTATAAAATTCCTAGAAGAAAACAAAGGAGAAAGTTTAGATGACCTTGGGAATGGTGATGACTTTTAAGTAAGACAACAAAGGTATGATCTATGAGATAAATAATTAAGAACTGAACTTTATTAAAAACTTCTGCCCTGCAAAAGACAATATTAAGGGTACATAGAAGACAAGCCACAGACTTGGAGAGTTTATGGTAAAAGAGATCTGATAAAGGACTCCTATTCAAAATGTAAATATTACATTTAAAACTTAACAATAAGAACATGACCTATAAAATATTGGCAAAGACCTTTATAGACACTTCAGCAAAGAAAACATACAGGTGGCAGATGAACATATGGAAAGATGTTCTACCTCACATGCAGTCCGGGAAATGCAAATTAAACTGAGATACCACTACCTTGCCTATTAAAATGGCCATATCAGAAAACTGACCACACCCAGTGATGGAGAGGACGGAGAGTAACAGGAACTCTCATACCTTGCTGATGGGATTGCAAAATGGTGAGCCACTTTGGAAGATAGTTTGGAGGTTTCTTACAAACTAATTATATTCTTACCATATAATACAGCAATCATGCTGTTTTATATTTACCCAAAGGAGTTGAAAACATGTCCACACAGAAACCTACACACAGATGTATGTAGCAACTCTCTTTATAATTGCCAAAACTTGGAAGTAACTATGAAGTTCTTCAGTAGGTGAATGGATAAACTGTGGTACATATAGACAATGGAGTATTATTCAGTACTACAAAGAAATGAGTTATCAAAGCATGAAAAAACATGCAGAGAATTTAAATGTGTGCTATTAAGTGAAGTAAGCCAATCTGAAAAGGCTTTATGCTGGATGACTTCAACTATATGACATTCTGGAGAAGGCAAAACTGGGGGGGGGGGGGGGGAATTAAAAGAGCAGAGGTTTTCTCCAGCCAGCATGACTCAGTGGTTGAGCATCGACCTATGAACCAGGAGGTCATGCTTTGATTCCTGGTCAAGGCACATGCCCAGGTTTTAGGCTCAATCCCAGTGTGGGGCGGCCCAGGCTTATATTTTTTCCTATTTCTATCAATGGCCCCTCTGTCCTTCCAGTTGCTTGATCCAGATATTAGGATGTTATCCTTGATAACTCCTTTTTTTTTTTAACTCTCATAGTGATTCTGCTTCCTCAGTATAGTTGGATTTGCTCATTTCTCCTCACCTACTCTGAGATACAATCATCTTATTTGTACAAATGCAACAGCTGGGCACCCAGCTTTCAGTTTTGTCCTTCATTGTCATCCCACTTTCAAACAGCAGTCAGGTGATCTTTTAAAAATACAAATCCAACTATGAAGCTTACTTTTAAAAAATGTGGTGGCTTCCCAATACATTGTATTTCTAATGTTTGACAAGGTCTGTTACCTGGTTTCCCTTCCCGATTTTATGAACATGGTACTGTTTCCCTTACAGGTTGTTCTTTATCCACTGCACATTCTGTCAGGCACAATCTCATCTCAAGAGTATTCATATCCCTGCAACTTCTTACTGGGATATTCTTTTCATTCTGTGTAAACTCCTTATACCCCAGAATTGCTTATTTTTAAGGTATTAGATTAAATGTCATTTTTGGAAAGGAACCTTTCTTAAATCCTCAAATTAAACTATGTAATATCTGTCATTCAACAAATTAGAGTAAATATTAATCGATAAGATGAAATTGAGATTCAAATAGCTGAGTAAATTTTTAAAGAGTATGTAGCTATTTCACATGAACTCGAGTCCGCTAGAACATAGAAATGACATATCCAGGTATTAAGGGTGATTGCTGATAAAATTTTTGAGCCATTTTCAATTTGTGTTGAGGAAAAGAAACATGAGTATTAGTAGTTCTGAGGGACTCAATATAGACAAATGCCTACTAAGTTTTATAAAACATTAGAGCAGCGGTTCTCAACTTGTGGGTCGCGACCATCGGAAAACACATATAGCATATCAGATATTTACATTACAATTCATAGCAGTAGCAAAATTACAGTTATGAAGTAGCAACAAAAATAATTTTATGGTTGGAGGTCACCACAACATGAGGAACTGTATTAAAGGGTCGTGGCATTAGGAAGGTTGAGAATCACTGCATTAGAGGATAGAGTCTACAAACCATTCACTGGTTAACTTGTTGTAAATGCTGTATGCTATCTTAAAAGAGTTTATTTTAAAAATACATATCTTGTTAGTATATTATACAGGAAAAATATGTTGTTAGAAAAACTGGCATAGATCTAAATATAAAGGAGATACAACTAGCTTTTTAGGCAAGAAAATAAGGGACACTTAACAGTGCTATCTTTTATTAAGGCACTTAGTAATTTCTTCATGATATAATGGAGGAGCTATTTTCAACCTTTTCCATCTCATGGCACACATAAACCACTGAAATTCTGCGGAACACCAAAAATATGTTTTTTGCTGAACTGACAGAAAATAGATATAATTCTGATTCATCCACACCAGACAACTATTGTGTTGGCTGTTGCCATTTTTTAATTTGATAATCTCAGGGAAAAGAGGTCAGTGCCCCTGACAAAATAGTGAGGTATTGTATCTTAACAATTCTTGTGGCACACTGGTTAAAAATCACTGTAATAGAGACATACAAGGCAGAGGTAAAAATAATTAAGAATATTGAACTGATGATCCTGATTGTATGTCAGTTCAGAAAATGCATTTATTGGTGGGCTATGTTTACTACTTTTATCACTGGCTTGAATGAGACACTGACACTAGGATCATCACACTGTGTGGTGGTTTCAAGGGGCACAGGATGGCAGTTGTGTTAAAAATCTGAATTAAAAGATATATTGTACCTTTAAAAAGGGTATATTTTTAAAGGACTAAATATAAGAACATGTGTTTTGTTTTTGACACATGTCATGAGTACTGTTGACATGAATCCATAATGTAGGGCAGCTTTACGAGCAGCATGTTTTTCAGAATAAGGGAGCCCGTAATCCTATTCTGCACTGCCTAGACTCTTAGAGTATTACACTCTGCTCTGGGGCTGACATTCTAAAGTAATAAAAAAAAATAACACCAGAGACTTCAGAGAATTACCATTGTATGATCAAGAGTTGCTCAAAATTAACTCCTATGAAAAAAGAGTGAAAGATCTGCAGGGAATACTATACCAAATGAACAATAGTATAAACTTTTGACTACTTAAAACTATATAACTACAAAGGTAGAGTGTAGAATGGCAAAATGTAAAAATCAGATCATTATACAACATTAAATATCTTATATAATAAAGAGGTAACATGCAAATTAACCCTCATGCCCTCACATGATGGCTTCCTATGACCAGGCCAGCAGGGGGGTTAAGTGAGGGACGACCAAAATACTGAACAAGCAGGCTGTATGGGGTGACCAGGCTGGCAGGGGGGTTAGTGAGGGATGACCAAACGACTGAACAGCAGGCTGCGTGGGGAGACCAGGCTGGCGGAGTGGGCAGTTG
>NW_006285797.1:1104384-1113270 GCF_000327345.1 Myotis davidii
GGTGGGCCGGCTGTCCCCCCCCCCCCCCGCACTAATTTCATGCACTGGGCCTCTAGTCTATATATATAAAAGTGTAAGCCACCATTATGACAGGTCAACCGGTCGACCAAACGACCAAATGAATGATTGCTATGATGCACACTGACCACCAGGGGGCTGACACTCAATGCAGGAGCTGCCCCCGGTGGTGAGTGCACTCCCACAGCCAACATCCTGCAGCCTGCCAACCTCTCACAGTCCCTCCCCCCGGCCGGCCTGCCCCGATGGGCCCCAATCACTGGCCAGGCTGAGGGACTCCACCTGTGCACGAATTCATGCACCAGGCCTCTAATTTCATATAAATGACCATCTAAGTATATGTGAGAACAGCAGTCCCACATTATCTGTGATTTCCTCTTCCATGGTTTTGGTTACCTATATTCAACCATGATCTGAAAATATGAAATGGAAAATACCAGAAATAAATAATTTATGAGTTTAAAACTGTGTACTGTTTAGAGTAGTGTGATGAAATCTCACACTATTCTGTTTCTTCCCTCCCTTCATCCAAAGTATAAATGCTGTACATGCTACCTACCCATTAGATACTTAGTAGACATCTTAGTTATCAGATGGGTTTTCAGAAAAAGAAAGGAAGACCACATTCATCTAACTTTTTTTATAGTATACGAAATTCATGCATGGGGGGAGGGGGAAGGTTCCTCAGCTTGGCCTGCACCCTCTCCTATCCAGGACTCCTCAGGGGATGTCTAACTGCCAGTTTAGGCCCAATCCCGCAACCCGCAGTTGGACATCTCTCCTGCAATCTGGGACCGCTGGTTCCTAACTGCTCACCTGCCTGCCATCCTGATCCCTCTAACTGCTCTCGCCTGCCAGCCTGATCCCAACTGCTCTCTCCTGCCGGCCTGATCCCCCTAACTGCTCTCCCCTGCTGGCCTGATTGCCCCCAAACTGCTTCTGCCTCAGCCCCACCACCATGGCTTTGTCTGGAAGTTAGTCTGGAAAATGTCTGGTCTAATTAGCATATTACCCTTTTATTAGTATAGATTGTTATAATTGTTCTACCATTAATTACTGTTGTTAATCTCTTACTGTCTGTAATTTATAAATTAAACATTATCATGTGTATGTATGTATAGAAAAAACATAATAATAGAGAGGTTTGGTACTATCCATAGTTTCTGGCAATCACTGGGTCTTAGAACATATCCCCAACAGATAAGGGGGGTTACTGTGAAATAGCAGCTTCTCAAAGGTAGACATAGCAGACACTGATTGCACCCCACCCAGTATGTACCCAAATGGCATCCTACCTGAGGTACCTTCAAATTGCTTTTTGAGAGCTTTTTCTCAGTCCACACACAGATCATGTCAGATGTGCCAAGGAAATAATGATTTTGATAGCAGCTCTTGGACAGTGACAGAAGGCAGTGAGGCATAATTACAAACGTTCTTCACTTCTTGGATGGCTAGCTGGGAGGGATGGTCTATACTGCCTCACAGAGGTCCCCAGTGGGATTGAGCTGGAGTTGCTTCCAGAAATACCTGATTAGTAGGCTTTTCTTGGGTTTCTTACCTTCCTTTTCTCACTTTCTCACTTTTCCAAGTGCTTGCTAAAGTCCCCTCCAACATAAACTAATGACACTAAAACTTTTTACTCTGCATCTAGGGCAATCCAACCTAAGACAAATGCTTACTGACCCTCCTAAAGTTCTCTTTGAAATGCATGTAAATATACCCAAGGTGATGCCAGGTGGCAACAGTGTACAGTCAGGGGATATTAATTAGCAATCTTTCAGGCTACAGACACATTCTACCCATCAAAACACAAATAGAAACCCACACTAAAATAGCAATCTGGAAGAAAGCAGAGGTTTGTCATTCCATCCCGATTTTGTCTCCTCTTTGCCTAGACCTTGGTCTCTGACAAGGGGAAACTTGGCTACAGTTTACCAACTGCTATTTTACAATATCTTGACAGATTAACCCCACTTTTCTGCCCATATCAGTATTCTTCTTTCGATAATTTCCAGAAATTGAGTATAATCAGGTGAAAAGTGTGGAAGTTCTACAGCAGGAGAAGTGGTATAGATGCAAAGAATACTAAGCCCATGCTCCCCCCGAGCCCCCATTTTTGGTGAGTTAAGATGTATGGATTATTTACAATTACTCACTGATATTTCACACTCCATATATTTTTTGATAAAGCATTAGGAAAGGCAACATTTTTAGCCCAGGGAAATCACACTAGAAAATCGTTTTAAATAAAATACATTTAGCTAAGCATTCCACAGATCAGCTTTCCTTCTTATTTAATATCCAATTATTTTAGTCCCATAAAAATGAAAGATGTCACATGAAATGCACCTACTCTGTATTTTAGCATGTGCCAAAGTAAAGGATACTATAAGTGCACAGAGAAAACAAGTAAATAAAAATTTATAGATTGACTGCATAGATATATCAAGACTGGCTATATATTTATATTTCAGAGGGCTTATGAATTCTCTGAAGCCTATTAATGGATGTTGGATTAAGAACCTATGATCAGGGGGTGGGGGTAAAGGGACCCTAAAATGTGGTGACAGAAGAAAATGTGACTTTGGATGGTGGGCACACAATGCAATATGCAGATCTTGTAACATGGAAATCCACACCTGAAACCTATATGATCCATTAACCAATGTCACTCTGATAAACTTACTGTTTAAAAAGTTATATAATAGGCTGGCATGGCTCAGTGGTCAAGCATCAAACTATGACTCTGGGAGTGATGGTTCGATTTTCTGTCAAGGCACATGCCCAGGTTGTGGGCTCAATCCCCCAGTGGGGGGTGTACAAGAGGCAGCCAATTGATGTCTCTCTCTCATCCATGTTTCTATCTCTCCCTCTCTTTCCTCTCACTAAAAAATCAATCTCTCTTCCTTCTGAAATCAATTAAAATGTATTTTAAAAAGTTATATAATAAAAGATACCCATGATCATCTACTCTTCTACTGTCTATTCATAGCTCAAATTTATTTTATTTCTCTCCATGTTTATTATAGAAGTTTCCCGACTGTCCCTGCCTGTAGCCTTGTTCCCACAAATGCACCCTCCATTCAGCTGCCAGAATTATTTATCTAAAATGAAAATCTGTTTGTAAAATTTAAAATCCTTAATATCATGTGGGATGTTTCCCATTATTTGTATGCTACTGTCTCTTTTGCTTTATCTCTTGTCATCTCCTGCATATAAATACTTTCCATGGTATGCTTCTTATAGGCCAGAAACTGTATCAATCATTTCACTCTGTTTATCTCAAAAAGCTGCATAATTTTAAAGTATTGGTATGAGATTTAGGATTCTTTATGTAAACTATAGAATGCTAGGAGTTTAAGAGACATACAGAGGAAAAGCAATATTGAAGAAAAAGATTTCCTGAAAACTTGTATGTTTGTATTTATGGAATAAGATTAATAGACCATAGTGTTCAGGCTATTTTTAAATTTATATTCAGACGTTTAAAATACTCTAAATGAATGTTTGAAAATAAATCAGATGAGCAGGGTGAAAGGATAGCAGTTTCAAAGGTGGAATTTCACATGGTATAGTCAGAAGGCGGATCTGGCATTCGAGGGCAGTAACAGAGCATAAACCTTCAGCAGAGAAGCTGAGTTAATTACTGCTAAGGCAGCCCTGATGGTGAGCCATCATTTAGTGAAAGGTTTGACTTAGGCTATGTGACTCTAATGCAGCCATGGACAAACTACGGCCCGCGGGCCGGATCTGGCCCGTTTGAAATGAATAAAACTTAAAAAAAAAGATCGTACCCTTTTATGTAATGATGTTTACTTTGAATTTATATTAGTTCACACAAACACTCCATCCATGCTTTTGTTTCGGCCCTCCGGTCCAGTTTAAGAACCCATTGTGGCCCTCGAGTCAAAAAGTTTGCCCACCCCTGGTTTAAAAGTCAATGACCTTCTCATCAGTATCAAATAGCTCTGATGAAGTGTATATTGTACTGATAAAGGTGCTGCCTAATGAGAACTATGGATATTGAATCAATATTTAGGAGATGGGGTGATACACTGTAGTCTCAGAATATATATTTTTTCAGGTTTGTCATAATGCGTAATGATAAAAAACTTTTTCACTCAAATTAACAAAGTCATTTTTATAAATAATATGTATCCTCTCTCTTTTAGCCTTTCCACTGGCTTCTTAGGGAAACTTTTTTTTTTCCCTGAAGTTTTTTGTCAGTGGCTCTTAAAAATGAAATAAAATCTTAAAGTAAAGGTATAAAATTACTATGTTTTCAAATTGTTTCCCATCTTAAAAAAGTCAAATAATTTATTTTCAGTACTGCCCATTTCAGGATGAAAAGAGCAGCACTATATTTACTAAGGGAAAAGTGCATAGCAAGCAATTACTTATGACTTGCCAGTGGCCATTTTATATACTGTCTTGGAATAATTTAAAATAACCAATTTTACACTCCTCCTGTAAAAACTTGCTGGCAGTTTGATAAGATAAAATGTCAAAGATGCAGTTTTGTTTGTAGTTAGCCTTATATTTCGCTGTAATGGCAACAAGTATAGTTTTTGGTGACATTTCTCCATTTTCCTTGAATTTTTCTTGAGGGATTAATCTATATAAGTCATATCTGCAAATTTTAATGGGTTCCTAAGTTCTAGTTCACAGTCAATTTCACACAGAACCATTTCTAGGTTTAATTAACCTAGATGGTCTTGACAAGCTTTGGTTATTCTGTTATTCCTTTTGTTTGACAATAGACTTCTATTTTAGGATTAAGTGAAAATGCAATATGAACAACTCACTGTAGAATCACTTTTTTTTTTTAACTAACCTTTGAATTGGCACAGTAATAGGAGATAACATTTTTAGTTAAATTTTGCATAAGTAGAAATTTAGAAGCCTACTTACTTTACAAATAACAAGAATTTCACATAATTCACAGTTGATGGTACGATTTTCTCCTGAAATATGGATCTTTTAAAATACCAGATGACTCATATCAATATTGGTTTTATTGCAGAAGTGGCACTGCATCTTCAAGTTATCTGATTATTCAAATGAGAAAATGCATTCCAAGGGCACAACTGTGGGAAAGCAAATGCAATTACAGAATAATTGAAGTTTGTCCAGATCACCTAGATGGCTGAAGAGGAGTGTAGGATAATGTTTATTCATACAATATTTGGAACCAAGAAAACAGAGGTTATTGAGTGTCTTTACATGCTATTGCTTTGACTCTAAGTCTTATTCAGAACATACTAATCAATCATGGTTGTGCTCCTACACCATGGAAGAGTTAGCCTGCAAGTCTATGATTGACATCTGTCAACTGTGGCCCTGGGCAATGATGGTATAGGAAATGTGCAAATGAATAGGGCAGTAAAACAAACATGCAGAAAAGTAAACATGGAAAGGTAACCCATTGTAAACATTCTGATGTGATCTGAATGAATCACATTGAACTATAATTAAACCTTTTAGAGGAAATTTGTTTTATTTAGTTTTGGGGACATCGGGGATGTGAACTCAAACATTTGAAATAACTTTTTAAACCTTAAGTCAGAGTTTCTAAAGTGGCAGCCCCGGAAGTATATGTTTAATCCTCATAGTGCAGTGTTTCTCAACCTTCCTAATGCCGTGACCCTTTAATACAGTTCCTCATGTTGTGGTGACCCCCAGCCATAAAATTATTTTCGTTGCTACTTCATAACTGTAATTTTGCTACTGTTATGAATCAGAATGTAAATATCTGATATGCAGGATGTATTTTCATTGTTACAAATTGAACATAATTAAAGCATAGTAATTAATCACAAAAACAATATCTAATTATATATTCAATATGTGTTTTCCGATGGTCTTAGGCAATCCCTGTGAAAAGGTTGTTTGACCCCCAAAGGGGTCTCGACCCACAGGTTGAGAACTGCTGTCATAGTGTTTAAGAAACAGGAATTAGTGGGCAGCATTTAAAACATTGGTATTTCATGTAGAAATTCTACTGTTTTAAAAAATTAATGAATGAAAAAAATGGAAAAGAGGGTAATTCTGAGCTCCTATAGCCTAAGGTCATTAATCAGTTGGTGAAAAATAGAAAAAAAAATTTTTTTAGATAGGATATGCCCCTTTTGATTACCCAACTCTTCACCATCTCCTGTTGTTCACACTGAGGCCAAATAACAGTTTAATATAAATCTTGCAATACTTTTTAAGTTATATCCGGCATTTACATTCAGGTTATACCTGAATAGCCTCTGAAAATCTTGAAACTACAATTCTTCTCTAAATAAAACTGACTTTCAAATTATGTAGCTTAATATGAATTATCTCCCCGAAGTTAATCTCCTTCAGATGCCAGGAGTCTGCAAGATAAAACAATCAGTCACAGAGTCTGAGACTTACATTGGTTTAAGAATCAGCTAATTTTCATGAACAAATTGGACGAAAGCAGCCCAAAATCTGCTTCAAAATTATTTGCATGTCATGTGAAGTCAATACAATGAGGTTTGGCCTCCAGAGACTCACACCAAACATTATGAATGGGGCAGAATGCATTTTAAATAGGGAGCTCAGGCCAACTTTGCAGGTGCTGTTACATATGTCACCAAAGAGCTATGAGCTTGGCCTCAGGGAACAGACCAAAAAATGGTGTGCTTAAATTACTGTGCTTTTCAAGCGCTTGGCAAGCCTATGCCAGCAGAAGCCAGAATCTGAAGTGACTGTGGCTGTTCACTGTCATAAAGAACCTGAGCTAACCACTCACTGACACTTTAACATCCGTGATCGCCTTATGTTGTAGTTGGTTTTTTACTGTTCTGTTCATAAGGGAGAAAAAAATTAAAGCCTTATCATCGATAAAATATAATTATAACAAACTAAATCTATTCTCTAAGCAAAAGTAAACACTATTCCTTATGCAATAGTCATACAGAATTAAGATAATCTTGAATAAACTGTAATGGATAAAGACGTATTTATGTAATAATGGAATGGCACTGAATCTTGAGTTATAAGAGTTATAATGAGTTCCTCATATTTAAAGGTGAATATCTTGACATGGAGGATCATTTAGTGAAACTGCCTTTTATTTTATGATTTGAGCAAAATCCTTCACCTGCCTTAGTTCTATTTTTCATGTGTAAAGTGTTGTCATTACATTCCGCAATCCGCAAAAGTTTACAAACTATAGCCTGTGGATTGATTCTATGACCTGTTTTGGTAAAGTTCTATTACATACCCATTTGTTTGCATATTATCTACAGCAAATCGGTGTTACAACATAGCTGAGTAGTTCCAAGAGACCAAGTGGTCTGAAAAGCCCCAAACATTGACTGTCTGGCTGGCCCTTCATAGAAAAAAAATGACCATGCCTTAGATACTCAACTAATTTTCATGAATAAATCAGACTAAAACAGCCCATGTTAATCTGGTTCATTAGAAGGTAAGAGAATGAGAGACCTGATCCTTTTTAAACCCATTATAATAGATGCATTATGAAAATAATACTATCCTATGTTTCTACTAGGTATCTTTCTGGAAACAGAAATATAATAGTCAATAGATTAAAGTGGGGACAAATTAATCATTTTGTTATTTTTAATATGTTTTTATTGATTTTTAAAGAAAGAAGAAGGGTGAGGGAAAGATAAAAACATTGATCAGCTGCCTCCTGCAAGCTCCTGTGATGCCCAGATTTCAGGATCCCCAAGAGACCACACCAGGGAGCCAGCCGAGTCCCATGCAAAAGCAGAGAGTCTTTTATTCAAACCCGGGTTTGGCTCCCTCCTTTCCGACACAGCAGCAAGTGACAAAAAGAGGGCTAGTCTGGTGGGAAGAGAAGTTTTATAGGGGGGTGGAGTAAGGGGAGGAGAGGGACTGTGGGCCCTGCCGATTGGCCAGGAGCAAGCCTGTGCCTCGTTACACAGGATGTGGTCATCTCTATGGCGGGCACTTCCCTTGATTGTCATTGGTTAGTTTAAAGAAATCCTGGGTGTGGCTAGCAGAGACTTGGGCTTCCGGGAAGAAGCCTTGCCGAGCACATGGCTGCCCAAAAATGGAGGACCCAGGGTAAGATGGAAGGCGTAGTCCTCGCCCTTTCATTCCTACTGGGGATCAAGCCCATAACCCAGGCATGTGCCCTGACCAGGATCCAACTGCTATTTCTTGGTGCATGGGATGCTTAATCCACTGAGCACACTGGCTGGGCAGATTCATCATTTTAAATCAGGCTAAAACTGTAAAAAGATCCATTAGTACACTTTGGTTCCTTCCAGATCCCCAAGTTTCAGCTATGGTGGCTGCCACCAGTTAATCAAAGGCATTCCATTTGTTGACCTAAGAAACATCCAAACCTATTGAGAATTTTATAAAAGTTTATTTGAGCCAAACATATGCTCTGGAGAATAATAATTTTTCAGCATCTTCTGTGCATTTGAAATTAAGGAAGGAATTTAAAGAAGATTACATGGAAGTGGGAGAAGCCAGGTGAGGACTGAATTACAGAATATATAGATTATGTATTTTCTTGACGGTGGTTATAGATTTTTCAAAGGTGTGTTAAACTAGACGCACACCTCGCTTAAGCAAAATATAAGCCTTTTACTAAAAAGTTATATGCCTGGGGCATGAAAACCCAGCAGAACCTGCCCAGTTAGCAATTTATGATCAGATTACTCTGTGAGATTAGTTTCTATAGAATCCCCCCTTTATTTGTCCACAAATTAAAGGAATGATTCTTAAACTTTAGTTGACCTTAAACTTTAGGTCACCTGGAGAGCTAAAGATCCTTGGGCTCCACCCTCAGAATGTCTGATTCAATAGGGACAGGTAATAATGTTCATTTTTAACAAGTTTCCAGGTGATACTGAT
>NW_006285797.1:1113301-1127426 GCF_000327345.1 Myotis davidii
GATCTCATTTTGAGAATCGCAACATTAAGTACTTAGTGATAAGAAATTGACAGATGTCCACTTGACATATTCACATGCACATTTTATTATAAGCACGGTTTTAAATGACAAATAGATGAATCATTTAAGCAAAGTAACGAAACTTTAAAACAACAATGAAGACTTGAATCTGGGTTCTGGCTCTTTCTCATGTACTCATTAGCCAATTACAAACTTTATTTTCTCACAATTAAATACTGGAAATGAATTTCAGTCTCCCTTACAGAGACATTTTGCACTATTATTGATTATTTAATGACCTGAAAATTACTCTTAAAATGTAAGACATTTACAAGCATTTCAAGAAGATTTGCTAGTTTTTAGAAATGTTCTTACTCAAAATAAACTAGATTATTTCACTGATTTCTATTTCAGCTTACTCTCAATATCTTGTTAATGATCAGTTTTTATTTATATCAGTAGAACCTTCATGTACTCATTCAGAACACAACCCACCATAAAAAATAATAAACCATTCATTAAAAATTAGACAAAGTACTAGATACCTTATATGTATGACATGTATCTCCCATTTACTTCTCAATTTCCACTCTTTACTGGTCAACACCCTGTTTTCTGCTACACGAGGCTGAAAGACATGGACTAGATCAGCTGTCTTCTATGTCCTCTTCCTTCCTGGTGGTTCCATCAATTAGGTTCCAAACAGAAAGTCAAGGGTCAGAGGAGAATAGAGAATGCAGTGTTGGTATCTATTCCCCATTTTCTTCCCTGTGACATTTCCTAAGGAAGGCTAAGTTCTACCATTGTCATTGTTGCTCTCATGATGCCTTACTAATAGTACTTACTGTCTTTCCTGCTAACCTCTCCTCTCTCCTCCCTTCTGACCTGATGGAGGTATAACTCACCTGTGCTACCTCTATGTACTACTTTTCTCTTTTTAATTAGCTCTCTTTGAATTATTGGAATTTCCATGGATCTTGGTGGGATCCTAATAATGACACCGTCACAATGATCTATGTTACAGATGAGGAAACCAAAGCTTCAAGAAATGGCAGTCTCTACATTCAGACTCAGTCCTAATTCCCCAGTATGCTCTCTTTCTGCTACCAAAGGTTCTCAAATTTTGATACATGTAAGGATTACTCAGAGAGTTTGTAAAACATATTGATTAGTAAGCTCCATCAACAAATATTATGATTCTAGTATAAGAGATACATTTTAAATATCTGCATTTTAACAACAAGCACAGGTTTTTTTCTGGAAATAATAATGTTAACAATACTAATCTTACTACCTTTATACATATCACTACTAATTAAGATTTATGTTCCCTATTAGCTGGTATCTTCATAATAATCATAATGAAGAATATACCGTTCTTATCCTGATTTTACAGAACTGATGAATAGAGAGTATAAGTACCTTAAGATTATACACCTCAATTCAGTGGCTCAAGTATATAATTATGAGCCCTGTTCTTGAATACCCCACTATGCAGCTGACTTTTGGACTATTTTAAGTGAACTGCAGCAAACTACGAATTGGTCCCCAACTCCTCTGCCTCTCTGTTTTCTCACCTTATCACATGTCCCTGTTACTTCTTAAAAGGGGTGATTCCACCATGATATGGCCCTAGCATTTCTGATTTACCTCTTCATGCCAGGAGTGTTTTTGTTTCTTTGTTTATTAATTTTAATAGGCAGTCACATCTAACCATTTTGGAATTACAAAGAAAAGCAAAATAAGACCATAAGCAGTGAAGTTAGTCCCCTTATATCTGAGTTTAGTATTTATGTACAAATATGTGTCATGTCTTAAAATATGCACAGGCATTATTTTAGCTGATTGTATAAAAGGAACTTTAGCTGCTGCTTCTGCTTTGAAATAGCATATTAAACATCTAGAATTTTGACATCAAGTGTTAATAATAATTTAGTTCTTTATCCCTAAATCCCCAGCATAGTGTTTTCTGAAAACCTACAATACCATTCTCCAATATAATTTTCTGTGATAATGAAAATGTTCTGTCTGTACTATCTAATATATTAGCAATTAACTACATGTGGCTTTTGAGCACTTGAAATATGGGTAGTGTGACTGAGGAATTGAATTTTTAATGCTATTTAATTTCAATTAATTTAAATTTAAATAGTCACAAGTGACTAGTGGCCATCATATTGGATGGAATGGTTCTAGAAACCACATTAAACAGCATTCTTTGGTTACTGCTTCTTTTACTGAAAAATTTAAAGAATATTTTAATATATACATTTTTTTATTGATTTCAGAGAAGAAGGGAGGGGGAGTAAGGGACAGTAACATCAATGATGAGAGAGAATCATTGATTGGCTGCCTCCTGCATGCCCCCCACTGGGGATCGAGCCCTCAACCCCAGTATGTGCCCTTGACCAGATTCGAACCCGGGACCCTTCAGTCCACAGTCCTGTACTCTATCCACTGAGCCAAAACAGCTAGAACTAAAGAATACTGTGTTCTTTTTAAACTTGGAGCTGGTTAAGATATTTGTAATTAAAAAGACATCTTCTTTGTGCGTGGCTCTTTTTCTGTTGTTATTTAAGTTTAACCCTATGTATCAAAACCATACTTAGTTTATGTATTCTGTGTCTAATAACATATTCTTTTTTGCTCCTCTGTAATATTATTTTATGACTGCATTTTTTCTACATTGGAACTTCATCTTCTGTAGCTGTGATGGATGTTGTCAGAGTGCTCCGATATGTGAACAGTTCCCCATGAAATCATCACAGTTAACTATGAAAATGCAGTCCAATGGTGTCTTCCACCAATCTTTAATCAAGTGTATCACTTATTGTGGAGTTTTAATGAAGTTATAAACATAGGAAATTTAAAGCCATCATTTCACACTATTTTAATCCATAAAACATAGAAAGGTGGCTATTACTTTACCCATCTGCAGCAAAATTGAGTGATTGTAACAAGCCTTGGAATGAATACATTGAACACGATACTCATTTTTCAGTTGAGTTTGACATTCAACTTCATGAATAAAGAAGGTCCTATTTATCATGCAGTGATAGTCACACACATATTTATCATGCCTATAAAGGAATAAGTTATTCCTGAAACTGTTATGTTACTACATAGTAATTATATAATATAAAGTAATTATAAGCATATTAGGTATATAAGTAGAATATAACCACTTCAAATTTGCCTTTAATTTTATGTTAATCCGTTTTCGGGCCAGTATGTAGTTTTAATGTGTTCTTATAATTATTTTCATCTGGGAACGTTATTAATTCTGTCTTGCTTATAAATACCACATTAAAGGTATATTTAGAAAGATGCACATTTTAAATTTATCAAGCTGAATGTAAAATAATTAATGCAGTTCATTCATTGAACAGAGTTGAAAGGCTGTTATTTTAAATGTCTGTGGTACTTCCACATTTTCCATACAAGCTATTATTTAAGAGAAATATTCAGTCTTTGGCTTAAATATGTCTAACTCTTAAAAATCACCTTTCATACATTTCTACTAACATATTTATTAAAATATATCATTAAGAGAAAATTGTACACAGTGACTATTTGGACTTAAAATCCATGTATATCCAAAATCACAAAGATGTTTTTACCAACTATAAGGCCAAAAGAAATAGACTGAAAAATTCAATAACAGAAACCATTGCAGCAAAGCTATGTAGTTACTAATAATATTCCCATATAACGGCCTGGAAATGGGAGCATGGAGTAATTTGCCTGAGGACCTACAGGGAGTAAGGGTCAGAGCCATGATTTGAACCTAATCTGGCTCTCAAGTCCACATTCTCAACCACAACTACATAGTATAAACTAGAGGCCTGATGCACAAAATTTGTGCAAGGGGCTGGGCCTTCACAGCCACCGCAGCTTACCTTGGCCCTCGCAGCCCTGGCTTCTTCTGGTAGGTCATCGGGAAGGACATCTGGTCTAATTAGCATACTATGCTTTTATTATTATAGGTACTTAACTACCCTTGTCCTGGATGAAACTGTGGCCTAATAGTAGGGTGATTCAAAAGCATTTAAATGCAGGAAAGTTACTGGTTGTAGGTTATACTCATGTAAGCTGATATAAAACAGTGAAAGAAAACGTGTATAATTCTATAACAGGTAGGAAAGATATGACAAAATTTATTTTTCAAATATTTTAATGTTAGTGATTAGCTATTTTTAGCAGCTTCTCAGCACAACCCATGGTGTCTGGCAGGTTCTAGGTATATAATAATTGCATGATTGAATAAATGAATTAGTCAAACAATGACTGGATCAATCAATGAGAGACTTTACAGAAAATCCTAGCCAAAGTTTTCAAGGATCTTGAAATAGTATAAGAAAACCAGCAATGCTAGGTTTGAGAGGTAAAGATAGCTTTCTTACTAGTAAAAATCTTTCAGAGATTTTTGAAATTGAAGACAACTGGATTTGTAATGTATGGCTAGAGAGGGCAAAATAGTACAAATTAGAAGTTGCAACACAGCAAATTTTGACGCAAATTAAGAAGCAATTTTCTAATTGTTGTTCTCATTTGTATCTTAATTTATGAAATGTAAGAAACCTTGGTATGATAAAAATGTCAATCCTTTCTAAATTGAATATATCTTACACTATCAATTTGTAACCTATTAATACATTTGTTAGGTTTTAAGGTAAGAAGTTTTTTATTTAGCCAATTCAAATTGGCCGTTTTTGATATTTCATTTGTCTTTAAAATGCTCCAGTATTTTTAAGTCTAAGAGGGAGTTTATTTGGCTGTGATAAAGAAGGAAGTCCTGCCATTTGACAACATGGATGGAGCTCAGAGGCAATATGCTGAGCGGAATTAGCCAGATTGAGAAAGACAAATACTGCGTGCTTTCATTTACATTGGAACTTAAAAAAAGTCAAACTCATAGCAACAGAGTATAAAAATTTAAAGTTTACCAGAGGCGGTAAGTGAAGAAATAGGGAGAGGTTGGTAAAAAGGTACAAATCAGCTATAAGAATAAGCTCTGAAAGTTTAGGGTAAAACATGGTGACAGTGGTTGTTAATATTGTATTATGTAATTGGATTTGCTAAGAGAGTAGAACTGAAATTTTCTCAAATTTTAAATAAGATTGAAGAAAGTAAAAATAAATATGTTAAAAAAATTAAATTTATTTTGAAAGCCTGTGCTCCTAAGAGAGATTCAGTGTTTAAATTGAAGGAACATTAGTAGTACATAGAATTATGAATGTTTCTATTTTAAAAACACAGCATACACATCATCATTATACATATCTTTTGGTTCTATTTTAGGATTTTAAATCTTTAATTCTATCAAGATAAGCTGATCCTCTTCTTACCATACCCCTACTCTGAACCCCAACAAATGAAATTTGTCTTTAGAGTTAAAGGTGTTTCTCGTTATCATATACCTTCTCACCATATTGTGAAAGATGCCTCAGTCCTATTTCATGACTCCCTTATTCAACCACATAGAGGAAGGCGAATTTTACAAAAGAAGAGATAGGAACAGGAGGACTCAAATTAATAAATGTTGTGCATATTTCTTCCTGGTTGTTCAGCCAGGGAAATCTCTTTATCAAGTTAAAGAAATCATGTTTCGAAAACTAAAGTGAAGATTGGCAGTCTCTCTCTCTGAATGGGAACCATCAAAATGGCACCCATAGAAGCTCTAAAAAAGATAATAGAAGGTGAGGGAACCGTTTAACTCCATGAAAAGTAGAAAACTGAGATTTGGGAGAGGAAAAAAAGCCTTTCAAAGAATATGTATTTTTTTAGGAAGGAGACAAAATATGCCAGAGGCCTGTTAATAGTGAATGGTGTATTAAGATACCTCGCCGGATTGTTATTAAGTTTAGGGTAATAATGAATACTCTCGAACTATGACTTGAAAGTTTATAAATCAGATAAGAAGAGGGACGCCAAAAAAAATCCACAAAGACAAATACATTTATAGGCGACAGAATAGACTTACACAAAACCATTTTTAATCAAAAACAAAATTGTATGGATATCACAGCTTATATGGAACATCACTGTTTATAAGACTCAGATATCAGTGCTAAGTTTAACCACAGTATACATTATCCTTTGTAATTACTGAACTACATGTTCTGATAATAAGAAAAAATATAAAAAATCCAATGCCTGACCTTAAAGAGTGGCTGATTTTAAAACCAGGGGGTCACATGCAAACTTAGAAGTGCAATGCAGTGTGGTGCCTGTGGGAACACAGAGGAAAAGGTGGTAAGGAGAAGGGCTCAGGAATTATTTTCTAATATCACTGATTCTTAAATTGAACACACACAGGTTCAGGAGATATGTGAATAAGTCATGAAACAAATTGGCATAATAAGACATTGGAAATGTTTTGTGGCCCAGAGTGCAGAGTTCAAGTTGAGAGGAACACTTGAGAGAGTAGTAGATGACTTCCAGGTCACCTGGCTAGAGCCATGTATCCATCTGTAAAAAGGTGGACTTGTTTATATTGGTGGACAACTTCCAGCTGGTAGGAAGTTGCAAATTGCTTGAGATTGGGTTCACCATTGAGGCTCCAAGTCAACATTTACTTTGTAACACTTGAAGCCAAAAAGATGGACAAGGTCGCTCAGGTCGGAGCAGAAGGCCACATTCAGATCCCTTGGGATATGATATTTAGAATCTCCATCTCTTTACAAACAGTCAGAGTGAGATGAGGACAGAAAAGTGTCCATCAAATTTAGCAGTTTGGAAGTCACTTGTAACCTTTGCCAAAGCAATTTAAACACACAAGCACTGAAAAGGGCATGTGCAGGGAGGAAAAAAAAAATCAATGAATCATTGTGATGTTTTATCTATCCCACATCTTATCAAGGCTCAAAAGGGCAGTTGTTTTACAGAGAACACATGCCATTTGTTTGTATTTTAATTGATAAATGCAAATCTGTCGACAAAACAGAACATAACTGAAACAAAAGGGATAGTGTTCATAAATGTTCACAGGATCGAGACTACCTGATGGCTTGTCAAATAGCACCAGAGGAATTGCATGGCTCAGCACAAGCATGTGAAACGCATCTCATTGCAAAGTACTACCAGTGGTAAGGGTCAAATGTTCTTTTTTGTGGCCTGATGATCGTTAAAAAAATCAAACAACTTGGGCCAAATGTAATTTATTGATTGGTGTACAATATAAAAATGATGGCATCAATAATTCTAAGTGAGATATTAGGGGTCTGGATATACTGTTTTAAAAATGTCAGTCAAAATTTAAGGATTCAGGATTAATTTGTAGCATGTTTTAGGAAATTTAAAAAAAAAATAAATCATCCTCAATTAGTTTGATGATAAAACTGACCTTGTTTAAAATGCATGTTATGCACCATTAGTGAACCCTGGTGTTTTAAGGAAATAAGGAGTAAGGACACAGTCACTTGAGAGCCACATGCAAATAGCTTCATAAAATAAGGTCTTTGCTAATTAGAAAAATAACTTATCTGGACTTTTAAAAAATTCTGCCTTTACCAAACGCTTGCAGAAGGCAAGCCAATAGTATGCATACATAGATTTTTTTCCTCCCTCTGATTGATTCTGCCAATTGGTTTTGTGTGAAGGATCATATCACACTTGTAAGATTAACTGATTTCATCCTGTTGCTTAAGACTTTGGCATTTGACTTTTTATATCATCTGCCATTTGGCTTTCTAGCCTTGGAAAGCTTTCTTGCCCTCTCTATGCTTTTCTAAAGCTTTTTTGGTAAAGCCAAGATAAAGACAGCACCTGAGTCAACAGCACATTCTAATTCCAATATCAGGAGTAGTAAGCCTGAGGTGAGCTGGACCATTAGTGTGTAAAGTACTGAGCAGAACATAAATATGTCATTTGACTCTCCTTTCAATGGCCCCCCATAATATAAAAATTAATTGTAGTTTAAACTTAAACTCATTCTTTCTTGAAGTAAAACTGAATTTTGAAATAAATCAGACAGTAATCAGAACATTAATTTTGGAATGGAGAATTTATATCTGCCTGTGAATATTTTTAAAACAAGAGATAAACTGGCAATTCAGAATCATTTTAATATTGCAGCTGAACCACTCTTAAAAATCGAATTATGGCTAATAGATTGGCAACCGAGAAATAGTTATTTACATATTACAATCAAGATACACCTATTGTAGGTTGTTTTGTTTGTTTCTTTATGATTTGAAGTAGTTGAGAATTCACACTCTGTAATCAATGTGTACTAATTCATTTCCCCTGATTCCTTATCTGTAAAATGGGCATAATAGGTCTGTTAATAAATTAATCTAGCCAAAATCGGTTTGGCTCAGTGGATGGAGCATCGGCCTGCGGACTGAGGGGTCCCAGGTTTGATTCCGGTCAAGGGCATGTACCTGGGTTGCGGGCACATCCCCGGTGGGAGATGTGCAGGAGGCAGCTGGTTGACGTTTCTCTCTCATCGATGTTTCTAACTCTCTGTCTCTCTTCCTCTCTGTGAAAAATCAATAAAAATATATTTAAAAAAATATTAAAAAAAATAAAATAAATTAATCTAGGTAAAGTGCTCAGAATAACACCTGGGATATGGTCATTAATATTAGATGTATGCTGTCATTGTCACTGTTGATAGTACTTAGTATACGACTTCTTTCACTTAGATCACCCTATATAATAAAAACCTAATATGCAAATCATCCAAACAGTGGGTGGAATGACTGGTTGCTATGATGCGCACTGATCACCAGAGGGCAGACGCTCAATGCAGGAGCTGCTCCCAGCTTGCAGGCCCCAGGCCAGCCAAGGCAGGTGCTAGTGGGGGCCCCCCCATTGCCCTGCCAGTTGCCCCACAGAGGGAGGTGACTGGCAGCAGTGGCAGTGGGGGTTGGGGCTGGCCAGTGAGCAGGGCTGGTGAGCTGGTAGTACCAGGCCAGCCAAGGCAGGTGCCAGTGGGGGTCCCCTGATCACCCTGCAGGTTGCCCCACAGATTGGCCCTGATCGCCGGCCAGGCCTAGGGATACTACCCATGCACAAATTTTGTGCATTGAACCTCTAGTAATATAATAATGTGATAAATAATATTCTTACAGGGTTTCAGGGTTTTAACTTTTTTTACATATTTTATTCTATTTCAGTACTCTTTGTGATTGCTATTATTGTCATCCTATTTCTCAAGTGAGGAAAAAATAGGCTCATAAAAGTTTAGTGACCTATTCAACGTGACAAAAATATTATATATTGGAGCTAGGTCACTAAGACATGCCTGTTTCTCCTTTTAATCAGCTCACAGTTCAAAGAAAATACCTACAAACTCTTATTATTTAATTTTCTTTATGGAAAGTAAATATTTCTTGTAGGTGATGTTGGATTTGGTCATTACAGTATTTTCTGGACACTAATTAATTCCCCAGAATGGAAATTATTTTTAAAAAATTCTCTTTGCATTTACTTTTTTGCAAGCTTGGTTGAGATATTATTGACATACTAGAGGCCCAATGCATGAAATTCGTGCAAGGGGCTTGGCCCTCAGTGGAGGCTTGCCTTGTCCCTTGAAGCCCCAGTTTCATCCGGAGGGCCATCCGGAAGGACGTCTGGAAGGTCGTCCAGCTATCCGGTCTAATTAGCATATTACGCTTTTATTATTATAGATAACATTGTGTAAGGTTAAGATAGCACTAACCTTACCTGGCCTCCAGAACTATTACAGCTTTCTGCAAGGGTTCACCAGCCAATTGCCAAAGCTCTCTCTCTCTGCTGCCATTGGGAATGAGCACAAAGAGCCAGCCCTGGGGAGGTAGTATCTGCGGTGAGGTGCACACAGGGCGATTTGAGAAGAATCTGTGAATGAGGCATTTCCAGTGGCCCAGGGCGGGCTTTTTCTGGAATCCACAATGCAGCTGGTAGGTCGATCATATCCCTTTAATGCCTTCCAAGAAGCCATCTGGCCTCCTCCCAGTCTTTTCCTGTCCTGCAGTGTGCAACTCAGGATTCAGTACTCTTGACGGGCCAAGAGAGAAATGGGCTTCTTTGGCAGCATCTAGCACAGGTGGAGAAGCCCAGGTGCTCATTGAAATGCAGTCACTTCCACCCAACAGACAGATGACGGCGTAAAAAGTTCTCTCCGCCCTGAGTTGTGCCACCTTGGAGGGTAAAGACTCACTGTTCCTCTTACCCTCTCCAATGCATACATACTCATGTTTTGCTCCAGGGGTGAGCTGGAACTTCTCTGCTGAAAAACCTTGATTTCCAAAAAGGTTCACTCATTAGTGAGTGATTAAGACAATGCTTTTGAGAGGATCCCAGACTTTGGCTGAGAGGGATTGGAACTGGTCCATGGGCCACTGCAGAATCCAAAGCCAGAATTGAGGTCTAGTTGCCTATTACCTACAGCACAGGTGGACAAGATTCTTCTTGGGTCCCAGGTACATGGTCCTGGATCCCTCATCTCCCACGAAGGCGCTTTGTCACTGGATGGATACCAAAGCTTTGTTTTAGGGACATGGTGAGGGATGTCTTATTCAGCCATGGTGCTCCACAGTCTGGGAATCTTTTTTTTAAAAAAAAAATATATTTTATTGATTTTCTACAGAGAGTAAGGGAGAGGGATAGAGAGTTAGAAACATTGATGAGAGAGAGTTATTGATCAGCTGCCTCCTGCACACTCCCTACTGGGTATGTGCCTGCAACCAAGGTACATGCCCTTGACCGGAATCGAACCCGGGACCCTTCAGTCCACAGGCCGACACTCTATCCACTGAGCCAAACCAGTCAGGGCCACAGTGTGGGAATCTTGACATCTTTCTGGCTTCTGAGAGTCTACTAATTGTGTCATTGGTGATTATGTTAGAGACTGGGATTTGAAAATTCTCTGGTACTAAATATGTCTTGTGAAATCTATCTTTTTTGTTAACTTGTCAGGTAGCTCGTCTCAACTGATATATGCAAAATATCTAAGGTATTTCATATATTTTTAAAAGTCTCTAGAGAGTCAATTGTCTACAATAGTATGCAGTTATGGGCATAGATGTGCTGTAATTATTTAAAAAGTAGCATTGGGAGAAATATGAAAGAATAATAAGCTTTATTATTTTCACCTAAAAATGAGTTGGCATGATTCTCTGGAAGACTTTTGGGCAAAACAAGACTATATGTTTATTATGTTATTCTGTATTTAATGTTAAGGCTAAATGTATGTCTCTGAAACCATTTTTCTAAATTAGCATTTCATGATTCAGGTTTTCTTAGGAGTTTGTGATATATACATATATCACATTAAAAATTTATGCTCTCATCTGTCTGCAGCAATTCAAACCTGACTCTAATACTGTTCGCCCTCTTCCCTTAAGTTTAGATTTTGGTTATCCTAAATTTATATAGATTTCAATATATTCCAGGAAGCAATTGTTTAAATAGAGCCCAAATACTGTGACATAATGCATGCTTAAAGAGTGTCATTTCTAATGAATGAAAGGATTCTTCTGGGTTTTAGTCTGTAATATACCATCCGTGTAGTAGCACAATTCCCTTGGCTTAAGTCTCAAAGAGATATTTGTGATAGTCCATTCACTGACAGCATCATTGGCTTTAATCAAATTACCTCAAAGGATTTTGGATGACATGTATTAGAGATAAATGGTACTTAAAATAAAGTAATAGCTAACTATATAGATAAGGTGGGTGGAATGGATGAATATGAAGATAGCCATTGCTGTTTTGGCTCATGTTTTTGTTTTTCTGGAAAGTATATCCACTTATAGTACCCCCTCCCCCCACCCCTTATCTGTAGCGGATATGTCCCAAGACCCCTAGTGGATGCTTGAAACCAGAGAGTACTAATCCTATAAATGCTATGTTTTTTTCCCCCTATATATACATACCTATGACAAAGTTTAATTTATAAATTAGGTACAGAAAGAGATTAAAAACAATAATAACAAAATAATTTCAAAAATACATGATGATAATAAAAGTTATGTGAATGAGATCTCTCCTCTTTCTCAAAATACATTGAAGTAAGGGGATGGTTCACATCCCAGACAGGATAGAGTGGGATGGCCGGAACGCTCTTCATGCTATTCAGAATGACACACTATTTAAACTTTATAAATTGTTTATTTCTGGAATTTACCTTTTAATATTTTTGGACCGTGGTTTAAGCCTCAAAAACCAAAACCATAAGTCAAGGGGAACTACTCTATATAGGAATTCCCGTGAAGATCTTCAATTGAAGAACCTCTTGAGGCATTGGCTGCTTTGTTACTCAAAATCTGTTTGCATTGCACCCTTTTGCTAAATACATGGAATCCATTGAACTTTCTGGAGTATACTAGTAGTCATGTTTGTTGCCACAGAGTAGTCTATATTAGTGAGATAAAAATACACAGGAAGCTTACAAAGTAATTTAGTATCTTTATTAGGTTTTTCTACAACCCTTTTCATTTTCATTATCTAACTCTTAATTTTTTTGAAAGGATCATTGTCTAAGGTATGGGGTTCTTTTTATTACCTTTTTCTATTTCATTTTCAGTCTCCTATTTTACTCTTCTCATGGGAACTCAGTGAACAGATTTTCTGGTGTATAAATCCCAGTGGAGATGCCTTATTTATTCAGCATTGCTTGAATCTTTTGTGCCCAAAGGGTTTCTCCTAGTTTCATTGCTTTATTTGATATTTTAATATTCTTAGGATAGAGATATATATGACTAAAGCCACAGGAATGCTCAAACATACAGTATTCATTTGCCCCATCAAAGTTACTGTAATATGTTTTTCCTTTAACTGGAGAAATCAGTCAGATTTGTAGATTATAGGTTTTTTTTTTCCCAATCTTGTGGAGAAATATTACAAATGTAAATGCCAAATTTAGGAGTATAGACTCAGTTTAACTATAGACCTTCACATTTATAATCATGATGCATTATGTGAGGTGAGATTTAAAGTGAATAATAGGTATTTCCTGTGTAATATATGTATTTTTTTCTATCAAGGTATCTTCCTTTATTACTGACCAGGTTTAAACTTTATTCTTAATTATTCACATGCAGTTATACAATGATTTATAATAAATCATTGCTTCTCCAAGTATGGTTCTTAGAGCAGCAACATCAGCCTTGCGTGGCCACTTATTAGGAATGCAAATTCCCTGGACCAAACTCAGACATTCTGAGTGAGAAAGTCTGTGGTTGGTGTCCTGCAACGTGTTCTTTTAGTTGAAGCCAATGCAGCTAATGTATGAGAACCACCTAATAGATCATCTAACTTACCAACAAAAAATTAGGTATATCTGAACTATCTAAATTGCCTAAACATATTGTCTGATTTAACAGGATAATTGTTGGATCTCTCCATCAAATGATTTTGTATAAGGTATACTATGAAAGAGGCAACACATAAAATAGACATTCAAAAACATTTTTTGAATGAATGAATGGTTTTTATGTGGAACTAATTTGTGTAGGCTTTATTTCAGGGATTTAAAAAACAATGAAATGTCTAGAATATTTGCATTCCATTATCTGTGTTTAAGGGGAAGGTTAATACACTGTACATTTTTTTCCTAAAGTGGTAATACATATAGGTTTATCTGTGAATCTAGGAGTGTATGTGTATACTTTACCTTTTAAAATAAGCATACAATATCTGCAAAGTATATTATTTGAAAAATAGAATTAAGTTGTAGCAACTGATCTGGTCTGAACTTGGTTGTCACAAGCTGCAATTAATTGCTATAGTGCCTTAGCTATAGAATAGTTTACCTTAGAACTGAAATGTGGGATTTGAGGTACAGACTTCTTCTGTGGGTTCTTGCCCTATGAAGTTTGAAGAATAAACTCACGGACAAAAAGGTTTCTTTAGTAAAAAAGTAGAAGTTTACTGGAAGCAGATACAAACTCCATTTGGGGAGGGAGGTCCCCAAAGGTATTATATATTCTGGAGACCACCCTTTCCCTTATTGTGCCTTTCTCACCTTGGGATCTTAGCCTTGTAATCAGTTCTCAGGACCCCCACATCCACACTTCTCCCCTTTTTTGTTATCCTATTTGTTTATGTTGGAGTTACTTTAGACCTCCCAATGGCTTCCTTTCAGTTGTCCTAGCTGAAGACCTTTTATTAATCCTTAGGTCAAGGCTGCTTTTTT
>NW_006285797.1:1127625-1132427 GCF_000327345.1 Myotis davidii
ACAAAGTGATTGTATCATGTTATTTTTCCACCAGTAGTGTATGTGAGTTCCTCCACATCATGATCAACACTTGGTATGGTCACTCTTTTTAATTTTAACCCTTCTACTCTGTAGGTAGGGGTATCACTTTGTGGTTTTCATATGCAATTCCCTAATGACCAGTGATATAGAACAGATTTTCATATACTTATTTGCTATCTGTTTTTTTTCACAAATTGTTCAAATTTTTTGAATTTTGGACTTTCTTTATATAGTCTGTGTACAAGTCCTTTACAAAATATATAGGGTGGGGCTAAAGTAGGTTTATAGTTGTTCATGTGAAAAATAATACAATAATCAATAAATACTAATCTATATATATAAAAACCTAAGCTACCATCCATTAGACTGGAAGCTATGACACGCAATGGCCACTAGGGGCAGATGCTCCTACCTGCAGCTAAAATGCACACTGACCACCAGGCGGCAGATGCTGAACGCAGGAGCTGCCAAGCTGCAGTGACTTGGCAGCTGCGGTTCTCAGGTGACACCCGGAACCAGAGAAGAGGGAGCCCAATTCCAGGGTGTGTCACCCAAGAATCGCCCTCTTACAATCCGGGACTCCTCGGGGGATGTCAGAGAGCTGGTTTTGGCCTGATCCCTGCAGGCCAGGCCCAGGGACCCCACCGGTGCATGAACTGGGCCTTTAGTATAAGAATAAACTTTGTTTTGCATACTCATAACTGTGAACCTACTTTTGTCCCACCCTGTATGCTTTGAACATATTTTCTCCCAGTCTGTAACTTGTCATGTTATTATCTAATCTAGTGTTTTCTGAAGAGCAGACATTTTAATTTTGATGACATACACTTTATCAATGTTTCCTTTTATGGACCTTGGTTTTGGTTTCATATATAAGAAATATTTTTTTTAGCCTAAGATTACAAAGGTTTTCTCTTATGTTTTCCTCTAGAAGTTTTCAAGTTCTGGGTTTTACATTAAGGCATATGATCCACAAGTTTTAGTTAATTTTTATAAGTAATGTAAAGTTTAGATATATTTTTTTCTTCCCTTCCCCCTTTTCCTCCCCTTCCCTTCCCTCTTTTTCTTTTTTTTGTCTTCTGGTCCACTCCCTTTCGTTCTTTTCTATCCCCTTTTCCTGCACTGTTTGTTGAAAAGACTATCCATGCTCCACTAAATTGACTTTAAGCCTTTGTTGAAAAAGTACTTGTTTATATATGTGTAGATGTATTCCTGGACACTCTAGTTAGTTCTACTGTTTTATTTGTCTATCTTTATAATCCTTTATAATAAGCCTCAGAATAAGTAGTGTTACTCCTCTCACTTTGTTCTTTTTCAGAGGTATTTTGGACATTCTTATACCTTTGAATATTAAAGTCTTGTTGTTAATTTCTATTTAAAAAACTAGAGGCCTGGTTCATGACATTTGTGCACATGGTGCAGGGAGGGGGGTCCCCTCAGTCCAGCCTGTGCCCAGAGAGGGCACAGGCCTAAGCTGGCAGTTGGACATCCCCTGAGGGGTCCTTAGTGCTGCCACAGAGGTGGGAGAGCTCCTGCCACTGCTGCTGTGCTCTCTAGCCATGAGCCTGGGGAGCAGCACTCCCCCTGTGGGAGTGCACTGATAACCAGGGGGTAACTCCTGCATTGAGCATCTGCCCCCTGGTGGTCAGTGTGCAACATAGTGACTGGTCATTCCACTTTTGGTCGATTTGCATATTAGGGTTTATTATATAGGCTACCTGGTGGGTTTTTTAAAATATGCTTTTTATTGATTTCAGAGAGAGGAATGGAGAAGGGGAAAGAGAAACATCAATAATAATAGAGAATCATTGATTAGCTGCCTCCTGTGTGCCCCCTATCGGTATCAAGCCAAAACTCTCAACTTGTGCTCTGACTGGGAATCGAACCATAACCTCCTGATTCTTGGTCAACACTCAACCACTGAGCCATATTGGCCAGACCACCTGTTGGGGTTTTGATTCGAATTATATTGAATCTTTAGATAATTGTAGATGATGCAGGTTTGGGAAAAATTGATATCTTAACAATATTGAATCTTTTAATTCTTGAACACAGTATATCTTTACATTTATTTAAACTTTTGTTAATTTTCCTCAGCAATATTTTATACTGCTCTGCATATTTTGTCAGATTTACCTAAGTAATTCATATATTTAGATGGTATTATAAATTATATTTTAAATCTTGATTTTTTTATTGTTTGTTGTCATTATACAAATAGAATTTTTGTATATTGATTTCATATCCTATAATCTTGCTAATCTCACCTAGTAGCAGCTTTTCTGTGGATACCATTGGATTCTACATAATTAATAATGTCATCTGTGAATAGAGTTTTACTTCTACTTTTCCCTATAAATGCCTTTTGTTTCTTATTCTTGCCTGATCTCACTGGCTAGAACTTTCAGTGCAATCTTGAGTAAAAGTGGCAAAATCAGACACTTTTGTATAATTTCTCATGCTCCATTAAGTATGATATTATCTTTAGGATTTTGGAAGATGCCTTTAGTAAAATAATGTTTTCTTTTCTTCCTAGTTTGGTGATCATTTTTTTCCAAGGAATGGATGTGGAATTTTCTCAAATATTTTATTTTTAGCATCTCAGCGAGATGATTGAAATGATTATATAGTTTCTCTTTTTTAGATTATCAAGTTGAGAATTTTATTGATTAATTTTCAGTTGTTTAAAAACAACGTTGCATTTCTGAGATAACAGCCCTTTATATATAGTTGGTCCCATTAAAAAAATATTTAGAATTTTTGAGTCCATGTTTATGAGACATTGATCTTTAGTTTTTTAATAGTATTTTCATCTGATTATGTCATCAGGCTAATGCTGGCCTGACTGAATGAGTTGGGAATTATTTGCTCCTCTTAAATTTTTTGGAAGAGATTCTATACAATTAGTATTATTACTTCCATAAATGTTTGATACAATTCACTAGGGAAGCCATTTTGACTTATGATTTTATTTATGAGAAAACTTTTAAACAAAAAATATATTTAATTAATTGATATAGGACTAAATAAATCATCACTTTTTTCTTGAAGAAGTTTGTTTGTTTTTCAAGGAATTTTTCATTTCTCCTATTGTCAAATTTATAGCACAACATTGTTTCTGGTATCTTCTCATTTTTCTTTAAATATCTCAAAATTCTGTAATGATATCACTTATTTTATTCCTGACACATTTTGTATTTTTCTCTTCTTCCTGACCACTCTATCTGTAGGTTTATTCATTTTATTGATATTCAACAAGAACCATTGATTTTTCTGTATTATTATTAATTTTTGCTTTCTATTTTATTTATTTCCTCTTTGACTTCTTTTGCTTCCTTCTGCTTACTTTTGATTTAACTTGTTCATATTTTTTCTGTTTCTTAAGTTGGCACCGGAGTCATTTATTTGATACCATTCTCTTTTATTGTATGTACATATTGGTACCTGATCCCCTTAAGGACTGCTTTTTGAGACCCCACAGAATCTGATTTGTTGAGTATATTTAGTTTAATGAGACTTGAAGAATTGTCAGGCCATGGTCTAACTTGGTAAATAATCCATTTATACTTGGAAAGAATGTGAATGTACTTTCCTTGGATAGAGTGCTCTAAAGACTTCAATTAGGTCAAAGTGATTGATAGTTGTGTTTATGTCTTCCATTATCTTACAGATTTTCTGTACTCTGTATTTCTGTTTAAGCAATCCACTGTCTTTTACAGTCATTTGAAAGTCTTATATTTTCCTATAAGCTTATCATTTATAGTATTCATTATTTTATGTAGATATATATTTCCCTCTGGTTTTATTTTTCTTATAGCTGCAAGGCATCCTTTACATTTTCGATAATAAAGATCTGTTGATGAATAATTTCAATGTGTCTGAAATAAATTTATCTCATTTACATTTTTAAGAGATATTTCACTTTGTATAGAATTCTAGATTGACAGCTTTGTTTCTTTCAATACTTTTTAGTCTTGCTTTACTTTCTTCTCCCTTGAGTCATTTCTAATTGAGAAATGTGCTCTTATCCTTATTGTTTCTCCAACATATCTTTATCCTCTGGCTGCTTTAAATTTTTTTTTAGGAGTAACCAAGATGGCGGCATAGGTAAACACCGGGAATTGCTGCCTCGAACAACCACTTGAAAAATACAACTAAAAGACAAAACGGACATCATCTAGAACCACAGGAAGGCTGGCTGAGTGGAAATTCTACAGCTAGAAGGAAAGAGAAAAGCACACTGAGACTCAGAGGAGGTGCGGAAGTAAAGTGCATAGGTACGGAGGCGCATGCAGAAAGGGACTGGCATCTGAGGACGCGGTTGTATTTTTCAATCAGGAGGGAGTCTCAAGCTCCCAACTGCTCTGAACGCCAGTTCCGGGCAAGTCTCTGGGGACCCACACTCATAGGAGAGAAACTGGACTGTCTGGCATTGGGCGGAACTCGAGGGCAGCTTTCTCTCAGAGGTGCTTGCAGCGATTTCCTGGACACTGAGACACCGGGCCTCTTTGGGTAGGACTAAGGAGCAGCCATAGCTGCTTGCTCCGCCCTGTTGATCCCCTAAAACCCTGCCCCACCCAAGCTGTGCGCAGAGGCTTTTGCATATGAAAGACCTGGCCCTTTGCAGCCTGAAAATTACCTATCAAACTGCAACTGGGTCAGAGAGACCCAGAACTTCCAAAAGAAGGGCCAAGGCCCCACATCAGTTTGCATTGCTTCACAGCTAGGCCTCATCTGGGCACCTCCAAACCCCAAACAAAGAAGAGGAATCTGCAGATATC
>NW_006285797.1:1133497-1134332 GCF_000327345.1 Myotis davidii
CAGTGCGGGGGGGCAGGTAAGGGCAGAGGGTGGGGTGGGAACTGGGTGGAGCAAAGCTATGAGGGGAAAAAAGAGGAACAACTGTAATAATCTGAACAATAAAGATTTAATTTTAAAAAATAAAAAAATAACTTTTTAAAATCTTTTCACTTATTTTGAGCAATTGAATTATGTTGTACCTTGTAGTTTTTTCTTCATGTTTCTGGAGCTTGGTGAGTAATGAACTTCTGCAGTCTTAACAGATTAGGAAAAATTCCATCCATAATATCTTCAAATATTTTTTCTGTTCATTTTAGGTACTTTACTTACCTGAATATTTAGGCCCTTGAAGTTGTTTGCAGTGCATTGATCTTTTTTTGTTGCTGTGTTTTATTTTAAATCGTTTCAATTGTTATGTTTTTAAGTTCACTAATTTTTTGCGCTGCAATGTTTATTCTGTTGCTCATCCCGTCCCTTGTATTTTTCATCCCATATAATTTTGGTTTTTGTCTCTAGAAGTTATTTGAAAGTCTTTTAAATCTCTAACTTTTTGGACATATTAAGTTGTTTACATCGAATGGCACGTATAAATATGCAAACATCTACTTACACAAAGATAAATGCTATAAAATGGCTTATCCTTCCATTGATTTCTTAATATTAATTACGCTAATAGTATAAAACTCTCCAAATCTTGCCAATAGCCCTTTAAAAGTTAACCTGCATGCCCTGGCTGGTTCGACTCAGTGAATAGAGTGTCAGCCTGTGGACTGAAGGGTCCAGGGTTCAATTCCTGTCAGGGGCATGTGCCCAGGTTGCGGGATTGATCCCCATTGGAGGGCATGCAGGAGGCAGC
>NW_006285797.1:1134412-1153701 GCF_000327345.1 Myotis davidii
CCCTTCCTCTCTCTGATCAATTTAAAAATATTAAAAATTAACCTGCCTGGTGTTCCATGGTCACTTTTATCTAAATTAGCACATGAATAAAAGTTAGAGGGAAGACACTGGATTTTTTATTTTATCTTTATCCATCATTCATATGTCTTACAGATTAACTGCTAATTGATCCTAAGTGTAGAATTTATTTTTCTGCAGTGCAAATGAAACAATTGCCTTCCTCTTACATTATTCAATGCATTTTTCACTTTTGCCTACAAATTAGTTAGAGAAGAGTGATTAAGATAATTGTCATTTATAAATTGATATCTATTCCAGAGAATGAAGGTTTTAGGAAAACATGTAGTAGGAGAGGCAGAAATACAATGAAATATTATGGTTCCTTGAATCAGGAAGGTACCTTTTTAATTAATAAACTTTGTTTGTTAGAGCAGTTTTAGGTTCGCAGCGAAATTGAGCAGAGAGTACAGAGTTTACTCCCATCAGGTAGGCAATTTTGATTAGATGAAATATCCGTTTTTCCCACAGGCAGAGGCCAGAGGGGAAATAAAATAAAATAAAATACATTAATTCTGACCATTCCAGCTTCATAGGAAACTATTTGAGAATATGGAAAGTTGCTTTGTGCAATGTTTGACTCAGCTGTGGCCATATTTTCTGATATCAATGAGAGCTGAGAGAAAAATACCTGAAACTGATGACCTATTTGGAGATGTTCATTTTCTTAAAGTTATTATGTATTTCCAGATTGTGTTCACTAAATTATTCTCAGGAATAAGCTTTTGCAGGCCTCTCTGTAGTTGTAGCATAGCAAACGCTATTTAGGTGAGTTATGTAGGGGCCAAAACCTTCATCAGTGGAGTCTGGCACGTTCTGAATGAACAAGGGAGTCTGAGGTTTCTTGGAATTATAAAAGCCCTTTGGAAACAGACTGGCAGATGAACAAACAAACAAACGAAGGAATGAAAACCCTGAAGAATACAAGAAGCACAACTTTAGGAAATGTGTAATTGGAAGTGATAGGAGATCAACAACAATAGGCTTAGCTAGCAAGTAGGGTAATTTTATACTGTCTTTGCAGTGTGCTCCCTACAAAAAAACCAGTCCAATGCATCTGCCTTGGCCCTAGGGGCTCCTTGATCTACTGAGGTTTCATTGGTCCAAAAACTGGAATAATAATTATAATTAATAATTAATATGCAGTGAGCATTGGTAAGCCCTGTTCTTCATGCTTTACATACAATCCTCAAAACAAACCATAGTGTTATTTCCAGCCTTGCTTTGTAGGTGAAGAGATGGCAGTGTAGGAAGGTAAGTAATATGTTAAGAGACTCAAGAAGCAGAGCAAGGATTAGGCCCAAGTTGGCGGGTGCTTTTTCTGGTGAAAACTCAGTATCTATTATTAACTGTTAATTCTGACAGCTGACTTGCAGCCATGAATTACAGCCATACGGGCTACCAAGTAATTGGGGGGAAAAACACATTTTACTGCAAAGAAAATTAAAAATGTCAACAATTTCCATTACTCTGGAATAAGTGACTTATTAAATTAATTGGATAACTTTCTATTAAATGCCAGGGGAATAATAGTTTCAAGTTACTATTCCTTTGATTTTCCTCATGAGTAGCAGAGAGGTAATTCAATAATTATTGATATTTCAGGAAACAAATTATTACAGAATTTAATCTTTATGTATATTATACAACCTAACTGAAAATGTAGAAGAGTATAATGCAATTATAGCCCCTATGTGTATGAACCCAGCAACCTTTGAGGCCAATTTTAGCTCTAAGGTTTTAGGATATTCCTCGTAAGGCCCCCAGCCTGTTAGTACATGTACTGTTCTGAAGGCACTGTTCAGGGAGATCAGGACTATGGCGGTGTGTGTCCTTTGAGAAGGGTAATGTGCTCTTGAATCATCCACATGGGCACCAGATGGCATTGCAGCTACGTTCCCCCATGGCAGAGCAGCAGCTGGGTTGCAAAGAAGGTTGGGACATGTTCTTCCATTCCCGATTATTTTATCACGCATAGGCTGTGGGAATGATGTTATGCCTGTGGTAACTTTATTTGCTATAGAAGGACTTGCCTTTCTAACCCTACTGGGTAATATCTGAATTGTTTCTTGGTCAGTCTTCTTTGTGACACATGCTAAAATCATGCACCTAAATATAATTCAGTGATATAGTGATGTTTCTCCTTTTATTTTCATTAGTTTGAAATAAAATTGAAGTCAGTAACATCAGATTTCAAGTTCCTTGGAGGAAATGTCCATTTAAATGCAGGCTAACATTTGTCATGTGCATTGCATTTTAGTAACTTCTATTTCTTTTAAAAATCAGACTCTTAGATAATAAAAATTGTACCTCTGTACTTTTTCTCTCTTCTTTCATTTTGATCAGTACAATTTTAAAGGAATTTTTATTGTTATTATCTTTTTAAAATCTTTATTGTTGAAAGTATTACAGATGTATTACAGATGTTTCATTCTCCCCCTGCCCCCGGCATTGACCCCTTCCACCCCGCTCCCACCAACACCCCAGGCTTTCATCTATTGTCTGTATCCATGGGCTATGCATATATGCATATACATTATTTGGTTAATCTCTTCTCCCCCTTCCCCCTTCCCTCTGAGATTCCTCAGTCTGTTCCATGTTTCCATGTCTTTGAATCTATTTTGTTCATCAGTTTATTTTGTTCATTAGATTCCACATATATGTGAGATCATGTGATACTTAGCTTTCTCTCCAGTTCCCTTCATGTTGTCTTCTTTTTTATAGCTACATGGTATTCCATTGTGTAAATATACCACAGCACTTTTGTCCACTCATATACTGATGGGCAAGAGAGTAAGAGATTAACCCAAGAACTTGTATACCTACATGCCTAACCTTTGGACACAGACAGTAGTTCAGGGAAGGCCTGGGGAGTGGGTGGGAGTGGGGAGGAGGGGGTCAACCTAAGAAAAAAAAGGGGACATCTGCAATACTTTCAACAATAAAGATAAATTTAAAAAAAAGAATGAATAGGTACTGAAGGGTACCCTTTTAAATCCTAAAGAATAGAGTAATAAGTAAGTTTTTATTTCTAGAATCTTAATAATATGCAGATTATTTTATCATAAGATGTTTGAGCCTTATCTTTAAACACTTAAATGTGTGGGTTTTTTTTTGTAGTGATTTGTATAGGCACCAGTGTTAATTTACTTGTGATATAAGAATTAAAAAATCACTGAATCATTTATTTTTCTTGAAGGGAAAGGAAAATAGTTGTAATTTAATTTGTCATGAAAATCTTGTTTCTGTAATGGGCAAAATAAATTTAATGAACTATTTAATGGGAGTTCTGTTCTCAACTGAAGCATATTTTGAGAAATGTGAAAAACCATTATTATAAATACACACAATACTTCATTAGGACTATTTACAGAAAACACATTTTTCATCTTTAATGATGCAACATGAATAATTTAATGTATTTTTTCTTTAACTTTCATTATTAGTGCAGAACAGTTATATTGATTTCTGAGAAACCTTTAAGCAAATACAACCTCTTCTACTTCTTGGCGCTATAATCATGTGTTGGAAATAACACATGAACATCTTTCTTTCTTTTTTTAAATATATTTTTTATTGATTTCAGAGAAGAAGAGAGATGAAAACATCAATGATGAGAGAGAGTGATTGGCTTCTTCCTGCACTCCCCCACTGGAGCTCAAGCCCACAACCAGGCCATGTGCCCTGACAGGGGATCAAACTGTGACCTCCTGGTTCATAGGTTGATGCTCAACCACCGAGCCAGGCATAAATATCTTTCATATTTGAGTTCAGTCTTCAGAGTCTCCTGATGTCTGTTTTTCCTCTGGGAACAGGTTAATTTCCACTGGGTCCTCTCCCCTGGACACATGGAACAAAGTGTTAGGGCTTTCTCTCTTTACTGAGTCTATTGGGGGCGCTCTGTCTTATTCTACCCAAAAATGGGGGAATGTCCCAATTCTGGTGGAGTTTTATCCCCAGAACTCTCCAGCATTATTGCATAATGATGAATCTCCAAAAACCTCTTTGGCTTCTGCATGTGGTCTTTTGTTCTTTAGGAGCTAAAACCTAATCCATGAAGGTAAGTGGGGGCAGGCATTAAACCATCTCCTTCATTGTCCTCTTTTTTCACAAAGCATTACCCCTTCCCTTCAGCAAAACAATACCAAATACATACCAGGGGCAGATGGGAACAAATCGAAAACCCCACTATCCAGTGCCTTTTTGGATTTGCACCTTACAGAATAATATGGCCACACACAAATGTGTGCTCATTGGAGGAGAGCAAGAAAGGAATAATAAACTATTTGGTTTATATCATTCTCTAACACATGGTAATTAAGAATGTGTTATATTTACCATGTAATTTGGTCCATAATTATATTTAGTATTTAATCTTTCTTGATGATATCCATTTTTCATTCTTTCTAATTGTTTCCAATGGGACAATGTGAAATTTGACAAACAGCTGGTGTGGTGAAGTACCTTGGGGATAGGCAGCTTTTTACAAGCCTATAAAGTACGTGCTCTATAATAAACTAGAGGCCCAGTGCAGGAAATGTATGCATGGGTACAGTCCCTAGGCCTGGCCTGAGATCAGGGCCATCTTCCTCGGCTGCCAGCAGCCGGCCTCACCCCTGCCACCACCCACCGCTGGTTCCCTGTTCCCCTCAAGCGATCAGAACCTGCTGGTGGTGGGAGGGACTGAGAGGTTGGCCAGCAAGCCCCAATCAGGGGCCTGTGGGCTGGGGGCAGCTCTTGAGTTGAGCATCTGCCTCCTGGTGGTCAAGGCACATCATAGGGACTGATCGTTCCACTGTCCGGTCGATTTGCATATTACACTTTTATATATGTGTGTGTGTATATATATATATATGTGTGTGTGTGTGTGTGTGTGTGTATGTGTATGTATATATATATATATAGTTTACCTCTAAAATATAAATCTACATTTTTCAAGATATTATTTTTACTGCAAGTGACAAATCCAATTCCTCAATTCTAGTTTTACACAGTTTCATTTAAGAAGCTCCAATCAATTATTGTTCCCCCGAATTTCTGTCTTGGACAGGGGCATCTCACATAGTTGAGGAAAAAATTGAACATTCAAATTCTGGGACATAGAGGATGGAGCTGAGTCTCAGGATCAACTAGTAGGCAGGGCTCAAACACGATAGTGCACTAATTATTTCCTATCACCTTTCCCCCTTGTATTTCAGCTCCATAATCTCACACTATATACAGCACTTCCTCTACAAGGCAGGAAATTAGGTTTCTCTCAGCTCTCAGTTTAATATTTAGAACTCACACAAGAGGATAGGCTCTCTTGCCCAATTCTCTTTTTTTTTAGTTGAACACCTAAACTTTTACCTAAGCACTAAAATCTTTCTTATTGAATTCATTGGGGTGACATTGGTTAATAAAATTATATAGGTTTCAAGTGTGCGATTCTATGATACATCATCTATATATTGCATTGTGTGTCTACCACCCAAAGTCAGATCTCCTTCAGTCACCATATATTTCACCCCCTTTACCCCAGCCCACTTCCCTCTGATAACCACAATACTGTTGTCTGTGTCTGCGAGTTTCTGTTTGTTTGTTTGTCATGTTTATTTATTTGTTGCTGTCAGTATTATCTCCCATGTATCAGTGAAACCATATGGTTCTTGATGTTTTTTCCTGTTTGATTTATTTCACTTAGCATGTTATTCTCAAGACCCATCCATTTTGTTGCAAATGGCAGTATTTCATCTTTTCTTATGGCTGAGGAGCAACATAGAATAAAGAGGGAGAAGTGTATTTATTAGACATTATTATAGTTTATTATCCCTGTTTTCCAGTCCAGACCAGGACAAAACACACATCTTATGAATAAATAAATAAAATCTTCTTAGCAATGTTTCTATAATATCCAGCAAAGTTGGGTTATTAACACACACACACACACACACACTATGCATTAACTTCCTCAATAAACTATAGATTTTTTAGGCTTGTTTTGTCTAAGTATTTATTTTAATAATTTTAATGATTTTTTTACAAGAATGGTTACTTTGCCAATCTGTAAATAATAGTATATCAAATTCATAGAAAAATCACCTTCTCTTTAAAATAAGAGAAAAAAAACATACTAAATAAAACATGGAGAAAAATATATCGTTACACAGAGAAACACAAGACCTACATTATTCACAATGGACAGACAGTTATGGATTACAGTGAGCAATTGTGCTTAGTTCACAGTTTAAAGCAATTGGTTTCAGATATGCTGCACAGAATTTTACCAGTGGACTTTGCCACATTGATTGTCATCCCATTTCAAGTCAGTTGGAATGCAGTTTGCCTATGGAGAAGTAAGATATTATGATACAGATTCTGAGAGGAAATCGGTTAAAAATATAGCTGGCTTTTCTATGAGCAAGTCTCCCAACAGTGACATACAAAAATGTTCCCTTTTAGTAGAAAATGCAAAAAAATATTGATTGTCTCTAAAGTATATCATTTGCCATTTTTGCATCAAAGCACTTTAAAACCTTTTAACACCACGGAAGTAGAAACTAAAGTACATTAAATGTACTTTCTGTGGTATAATTTACTTCATAATATTATATTATACCTTAGATATAGAATAATTATTGCATTTTATGTACTCGTTCACAAATTCAGTAATTTTTTCTTTGAATTCCTGTCATAAATAATCACAAAGAAATTTTCCTTTTTGTGCTTGCCTGATAACGAATAAATCATAATTTAAGATGCTTTGCTTTTAAAAGTCAAGTAATCAACAGTTTCATCTTTGTTTTGAGAAAAATTGTTAAACATTATCCCGCTACCTAAAGATGAAATTATGTATGTGTAATAACTTAAGTAATCAAAACTACTTTACATATTTAATAATATAACTATTTTCTAAATCTCTGGTAAAACTGTGCACCTCTGATAAATATGTTAAGAACCTTAGTAACACAAAAGAAATTGTACAAATGCATACACAATCCCAAAATAACATTATTTTATATGATTATTAATTACTTGTATATTGTTTTATGTTATTGGTTACAGATTCTAAAGCAGAGTCAGAAATTTTTAAATTTCTCAATCACTTAGGATTTCTATTTAGGCTGTTTTATGTTCATAAAATATGTCAAGGTGTTATGTAGTCAGAGTGAATTACAAAACTGCTGCAGACTTTAGGTGATTTTGCAAATGAGATATGCAGATATTCTCAGTCAGCAGCATTTATTAAGTTATTTTGCTGAAAACAACAAAAATGCCATTGTAATTATCTTACGTGTGCATTTTCAGATGAATGCTAAGATACCTTTTCCCTTATGTTGCAAATGCATTTAGAAAGATAAATGCTGTAGTTCTTAGCTTTTAAAAATCAGTGGTACACTATGCCTGTTGTTATTAAAGATAAATGTTTTATTTATTTACTTTTTTAAACCCATGATACACTATGCGTAATGTTATTAAAGATAAATGTTATATTAATATTTTTTTAAGTCAGGGAGACACTATGCCTATTGATAATGTGCATTTCTAATGTGCCCCACTCTCATATTGCCTTGTAACGTACTCTTTCTCTTACTAGGTCATTATTTATTTATTCATCAATGCATTCCTTTTTAATTAATAGAGCACCTATATGCTGAGTTCTCAGTTGTGGAGGTGGTCAATTAGGATAATAAGTCAAACTGAAAGTTAACAATAAGGCAAAAAAAATGCCTCTAGCCATTTTTCTTCATGAAATGACACCAGGTGAAAGTCAAATGGACACAAAGCAGATGTAGAAATTATCTCACTGTCAAGGAGCCTTAACAAAACTCCTGTCTTTTGTGGATTTGGGGGATGAAGAAGAGGGGGAGAAGGAAAAGGGCTAGGAATGGAAATTACTGAATCACAAATGGCAACCTTGCCTCCTCAGAAAAGGACCCCAGAAAAGGAGCTCTCCCTGGAGGTAGCTGGGAGCAGGAATTCAGATATGTGCATGAGCATGGCTGGCCTGCGTGAGCCTTGGACTGCCATTCTTTCTAGGAGCCTGCAAAGCACTAGCTGTGCACCATCCTGGTACGGGAAGGGCAGCTCCCCCACATGAAGCCTGGCAGGTAAAGCCTCTCAGTTGCCTATGGTCAGGCAGTATTTATATGAAATGTGCAGAAGAGGCAAATCTATAGAAACAGAAAGATTAGTGGTTGCTTAGATCTAGGGGTGGAATAGAGAGTAATTGCTGCTGGGTAGGAGTGTCTTTTACCAAGGACTTAAATGTTTTAAGGTTAGATTTCAGCAATGGTTGCACAACCCCGTGAATCTACAAAGGAAGGAATTATTTATTTTTAATGAGTGGATTTTATGACTTATATCTTAATATATTATATTTTAATACATATGTTTAAAATATTCAGACACTTCTTGAATGGGGTATGTCAGAGAATGATGACTGGGCAGAAATGACAATTTAACATTTACCCGCAGGATTCTTAAGACAATCTTTAGTTTAGACCAGGGGTGGGCAAACTTTTTGACTCGAGGGCCACAATGGGTTCTTAAACTGGACCGGAGGGCCGGAACAAAAGCGTGGATGGAGTGTTTGTGTGAACTAATATAAATTCAAAGTAAACATCATTACATAAAAGGGTACGGTCTTTTTTTTTTTTTTTTAGTTTTATTCATTTCAAACGGGCCGGATCTGGCCCACGGGCCGTAGTTTGCCCACGGTTGGTTTAGACAGTGTCCATTGCTTAAAGGAATCATGGCCAAGCAGAAGGCTCATTGAGTTTATTATGTCATGTTTCTGGTTTAAGAAATTTCCTTTCAAATATGTGGTAACTATAATATTTTCTAACTAGAGGCCCAGTGCACTGATTTGTGCACTGTTGGGGTCCCTCATCTTACAATCCGGGACCCCTTGGGGGATGTTGGACTGCCAGTTTTGACCTTATTCCCACAGTCCAGGCTGAGGGACCCCACTGGTGTATGAAATCTGTGCACTGGGCCTCTAGTATCCATATAAGATCTTTGGTTAATCTCTTCCCACCCTCTCCCTATCCCTCCTTCCCTCTGAGATTCATCAGTCTGTTCCACGTTTGTATGCCTGTGAATTGAGCATCTCCCCCTGGTCGTCAGTGTGCAGCACAGCTACTGGCCAAATGGTCAAACGGTCGAATGGTTGCTTAGGCTTTTATGTATATAGATACCACTAAAGGGGTATGATGAAGGACTTGAAATTTGGATTTTTTCGTTTTCTCTTCTAACAGATTCATATCCGTTTCAGTTAAAGATTTCAGAAGAGCAGGTAGGAATACTACCTGTTTTGGGTATAAAGCAACCCAAGTAATCTGCTCATAGTGCCCAATCCTTGAACTGATACTGACCAACTCAATGGTATTTTAAATGAGCTAATAAAATATTTTAATTATACTACTGAATTAATATCTAACCTGAATATATTAGACATATTCATTTAGACTGATTGGACCTATTATTATATAAAATGAAATACTAAACCATCCGATATTTGATTTTTAAGTAGCCTAAGCTTTGAAAAGAACTAGATGCCATCCAAGAAACAGAACAGCATTAGGCTATTTAAAAATGTTTCAGTTGGAAATAAATATAGATATAGAGTGTGAGCTCCAGAGGACAAAGAACTTTGTTTCATGCACTTCTATATCCCTGGTGTAGAACAGTGCCTGGCATGGAGTAGATGCTCAGGGAGCAATTGAATGATTACGTACTTATCAAACATCAGCTCATGTATTGATTTCATGACAGTGTGTAGAGCGGAAGAAGTCCTGTAAAGAAAAACATCTCTAATTTGGACATTTAGACATTTAGATAAAAGATTTACTTTATAAATTCAGTATTCCATGTGATGGCATCATTGTGGCTTATTTAAATGAATAGAAAATTATAAAATGTAAGAATATAGCTGATATTAAGGTATTATTTTTGTGACTGTTTGAAAAGCCAAATAAATATATGTGAAGTATTAAAAGTGAAAGGATGCAGATAAAAAATGCACACCCATGTATGGAGTAAACATTTAATCATCTTCATCCACCAATGACTCCATGACAATGTCATCTATGAAAGTATACTAGAGCCCTAGCTGGTTCTTCTCAGTGGATAGAGCATCAGCCTGTGGACTGAGGGGTCCTAGGTTCGATTCTAGTCAAGAGCACATGACCAGGTTGAGGGCTCCATCCCCAGTAGGCGGTGTGCAGGAGGCAGTCAGTCAATGATTCTCCCTCATCATTGATGTTTCTATCTCTCTCTCTCCCTTTCCCTTCCTCTCTGAAATCAATAAAAATGCATTTGGAAAAAAAAGAAAGTATACTAGAAATATTTTTATTTAGACAACTAGAGGTCCAATGTATGAAATTTGTGCAAGAGTAGGCCTTCCTTCCCCTGGCTTCTGGCACCAGTTTCCCTCTGTCACCCAGGACCTGGGTTTCCCTCTGGCTACCAGCAGGCACCCAGGACCTGGGCTTCCCTCTGGCCGCCAGCAGGCACCCAGGACCTGGGCTTCCCTCACAGCCCAGGCTTCGTCCGGATTGTCTTCCAAAGGACACCCAGAAGGACGTCCAATCTAATTAGCACATTATGTTTTTGTTATTATAGATTGTACATGCTGAACAAATTAGGGTTTGTGTTTGAGCTGTGGTTATAATTACAATTAGTACTGTTTCTTGATACTTTTCACTTAATAGTGTTTTAAATTAATCTTTTGAAATAAAAATAATTTGAACACGGAGAAGGTATCTTTAGAGTTGTATAAATATGCCAAAATATATAGCTCAGAGACATTGAGGAATGCTCCACACAGGATGAAAAACATTTAAGACATGACCAAAACTTAGTTGTCTATAGAAGCAAACCTTAGTTTTTTTTTAATAGAAGCAAAATGTGATTTATACACAAATATGCTGAAACATAGTAAAATATTATTTTTTATTCTTTAAAATATATTTTTATTGATTTCAGAAAGGAAGGGAGAGGGAGAGAGAGATAGAAACATCAGTTATGAGAGAGAATCATTGATTGGTTGCCTCCTGCACACCCCACACTGGAGATTGAGCCCACAACCTGGGCATGTGCCCTGACTGGGAATCAAACCGTGACCTCTTGGTTCAGAGGTCAACACTCAACTACTTAGCCACACTGGCTGGGCAGTAAAGAATTATTTATAACAAAATGAACAGGACATCGTTAAATTCATATTGAATCATTTTTATCAGCCTATTCTCATTTCTTTACCATTTCTATAAAACACAGATTATCTGTAAATGACAGTGTGGTTTTAACACAGATCATGTTATTTTAAAACTTCAGAGTCAAATATGGAATAAGCACAAGATATACCAGCTTAACACATTTTAAAGGACCCACAATTTGTTTACTTGATGTAAATGAATTCTTCTTCTCCAACATTGTATGCTTTCTTTAAATTTAAGTACATCCCTTTGATGAGAGCAATTTCAAATGGGATTTTTGTATTTAACATCAAGCAGAAGTAATTGCCTTTTTCATTTTTGGTAGGCCTTTCTACCTAAACTCTCTTAGTTCATAATATGCATTGACATTTACTGTTTTATTTACAAGTGTTTCTCAAGTTTCTCTCCTGGGCTTTCTATTCTAATCCCTCCCGCTTAGCAATTTCATGACCTTAAGTGGCACCTTAGGTAGAAAATTGCTAGGCATGTATATTCACCTAAACATTTTCTCTCAATGTCTATTCATGCATGGCTACTAGATTTTTTTTTTTCATATGGAGGACACCTCAAATTGAATATATCCCGAATTTTCTCTATAACATTTGCTACTATCTTCCACAGTTTTACTCATGATACAGTACATTTTCAATCCTCTGGGTATAGGATCTAGTTTGATTGCTAATTCTTTCTCCCCTGCTTATATTCACCCAATTCAATTAATTGTCAAGTCTTGTTGAGTTTTGCTAGTCTTTCTCTTATTTTGTCTTCTGTTTTCTGTGACCACCATTCTACTTTATGCTCCTTTCATCATTATTAGGTTATACCGAACAACTTCTGACTGGCTCTCCCATTTTTATTTCCACCCAATTCCACTGCGTGTTTTTCATTCTGCCTTTTTTATGCTCCTGTCTTTTCCCATGCCCAGTTCCCACCTCCCTGATCACAGGTCAACCAACCATGTGGAAGACATTGTTTTCTTTCATTGAATTCTCATAGCACTTACTTTGGACTTCTGTGATGACAGATCGTTGTTGCTTTTTTATTCTAACAGTTTATGTACATCCCCTTTTTCTTTCACAGCAGTGTACATTTCCTGAAAGAAGTATTTACGTCTGGTTCACTTTGTATCCTCCATACATTTCACAAGTTTTAGGCTAAACCATTGTGTTTAGTAAATAACTGAATTCATTCCATCCCTGATTATATATTGATTTATTTTTTGAATAAAATTTAGTTTATGACAGTCTATTAGTATTATATCTAATGGCTAATTTAAAAACATTTTTATGTTTCCCTAGTTTCTTGAATACTCATCCTTGTCAATTTTTTTTTAAATTGAAAGTGATTTTCTTTGATAGAATCTTCTATAAATTCTAAATGATTTATTTGAAGTCAAATAAATCTCTATCCCATTGTTTGATGATTGCTGAGATGAGAACCTAAAGTGTTGTCTTGTCCTCTCTTCTTATACAAAAGAATATTTTTTTTGATCTGCAACAGTGGTCTCTCTTTGAACAATCTGCCCCAAATTGCTTTACTTAGTTGGTTATTTTTGTGTGTGTGTTTTTTAAGGTATATTTTTATTGATTTCAGAGAGGAAGGGAGAGGGAGAGATAGAAACATCAATGATGAGTGAGAATCATTGATTGGCTGTCTCCTGCACATCCCAAATTGGGGATCGGGCTTGCAACCCAGGCATGTACCCTTGAGTGGAATCGAACCCAGGACCCTTCAGTCCCCAGGCCAATGTTCTATCCACTGAGCCTAACCAGCGAGGGTGCTTTACTTTGTTTTAATAGCAACAAACACAAGGGTACAATACTAAAGGTTGATTTATTGTTGAGTTCCCAAAGTGCAGAACAGAAGCTCTATGAATCTCCTGACCGAGAAAGGGATTCATTCCCCAAATCAGGAATAGGATGGAAATGAAAATAGCGTTCCAATAGTATCAACATGAGGGCAAGAGGGATTTTAGGATCAGGAAATGAGGGAGTTCAAGTCCAGTTGTGTCATATGAAAGAGGAAGAATGAGATGAGGCCCTCAGCAGAAACCATCACAGATTCTTCACAAGTAGCCCTTGTGGTCACAAGGTTATTAAGATGTTGACTTTTTTGTTAGTTACCACTGTTAATTGAGGTTTAGACTTACTACTTAGTAGCTACTTCATTTCTGTTTATGCATTAATTTATTGATCCACTTTTCTTGGATGGGCATTGGTTTATTAATTTAAAAGGGATTGTGAATAAGATGTCATATATATTCTTGTGCAAGTCATTTTGTGAACATATGCATTTATTTCTCTTGGTTAAATATGTATAGAATTACTGGGTCATATTGGAGCTTTATATTTAAATTAATAAAGAACTGCCAACTTCTTTCCAAAGTAGTTAGTTGTTTCATTTTAAACTGCCAACAGTGATTGCTCCAGAAGTTGCACATTCTCATCAACATTTGGCCTTTTTTCTTTTCTTTGTTTTTTTGTTTGTTTGTTTGTTTGTTTTTTGTTATATCAATTCTGATGTGCATGTGTGTGTGTTCAATTATCAACTGTTGGAGTTCTTTATAGATTCTAGATATTAGTCATTTTTCAGATTTATGCACAGGGAGTATTTCTCTCCATCTGTGGCTTGTCTATTTAACTTTTTAATGGTTTTTAGATCAGCAAAAGTTGTAGTTAGTGCTCTTTGCTTTCCAGTTAGGTAACATTTCCCAGCTTAAGTTTGCAATGACATTCTTATATGCTTTCTCCCTAGAATCTTTATAATTTTAGCTTTTATGTTTAGATCTATGATAGATCTCAAAATAAGGTTTGCCTTAAAAGTAAGGCATATATTTTTGTTTTTTTGCATGTAAATATCCAATTGTTGTAGCACCACTAGTTAAAAACACTTTACTTTTCAAATTTATTGCTCTGGCACCTCTGTTGAAAATCAGTTGACCATTTATGTGTGTTCTGTCTGAACTTTATACTGTTCAATTTAACTATTTGTCTATGGGCACACAATCCATACTCCAGCACAGTATTGAATACATGTGGTAAGAGCAGACATCCTTTTTTTACCCTGAAAGTAGTAGCAGTGCATTATTTTCTCACCAGTAAGTATATTTCTTACTGTGGAAAATTTTTGTTTTAGAAGACACTTAGTTAATTTTATTTATCTTGTCCTTCATCCCCCAGCTTATTTTTTTGAAACATTTTAAGCCTTGTGTATTTCTTAAATCAGTTACTGATTATCCTAGTGATTTGGTTTGATAATATTCCTTTTAGTAGATAACAACATACTCTGATAAGTGTTCTTAGTTCACTTGTTTTCAACCATGTTTCAGGATGAATAAAAAAATTGGATAGACCACTCCCACACTGTTTCACTTAGACAAACTGTTTTGTATATATGCACTATCTGCAGTGTTTTAAACTTTTCTTTATGCATCCAAATCCTTTATTTGCTGCTCCTAAAATCAACTCTTTAACACAGAGAATGTAAGACTAAAGAAAATTTGAGTCTCTCTTTCTACCCATCATGAAATTTGCAATAGAATATAGAGGGCAATGCTTAACAAACATTAATATCAAGTTTTGTTTTAAACATCAATTTTAAAGATTAACTTTTGAAATTTTGAAAATGCATAGACATGTTAAAATCATTTATTTCAAATGTGACTAGTAAAAATTGCCTTTAGAAACTTTTTAAACCATAGTGCTTCTCCCTACTTTCTTAAATCAGTGAGTTATTTATTTGATATAGTAAATGATAAGTTTAGCATATTACTAATTTGGCATTCATTTAGGAAGGGACATCCCTTTTAAAATAGATGCCAGATTAGAGGTCTGAAATAGATTTCTATGTGTGTGCGTGTATATATGTGTGTGTGTGTGTGTGTGTGTTGGTGTATATGCATATAGCATAACTCTCTTCTCCATGATGAAGTTTGAAATGCCCATAACCCCTTAATTATTCTTGGTGCAAATTCTTCTTCTTCTATGCCTTAAAACCACCATTCTATTGATTTTGTTTCCTAGTTCAATTTTGTGGGGAAATTGCTTGGACCAAGAGGAAACTCCTTGAAGAGGCTACAGGAAGAAACAGGTGCTAAAATGTCTATCCTGGGCAAAGGATCAATGAGAGACAAAGCAAAGGTACTGAACTTTGAATTTGATATTTAACACACACAGGAGGTTACCTGTACCACTGACGGCCAAATTTACAAACACATCTCAGTGGTTCTCCCTTCATTTCCTATGAGTTTCACCTTCTGCTGCCACTCTGTTGCCTTTCAGATATGCCCTCTACATAAAAACAAATTAGCAGCCCTTTTTTTCAGAATATGTAATTCTGTGTTTTTATTCTTTCTAATCCTTGGTGTACGTTATAATCAAATGTTTTTTGTTTGTTTGTTTGTTTTACTTTTTGAGCATCTTCTGTGGGATGTTTCTATATGTGTATGCTTATTATCTTCAATTCCCTGATCGGATCTCTTTTCTCTCTTTCACTGTGTCACCTAATCACATTCATCTTATCCCTCTGCTCTATTTCACTTTGATCTTCTTATCAGAGGCAACTTTATATACTTATCTCCTGATCTAAGAGAGTTCCACTTTTAAAAAATGTTTCAATGGTATTAAACAACTTACCTGGCCCCACAAAAACAATAGCCTAAGAAATATATCAACTTTGATGTTTGAAATGATTTATTGCACATCTGAACCTTATCATTTCTCCATTTTATAAATTGATAGCAATTGTCCGTGTGTTAGAATTCAACACTTTGGAAAATAAGTATTTCTAGGGATGTACTCCTAAAGGATCATTTAAAATTCATTGAGAAATGGTGGATGTTTTATGGTATTATCATTTGACTACGCCATACTTTTTTTTAATTTGTTTGTTATGGAAAATAAAGTGTTCATATATTTTTGTGACTATGGTATTACTTAGACAATTGCTTAGGAATTGTGTCTTCTAACTATTAATGGAACATCCAAAATGAAGGAATTTATAATGAGAAATATCACCGAACTGGTGCATGTTGCATACATAACGTCTTTTACCTTAATTGTAATAAGTCTATATATGGAGTTTGAGGCAGACTCTCCAAATGATGCTTTGTTTGAAAGGATTGATAGTCCATTCCATACATTTCAAAAGGGATGCTTCTTACTAGTCTCTTATTTTAAGTAAGTTTTGATTACTCTATACAGTATATAATTGCAAAAGTAACTACATTCTTGTCAATTCTCCTGCCTGTAGATTCTCTGAGTACATGTAGAAGAAATAATAAAAGTATTTAAGAGGTGGTAACACCAGTTATAAGCTTTAACCCTCCTCCAAAAAACTATTTAGATTTTCTATAGATGAGGGCAGAACGACACCATAATCTATATCTGTTTGATGTATATTGTTTGATATTGTTTTTTGTTATATTTTCTCCAGATATCTCACACTCTTACAATATAAACTTGGTATTGTGTGTTTTCGATCTTTGACATACTCTTCAAGATTTAGATCAGATATCATCTCCCCAGTAGGGCTTTCCTGAACTATAACAGGCTAATTACTCTATTTTCATGTCATACATTTTACTGACATTTTCTGTTTTTCTCCTTAAACTATAAGCTTCCACTGGCCAGAGAAATGTCCCAGTCATTTTTGTCAACCAGAGGTTTTCATGCAGATGGCTGTATATTTTTTACTCACGTATCTTTTACATATATATTGGACATTTTTTCCTCTTCATTAAGTTTTAAATTGGATACCTTTTCCCCGTGAGCATATTAGGTACCGGCATGAATATTTAAAAATTTAGCATGAAGAAAATATGCTTCTATTAAATTTCTATTAAGTTTAAATTACAGATATTACCCGTTATTTAAGGTCCTGTTTTTCATTGATTACTTTTTAGCGGTTCATCACGTTTGGCTATGCTTTGTGTATTTATATTGTTTTTTTACAAAATAAAAACATTTAATGATAACAGTAGCAATAATAATAATAATAATAATAATAAAAGACAGACAATATAACAGTTGGAGAGGATATAGAAACATTTGTTTCTCTCCTACACTGTTGGTGGGAATGTAAAATGTACAGCTGCCTAAGAAAACAGTTTGCCTGATCCTCAAAAAGTTGCACCTAGTGTTATCATATGACTCAACAATCCCACTCATAGAAGCAGACAGTATACAAGTGAATAAACACATTTTATACTTTCAGGCACTGATCATTATTATGGTATAGGCCCAGTGCATGACATTTGTGCACTGGAGGGGAGGGGAGGCGAGGGGCTCAGCCTGGCCTGCTCCCTCTTGCAGTCTGGGACCCCTCGGGAGATATCCGACTGCCGGCAGGGAGCGGCCCCAAGCTGGCAGCGGGACATCCCCTGAGGGGTCCTTAGTGCTTCCATAGAGGTGAGGAGGCAAGAGATGCTCCTGCCACTGCCACTGAGCTTGCCAGCCGTGAGCCCAGCTTCTGGCTGAGCAGTGCTCCCCCTGTGGGAGCACACTGACCACCAGGGGGCAGCTCCTGCATTGAGTGTCTGCCCCCTGGTGGTCAGTGCAAACCATAGCAACCAGTCGTTCCACTGTTAGATCGATTTGCATATTAGCCTTTTATTATATAGGACTAGAGGCCCGATGCATGAAAATTCGTGCAAGAATAGAACTTCCTTATCGTGGCTGCTGGCACTGGCTTTCCTCTGGAACCCAGGACCCGGGACTTTGCTCTGGCCACCACCTCCCGTCTTCGCTCTGGGCTGTAGCCACCTTCCACCTTTGTTCCGGGCTGGAGCCACCTTTCACCTGCTCTGGCCAGCTCCCTGGCCGCTGGAGCTGGCCCTTGGCAGCTGGCCAGGGCTTGTGGGAGGCTTCGCTTCCTTCATCATTAGGGCGATGAAGGAAGCCAAGTGTCCCACCCGAAGGAAGCCAAGTGACCCGCCCACTCTGGCTGTCTCCGTGGCTCTGGCGAGTGCTGCCATCCTTGTGGCTATGAGTGCTGCCATCTCTGTGGCTATGAGTGCTGCCATGTTTGTGGCTATGGGCACCGCCATCTTTGTCGTGGAGTGACAGTTAATTTGCATACCCGCCTTTTTTTTAGTATAGATTAAAATAAAACAGGATGGGCAAAGGGGTTACTTGTGGTGGGAACAATATTTTGATACAATGATCAAGTAGGACTCTGCATAATGAAAAGGAACCAACGATAGAAAAATCAGAAATGAGAGATAGAATTCCAGGTGCAATGACTCTAAAGGAGAATCTGTATTTTTATCTGTAACCACATCTTTGTAACTATTATGACAACAGTAGCCATATCTTTGTTTATAACTATGTTTATTCCCATTTAGCTACCACCTTATTTCTTTGCTCACCTTTATAGCAAAACTCATTGAAAGAGTTATTTACAATCAGTTAACTCTCATCAATTCTTTATTGTTTTTTTCCTCAGTCCTCATGACTGGCTCCTCTTTCTCGTCTAGCCCTGAAAACCCAGGGATTAGACTTCCGACTTCGTTCTTCCCTTTTGTGATCTCATACCATTATATGTATGCATATATTTATGTAAGAAGGTGTATGCATATGCATGTATATTAATGGAATACATATGTATTATATATTTAACTACACATATGATATCATATATTTACCCATATATAAAATAAATATAAATGCCACATAGAGAGAGGGAGAATAAACCAAGATATTAAAAGAGAGAGCTAGAAATATTTAGAGAAATAACTTTGCCAACGTTTAGGGCCTCAGTGAACACAATATGAATCATGTAAGTCTCGAGATTAAAGAATACCCCCTCTTTTTTTTTTTTTTTTTTTTTTTCAAATTTTATTTTTTATTACAAAGGGTATTACATATGTGTCCATTTTTTCCCCCGCCCTAGACAGTCCCCTAGCCTCCCCTATTCCCCAGTGTCTTATGTCCATTGGTTAGGCTTATATGCATACATACAAGTCCTTTGGTCGATCTCTTACCCCCCTACCTCCCGCCCCCGAACCCTCCCCGGCCTTCCCGGTGCAGTTTGCCA
>NW_006285797.1:1162913-1163532 GCF_000327345.1 Myotis davidii
TTTATATTGTTTTTTTACAAAATAAAAACATTTAATGATAACAGTAGCAATAATAATAATAATAATAATAATAATAATAATGTATTACATTATAAAATACATTTCTTTAGAATATAGATAAGTCCTTAACTGCAAGGGGTGTTGGACACACAGCTGAAATAAAAGTACACACATGGGTACATAAAAGTTTACCTTAGTAAACACTTTAAAATTTTAAAAAAAAATCATTGGTAAATTTTAGATTACTATGCTGATATTTGCTTCTCTGCAACATTGCCTGAACAGGCAGGAATATTTCATATGATTTTCTTTTTCTAACATATACGTAAAACTCAATGGATTTTGCACTGTAAGTGTGTATGTGTTTATGTATATACACAGCCACACAGGCATATATTTATGCATTAATTGAAGTAATTACTAGACATACTGTGTGCCATTCACCATTCTAGTTGACAGGTAAAATGGGACAAAAATTGTTTTCCTCTTGGAGCTTACATTCCAGTGGGAGAAGCAGACAGTATACAAGTGAATAAACACATTTTATACTTTCAGGCACTGATCATTATTATGGTATAGGCCCAGTGCATGACATTTGTGCACTGGAGGGGAGGGGAGG
>NW_006285797.1:1163830-1171739 GCF_000327345.1 Myotis davidii
AACCAGTCGTTCCACTGTTAGATCGATTTGCATATTAGCCTTTTATTATATAGGACTAGAGGCCCGATGCATGAAAATTCGTGCAAGAATAGAACTTCCTTATCGTGGCTGCTGGCACTGGCTTTCCTCTGGAACCCAGGACCCGGGACTTTGCTCTGGCCACCACCTCCCGTCTTCGCTCTGGGCTGTAGCCACCTTCCACCTTTGTTCCGGGCTGGAGCCACCTTTCACCTGCTCTGGCCAGCTCCCTGGCCGCTGGAGCTGGCCCTTGGCAGCTGGCCAGGGCTTGTGGGAGGCTTCGCTTCCTTCATCACTAGGGCGATGAAGGAAGCCAAGTGTCCCACCCGAAGGAAGCCAAGTGACCCGCCCACTCTGGCTGTCTCCGTGGCTCTGGCGAGTGCTGCCATCCTTGTGGCTATGAGTGCTGCCATCTCTGTGGCTATGAGTGCTGCCATGTTTGTGGCTATGGGCACCGCCATCTTTGTCGTGGAGTGACAGTTAATTTGCATACCCGCCTTTTTTTTAGTATAGATTAAAATAAAACAGGATGGGCAAAGGGGTTACTTGTGGTGGGAACAATATTTTGATACAATGATCAAGTAGGACTCTGCATAATGAAAAGGAACCAACGATAGAAAAATCAGAAATGAGAGATAGAATTCCAGGTGCAATGACTCTAAAGGAGAATCTGTATTTTTATCTGTAACCACATCTTTGTAACTATTATGACAACAGTAGCCATATCTTTGTTTATAACTATGTTTATTCCCATTTAGCTACCACCTTATTTCTTTGCTCACCTTTATAGCAAAACTCATTGAAAGAGTTATTTACAATCAGTTAACTCTCATCAATTCTTTATTGTTTTTTTCCTCAGTCCTCATGACTGGCTCCTCTTTCTCGTCTAGCCCTGAAAACCCAGGGATTAGACTTCCGACTTCGTTCTTCCCTTTTGTGATCTCATACCATTATATGTATGCATATATTTATGTAAGAAGGTGTATGCATATGCATGTATATTAATGGAATACATATGTATTATATATTTAACTACACATATGATATCATATATTTACCCATATATAAAATAAATATAAATGCCACATAGAGAGAGGGAGAATAAACCAAGATATTAAAAGAGAGAGCTAGAAATATTTAGAGAAATAACTTTGCCAACGTTTAGGGCCTCAGTGAACACAATATGAATCATGTAAGTCTCGAGATTAAAGAATACCCCCTCTTTTTTTTTTTTTTTTGTTTGTTCAAAGGCAAAACTCATTGAAAAAGGAAATGAAAAACTGCTTGTATAAATTGAATGGTGGCCGAGGCCGGTTTGGCTCAGTGGATAGAGCGTCGGCCTGCGGGCTGAAGGGTCCCGGGTTCGATTCCGGTCAAGGGCATGTACCTGGGTTGCGGGCACTTCCCCGGTGGGGGATGTGCAGGAGGCAGCTGATCGGTGTTTCTCTCTCATCGATGTTTCTAGCTCTCTGTCTCTCTCCCTTCCTCTCTGTAAAAAATCAATAAAATATATTTTAAAAAAAAATTGAATGATGCTTGGTAGCTCAGGCCTACATAAGTTAGTGGTGTTTGTTTGAAGATTATATCAGCAGGCATTAAGGAGCTTTATACACACAGCTAGTCTGTTTTTCAAAATTTCATTCAATAAATACATATTCATCCATCCATCCATCCATCCATACATACATACATAAACAGTTGACTCACTGAAGCATACCAGGTGCTCCTTGTGCACCTGCAGGCAAAGCCTGGGTCAGCATCTCTTCTGAAGTCCCATAGTCAAGATACCTTTGCAGACTAACTGGTTTAATAGCCTTGCTTATAATTACTGTCTTAGCTCAGCTTTCTAGGAAATATGCAGATGCTTCTCTATGCTGGGTATACTGCTGGGATGCTACCCAATGTATGTCATAAGTTTGATCTTTACCTTTAAGGAGATATTTGAATAATTGTCTAAGTCAGCACCGAATAACTGTGCAAAAATATTTATTACATATTTGCTATGAGTCCAATTGTAGATAAATATTATGCTGTATAGAAAATAAGAATTAGACATGACTCAAGCCCTCAAGGAACTTAACTAAATGGCCTGATCTGGTTAAAACTTTGTTTAAAAAAAAGTAAGAAATTATCAAATATTTGAATCAGTAGGTAAAAGAATGATAAACTCATTTGGTTTTGTTTTTATAGGTCTAACAAGACTTTTTAAAATTTAGAAAAATACAAAGTTTTAAGATTTATTACAGGATCATCATAAAATTAATTACATAATATAGAAAATTGTTCTAGAGTTCTGGTGTAGTAAGAAGATTATAACAAGTTGAATGTTTTTATTCATTATTTTTGTTTTTGGCAGTGATGGGTAAACATTTATTTTTAGTTTGTTATGCCTACTGAATAACTCTACATGCAAAGAAAGAAAACAAAAATGAAATAAAATGTAGTAGTATCCAAGATAACACCAATAACAAAATCATACCTTATATTCATGAGTTCGTTCCCAAATAGGTCAAATCCCAAAATATGTGACCTCCTTCTATTCAATCTAAAACCATCTAGGAATCTTGAAGAGAAGCTAAATTTTCATTTGTGTTGATCAAAGGTACCTTAGAACATCTAGAAAGTAAAATATACAGTATGTTTGCAGTATTTGAAAATACCTGAGGAATTTAACTGGCAGTGCAGAAATGTCTTTAAAGTCTAAGTTCCTTGTGCACCATATGGCCAGCTGGTTCTAAATAACCACACATCTGCCGGCTTCTCTAACAGCAGCCTCTGAGGATTCTTCAGGGGTAACTGACTTTAGCTTCAGATAGAGTTGTTATTTTTAGTGATGTGGATGGCAAAGATGGTGAAGAAGAGAGGAAACAGTGGTTCCACAGTCTTATCTTTTTAAAAATATATTTTTATTGATTTCAGAGAAGAAGGGAGGGGGAGAGAGAGAGATAGAAACTTCAGTGATGAGAAACAATCTCTCAGCTGCCTCTTGCACGCACCCTACTGGGGACCTAGTCACAATCCTGGCATGTGCCCTTGACCGGAATCAAACTATGACCTCCTGGTTCATAGGTCAACACTCAACCACTGAACCACGCTGGTCTGCTACAGTCTTACTTTTAAAAAGAGTGAGAAACGAATATATTATGTCCAAGGGAAAAAAGTTAGAGAGATTTGAGAAAATCAAACAAGGGCTGAACACTCCCAGGTAAGAATAAGGAAATAGCAGGAAATCATGAAATTATATGATTTGCATGCTTTTCTATTGTTCTTAAGTGGAAATCACAAATGGCCACGTTGCAAATAAAGTGCTTTTGTAATGAAAGTCGTTTTGGCACACTATTAATAAGCTTGGTCGAAATTATGGCACGTGGTCTTAAAACATATGAGTTAAATGTATGTTCAAAGCAAAGCGCTGTTCGGTAGTGTTTTATTTGACAATGTGTGATAATTCTCCGGGCAAGTCTTTCTCTCTTTGATATGCTAATAACAAGTGCAGTTTCTATTTCATAGCATGTCATGTATTTGGTGATGGCAACTATAGTAAATCCTTTCTGATTCCATGGCACGATTGATTTTCATCAACAATAAAATCAGCTAAAAATCTTCAAAGTAATGCGGCTGCCTGGTGGGCAATGGGAGTGTGCACCCCTCACCAGACATCCTATCTCATTTGGCTTCTGGGCTAATGCCTCACATCAAACAGCCTGGTAGTCTCTCAGATCCTGAGGGGCGAGGCCGTGCTCACTGCTTGTCATTCAGGCTGGGGTTGGTTACATAGACTCCTGTTTCAACTCTTTAATATCTCCAACAACAAAGCTATTTGTAATCCCACAAAATCAAGAGCCTAGATACTCTGATTTTCATTTTAGCTGAGTCCCTGATAATCTGTCCAGTAGATCAACAACATTTCTGTCTCAAGATTTCTGCCTCGCTCATCTTGGCTTCCAAACAGAGACAGAGAAATAAGCATAATACTGTACTGTGCTTGACTATCACTTGAATTTGTGAAGAACAAAGAGTGTATCATAAATTACAGGTAGGTAGGGTGTTGACTTTTGGCTTTTTACTGTATTCTTCTGTTTCTCTTATCTGAATTCTGAGAACTTACAGTCACATAGCCCACTTGAGCAGGAGCAGATGTCATGAGCAACATTTTGTTATAAATATATATATATTTTGTGAGGACACACTGAAAACTGTGTTTCCATGGTGAACCAATACTACATTATTTCAACCTATGATATATTTGGATTGCAAATGACCAAACCATCAAGATAGTTAAGTTTGTGTTGAAGAGTGAAATATATCATGATCTTAGTGAGAAATAATTTTTCACATTAGCATCTTCAACCACTTCATATACAGTCATTCACTGTAATGTGCTTTGACCTTTGAAAAAAAACTAAAAGTCATAAATCTACTCATGCTCAGTTCTTCATAAGCTTTAATGACAGAGCATGAGGTAGCCATGTTTTATGTATTGGGAATCAAAGTTATAGTTTATTTAACTTTTAGCTGAAGAACTTTAATATTTTATTTCTTTTTAATTTTACTTTCCCACCACCATTTATCACCTCTATACCCCTTTTCCCCTTCCCCACTGCCTCCTGCATTTTCTCTAGTCAGATTTTATTCACAGCTAAAAAAAATTATTTTAATTTTTATAATTAAGACCTGCTTTTGGAAACTTTTAAGAATTAAAGGTCTCATCCATATACCCAGGATTATATACAAAAATATACTTTTTAATGTTACTAGTACAGTAGTTTTTTCACCGTTGTCATTTGTTATTTGGGCTGCACCCTTGTTTCCCACAAGGAGTGAAATAAGGGAACCATAGAATCAAGCTATCTCACATCATGTGGGGAATTTTTATTTATTAAGCCATTAAAAATCCAATATAAGAACACCGAGAAATTTCTAAACATTTCACATTTTATCAATCAGAATTATAATGGATTTCTTTTTTTAGAGGAAGCCTATCTTTTTTTTGTCCTGTTGTTCACCCAAAATATTACAACCAAAATTCAAATGAGATATAACCAATCTCAAAAGAGGCCATATATGTCTTGGGAATATTTAAATTGCACATTCTGTGACAGTTTGAAAGATGGCTGCAAATTCTTTGACTTCCACTTAAAGGTAGATAAGTAGTGTCTAATTCTCTTCCCCTTAAATCTGGATGTTCCAGCGACTTGCTTATAACAGACTGCAGAGGAGGTGTTGCTTCATGATTTCTAAGCTTAGGCTGGAACACAGTGCACCTTCTGCCTCATTTGCAAGAACACAGTTTTGGCGCTCTAAGCCGCCTTGTAAGGATTCTGACAATCCTGAGCTGTCCGCTGGGAGGAGGTCAGAGTTTATGGAGAGGCCTCGTAAATGTACCAGTGGGAAGTCCCAGTTGAGCTCAGTCTTTGAGTCACCTCAGTCCAGGCACTACACAGGCAAGGAAAGAGCTCCCCAGATGTTATCAGCCTTCAGTCATTTGGGTGATCACCAACGGCTTGAATCTTCCTGTCTGCAGCTCCAGCTTCAGGGAGCAGATTCGAGTTATTCCGTTGTACTCTGTCTGAGTCCCTTACCCACAGAATTCACACACAATAATAAAATGCTTATTTTAGGCAACTAAGTTTGGCATGGTTAGTTATGCAACACTAGATAACTGGAGCACATTCCTACTGCTATATACATATATATTCTTCTCAACATTGTTAGCGACTTTCCAAATACTAGATCCGTTCTCTGGCATTTCTACTGCCCTCACATGGCAATTACTATAGACTTAGATAATGTCTGGGGTTTTGTTTGGATTTGTGTGTTTTATGTTTTGTGTTATTGTCCTATAACTTACCACTTATTTTCAATTTATTTATGCCTGTTCACAAATCAAATGATTGAAGCACCTGACAAAGTTTTATTTCGGAGTTGCCAGTAAGAGAGAAAGCTTCCAAGAAAGTTAATTCAACAATTTCTTCTTAATACAGGCATTTTATGAGACATAGACCCCTCACCCCCCACAATAGAACTAGAATGTTAAAAAGTATTGCACCTTTGAGTGTCTGGTTTAATGTCACATGACTTAAGGTTAATTGGGTAGCTAATTCCAATTTCTTTGTAAAGCTTCTTAACTTTACTACAACCTAAAAAAGCAAGAGCTCCTGCATTTATCAGGGATGCTAGATGGATCCCAGGAGGGAAATAAACTGCACTGTATAGAAAGCACCAAACCACGATTGAGACAATATGTTTTTTTTCTTAGTCCCTCTGTTTTACCAAGTTGGTTTTTCAAAGATTTGTCTAGGCCAAAAAAAGAACCATATGGCATTTTTGTGCTGAGAATATGAACTAAATCTGTTGCTTTATAAGTCATTTATTATATTTCTTATAGGTAGCAAAACTTAGATATTAAGTTATACAGCACATAGGCCATCAATATTACCTGCAATATATAGACCCATTGTAATTACTTATTTTTTTTACCAGTTTCCAATATTAGGGAAGAATTTCTAAGAAGAATATTACAGTGATTTAATTTAGTGATATGCATTTATATGGCATTACTATATTTTATGTCATTTAGTACTACATATATTACATATTTAGAAGCTTTTCTCTCTCACTACATGTTTAAGAATATTAATAATATTAGCTTTATTTATTTTACCTTGGGTCCTATCTTTGCATTGCTCACATTGCTCAGTAACCAAAGCAATTGGCTCATCTAAATATGTCATTACTCTAATAGAATTGGGTATTAAAAGAAATATTTCCTAAATAGCTTTACATTGCATGTAGTAAGACATAACACATTTTTAAAATTTTATGAGTAATTTCAATGTCAAAACAGGCGAGGATGGTTATCTAAAAAGTTAAATAATAATGTTATATAATATCTTAGAAAAGCCTTTGTTGGAAAAGTTGTTGCTGTGTATGATTATAGAAAGATGCCATTAAAGGTTTGCTTTAAATTGTTGAAACTTGACCCCAATATAAACTATGTTCTTTGAAGAGAAACTTGGACAACTTGTTCTAGCACAGCTTGGGGAATTTAGAGATACTAGCATTTGGGTAGTTAAGAGGATAATGGGCCCAGAGTGAAATTGCTAAAGAGAAAATCCTGCACTTAACTCAAGTGCACTATCAGCACTAATTTGGATTTGGATTTCATTAGTTGTAGTGATGTTTATTTGATTACCTCAGCTAAGTAGAGTTGTCATGAGTACTTGAGAATTGTTTGAGCTCTTGACAATCTTGATAAAAAGGAAAGAAGTCTGTACTCGGGCTACAGGTATTGATGCTGAACAAAGGACTCACCAGCTCCTCAGCCTCATGAATAATAACATTACCAAGTTCACTTCTGCTTTCTGTGAGTATTGGTTCACTAAGACTGAAGTCGAAATGAGGAAAATGAAATGCTCAGGATACAAATGAAATTTTACATATTTTGCTATGAACACAATTGATTAGCCCACTTGACTTTTTGCAGCCAGGACAATGTTTTTACTCTTCCAGGAATGCATTCACAAGGCATTCTCTGCGAACTCTGCCCACAATCGTCCAAAACTTCTTGTTAGCAGCACTTAATTTGTCTAGGAGCATACCAAATGTCAATACAGAAAACACTTTTATGTATTTTCAATTGATATCTAAATATCAGAAACCACCTAGACTTCATAGGTATATAATGAACATCTTCAATTCTAGCATCACTATGGGATTTAAAGAAGAAGCAGACAGCCCTGTCTGGTTTGCTCAGTGGCTACAGTGTCAGCCCATGGACTGGAGGGTCATGGGTTTGATTTTCTTATTCTGTTTTCTCCTTATAACTTAATTTCACTAGTCATTTAAAAGTTTAATGGTAGTTTTCTCAGATTATATATATATACATATA
>NW_006285797.1:1172250-1174340 GCF_000327345.1 Myotis davidii
TGTCAAGAGCACTTACCCTGGTTGCAGGCTCAATCCCTGGCCCTGGCCAGTGTGCATGCAGACAGCAACCAACCAATGTGTCTCTCTCATGTTGATGTTTCTCTTTCTCTGTCTCTCCTACGCCCTTACATTCTCTCTAAAATCAATGGAAAAAATATCCTCAGGTCAGGTGAGGATTAGTAACAATAACAAAAAAGAGGCAAGCAAAATGTAGGCCTTGATTCAGAGAATTTGGAATGTCTTCAAACGCTTTAATGTTCACATTTCTAGGTTCTATTTGCTGCTTCCTTTTTCTCTATAACAGGCTTACTGTTTTCCTCTTATAACTTTTGCATGTTTTGAAAAATATTTTATTTCTATCATTTAACACTTTTATGGAATGCCTTTCTTAATTTTTTTCTTTTCACCTATCTACCTTTAAAATAACTTAAAGCTAAAGTAATTTAAAACATGAATAATTTTCCAGTGTTTGAATAACCCTCATTTCTGTCTTATTGAATATTACTAGAATATGTGAGTGATGTTTATTTATTCAGAAGCACCACCAATATCATATTTACTTAAATAAATCTCATCTAAGTCAGCAGTTACCCGGATAAATCCAGGAGCATAAACAATAAAGAATAAGATAGTAAGCAGTCAACTGAATAGACATATCCTACCTCGTCTTGAGTTAATATTTTCAGGATTGCAGTTCTACACATTTCAGATTTAAAAGTTTTATTCATACTTTATTTAATAATAATAATAATAATAATAAAGAAAGTTTGTGGTGCTCTGGCCAGTGTGGCTCAGTTGGTTGGGCATTGTTCCATGCACCAGATCACTGGTTCGATTCCTGGTCAAGAGCACATGCCTGCCTTGTGGGCTCTATCCCCAGGAGGGGATGTGCAGGAGGCAGCCACATCGCTGTTTCTGTCTCTCTCCCTCTCTCTTCTTCTCTCTCTAAAAATCAATAAACTATTCTTTAAAAAATTAGTATTGCCTGGTTGGTGTGGCTCACTGGTTGAGTGTCAACTTATGAACCAAGAGGTCACAGTTTGATTCCCGGTGAGAGCAAATGCCCGGATTGTGGGCGCAATCCCCTGTAGGGGGTGTGCAGGAGGCAGCCAATCAATGAATATTTCTCAACATTGATGTTTCTATCTCTCTCCCTTCCTCTCTGAAATCAATAAAAATATATTTAATAAAAATTTTGTATTATAAAAAATGAAAGAATGTGCAACCTTTTCTTATGATTATCTTTTTCTTAAAGATATTTTTTATTGATTTCAGAGATGAAGGGAAAGATAGATAGATAGAAACATCAAATATGAGAGAGAATCATTGATCGGTTCCTCCTGCATGCCCCCACTAGGGATTGGGTCTGCAACCCGGGCATGTGATGTGCCCTGACCGAAAATCCAACCGGGACTTCCTGGTTCATAGGTCGTCACTCAACCACTGAGCCACTCCTGCCAGGCTGATGATCATATTTCTTAAAGAATATTTCATAGTATGAGAAAAGTAAAACTACATTTTTATGGATTTTTGGTTGTTTGTGTTTTGAAACTCTTTGGCTTTAACATAATATTCTGGGACATAGTAATTCAACTTGAGCAACCCTTAATATTCTGAGGAGCCTGTGTGGTTGTTAGTTTCTATTCAGTTGATCAGAAATATAACCTGTGTTTCCAAATCATACACACCCACAGGCACATAGTATGTTGGATTATACACTGTTAAAGTTGACAGGGAAGCGAAGACATTAGTTTAATTCATTCATTTTTTAAAAAAAATTTTTATTGGTTAAGTTATTACATATGTGTCCTTTGCCAAAGAGACTGTAATTTGCTTGTGATCACTGGGAAATTGCTAAAAAATATTTAATTATTAGATGCAAGAAAGAAAATAAATATGAAGACCAGCCAGTTTCATGAAAATCTTGCTTTAACTAGCAAATTCACATCAAGGAACCGTAACATTACAACAGATAGACTTTACTAGGTTGTCTCTTGATGTTACTTAAACTATTACACCCAAGGTACATAAATAGAAAATGGATGCACATTATTTTAAACATAAACTTACACACACACTATAGAAGGTTG
>NW_006285797.1:1176219-1178644 GCF_000327345.1 Myotis davidii
GAGAAGGAGGAAGGCAGCTTCTCTGAAAGTTCAGGCTGGGGCCCTTCGTGCCTAACGTTTTCCCAGAACTTGTGTATTTATGAATCATTAGCTACTTAACGGAGAGATGAGTTAAGGGGCCAGACAAATTACAACCAGACTGAAGAACTCCATCCAAGCTTAGCACCCCGTGATTCTGTGTTTGGGGTTTGACCGTGGAACATTTTTTCCCTGCAGCAGGAAGGCTGTCTGGCAGCCTCCCCTACTCAACTCACACCAGAAAGGACCTTTAGGAACTGAGATAATTTTTAAAAGATGAGGAAGGACCAATACTTTTCTGTCATCAGTTGAATGGATATTTATGGAGCACCTGCTATATGTAAAATATTTGCACACCCCTGCCTGGAGTCGGGGTGGGGGCCCTGTGCTGTGGCAGGTCAAAAGGAAGAAGGGATTAGATCTGGTCTGGGTTAGAAAAAACACACACACAAAAACGGGAAGGGAGGAAACTTATTTAAATCCGAGAGTCTGGGTGCCCTTTTTGATTTAGGCCACTGCTTTGTTTTCCCTTGGCTGTGGATGTTCTCAAATACTCACTAATCAAGCAAGTATTTCTTGAACACCCACTGTGTGCAAGACAGTTGAAAGCCCCGGGATAGAGCAGGTTAGCCCCAAGGGGCTTCCGTTTTCATGGAAGGTACATGGGAGGCAACAGGCCCGGTTAGCAGGTGAACAGGCAAATACAGCCAATAGGGGTGAGCTTGCAGGGCTGAAAAGACACCGGCAGGGAGCTGGGGTCCAAAGGGAGAGCTGTTCGGCAGGCCTTGGAAGAAGTGCTATTTAAGCGGAAATAAGGGATAAAGAGCCGGCATGCCAAAGGGTGGGGCCCCGGGTTTCCTAAAGAGGAGCAGGATGGAGCTTGGTCTGATGGAGAAGGGGTGTCTGGAGGAGCAGCGAGAGGTGGGGAGGAGCTGGGGGTTGGGGGCGGGGGTCATGTAGGGCCTCGCGGGCCACATCCTCAGGGGTTCCGATATTGCTCTTTGCAGCCCGCAGCCAGTGGAGTAAGATCGTGCAGGAAGTGATGAGGATGAGCTGTGCTTTTCAAGGATCCCTCCGCTTCAGCTGGGAGAGTGCGGTGGGGGAGCAGAGAGCAGGGAAGCGGTTCTCAACCCGTGGGTCGCGACCCCTTTGGCGGTGGAACGATCCTTTCACAGGGGTCGCCTAAGACCATCCTCCATATCAGATATTTACATTACGATTCATAACAGTAGCAACATGACAGTTATGAGGTAGCAACAAAAATAATGTTATGGTTGGGTCACAACATGAGGAACTGTATTTAAAGGGCCAGAAGGTTGAGAACCACTGCGGTGGAGGCTTTATTTCAGACGATAGTACCTGTTTTTCTCTTACTCAAGGAATTTTATTTCTTAGTGAAGGATTTTATATCCACAGATGCACATTCACTTAAAAAATTAAAATAAAAAAATCTATGTATGATATTAATAGAGTTTTATTTATGGTATGATAATCCAGGAGTTTCATATCATTGCTATACTCGGGAAAAATCCAGGAAATTGGTTTATTATGAAAATCCACAAGTTTGTTAATATGCCTTGTTCACTTCTGTTTTATCTTTGCTGCTTAGATTTCTGATCTTTGTCGCCTTGGTGCTACATTAATGGTACTGAATGCAGGTGCATCACTCAGCTATTTTATGAAATGGGAGCTAATCTGCAGAATGTTCTTCTTCCATGGGAGTTACAAGTCAATTTCTAAACACAGTTATGACTCCCCATAATTGTACTTATTCACAAATACTGTATTTTGCACATTATACTAGAGGATAGGCATTGTTTATTCAGTTATAAAATATTTGATACCTTTCATAAAACAGTTTTATAACAAGAATATTACATAAATAGGGCATATTTGAAGATTTTCTCATACATCATCTATATGGGGGGAGAACTCTCCCCCAAATGTCAAGTAATACAATACATCTGGCTGTATTAATGTTGACAAGTAAGTATTATTGCTATCCTTATATTTTATTGTACCTGTTACTAAGCTTTGGTTATGAATTATTTATATCTTAACATTATTAAAGTATTTGCTATCAAATATTATGCAGGGATAATTATTATATAACAGTTCTAAAATATGAGACTATTACCCATACTTAGTGGGACTATAATTTGTGACCACGGTTAACTTTTTTGAGGATTGGTTGAAGGATATAATTTGTCAGATCCAGCTGCACATAAAAATGCTACCATTCTCATTGTTTGTCCAAATAATTGAACAGAATCCTAGTTGTAAGTCAGAGAAAGTAACTTCAAGTCACAAGAGAAAAATAAAGTATTATCACTTCTCAACTTTAGCTATCTTGCAGACATGCTGCCAGTACCCTAAGGCAAAGGAATTTGAGAATTTTCCCATGTGT
>NW_006285797.1:1179196-1189905 GCF_000327345.1 Myotis davidii
ATAACTGGGATAATTATTATATAACATTTCTAAAATATGAGACTATTACCCATACTTAGTGGGACTATAATTTGTGACCATGGTTAATTTTTTTGAGGATTGTATATCCTTTTTGAGGATTGGTTGAAGGATATAATTTGTCAGATCCATCTGCACATAAATGTACTAGACCTCTCTGTGTATCTGATATTCTGGATTATTTACTATTTTATTTTCATTTAAAAAATACATTTAGGCCCTGGCTGGTATGGTTCAGTTTGTTACAGTGTTGCCTCATATACCTAAAAGTTATGGGTTTGATTCCAGGTCAAGGTACATACCAAGGTTGTGGGTTCAATCATCAGTTGCATGTGACAAAGGCAACTGATGGATATTTCTCTCTCACATTGATCTCTCTCTCTCTCTCTCTCTCTTTCTCCCCTCCATCTCCACTTCCTTTCTCTAAGTAATATATGTATCAAGAAAATAAATAAAAACAATACAGATATCATAGAAAAAATATAAACCAATCAACATCTGTACTAAAACTAAGTGATAGTTATCCTCCACAAACCCCAAAGTACAAGTTGGTGGAAATAAACCAATGAAAGCTACAAGATCCTAATTCTATCATCATTTGTAGGGGGAAAGCGGGGGAGAAGAAAGGTGTCTGATGGCACAAGAACAGAAAATAACCAAAATTTTATTAGGTAAATCTAAGAACAGAAGCTAAAGGTGTTTTTGTATCTCAATTCATGGGTGAAGTCATTGAGTCCACTTCAAGATCTGAAGATCCTAAAAAGTCTAGGTCTTATGAACTTTTGAAATTCTAAGACAGAGTCACACAATGAGAGAAATTGCCAGAAAAAAACACAGGGGCAAAATAAATGGAATATTTACTTGAAATGGGCTATTGAGCGGACAAGGCATATCTCAGAAAGCAAGAGGCTATATTTCCTAACTCTTTCGATAAGTAACAAAGAGGGAGTGGTAATGGTTATTGCACAGAACAAAAAGTGAAGAAAATCTAAATTTACTTTAAAATACACAACAGGAAAAGATATTGCCTAAATTTTATAGGAAGTCAAGAAACATTTATGAAAATGAACACAAAATAAATAAATCATTTAATTTTCTATTTATTGTCCTGCTAAAAAAAGAAATATTGAAATTACTCAGAAATAGAAAGCCTCAAAATGATTTAATTGGGGAAAACAGAAAGTAAAACTAAGAGAAACAAAAGAGCAACCAAACACAAATAGTAATGTATTATATTTAAACTGGAGGCCCAGTGCATGAATTCGTGCACAGGTGGGATCCGGCCAGCCAGACTGGCACAATAGGTGCAGATCTGAGCTGGGCCTGTTGGGAGGAAGAGATGGTGGGAGGTTGGCCAGGTGGCCCACCCCAATTAGGGCCCAATCAGGGCCAGGCCGGCTGGGGGAAGGGGCCGCAGGCGATTGGCTGGTGGGCCCCACCCCCAGTTGGGGTTGCTTGGCCAGTTCTGGGCAATGCCAGCCATGGGGAGGGGCTGTGGGTGGTGGGCCAGCCCCACCCTCAAATGGGGTGGAGGGTGCCAATAGGGGGCCAGCGGCCTGGGGGAGGGGTCATGGGTGGTTGGCCGGCCGGCTCTGCCCCTGATTGAGGTGGGGGAGCTGGTCTGAGATGGGACAGGGCAGAGAGAGGTGCTGCAGGAGGTTGGCTGGCTGGCTCCACCCCCTATTGGACCAAGGGTGGGCCGGCTGGGAGGAGGGGCTGTGGGCTGATCAGGGTGGTGGAGGCCCATCAGGGGGATGGCTGGCCAGCCTTGCCCCCTATTGGGATGGGGGTGTGTGATCAGGGGTGGGTAGGCTAGGGGGAGGGGCTGCGGGCCTATCGTGGTGGGGAGTTATGATCGGGGGTGGGGCTGGAGGGGAAGAGAGGGAGCGTTTGACCACCCCACTCTTGATGTGATGGGAGAGTCCAACCAGGGGCATGCTGACAAGGGAGAGGGGCTACAAGGTTGGCCGGCTGGCCCCGCCTCCTGATTGGGCCGGTTTGCTAGCCACAGTGAGTATCATAGCAACCAGTCATTAGGTTGTTATGGCCATTATGGTAGCTGGCTTCATATATATATATATGGAGAAAGAGATGATAGGATGTAAGGGGAGTATGTGTATAGAATAAAGGCAAAGAAATCCTCCATATGTACAATAGCAATTCTCGAGAAAGGAAACCAAAATTAAAGGAACAAAATAAAAAGCCATTATGACATTAAATTTTCCTGGAACTAAAAGCAAAGCCTGGAACTACATATAGAAAGCACTCACCACGTGCTTAGGAATATTGCCCAAAGGTATAGACATAGTCTAAAAAAACAAAAACAATCAATCTTTAAGAAAAGTCTGTGTGTATGAAGGCAAAAATACTAAATTATTAATAAGGAAGCAACCTCCCCCCACCAAAAAAAATAGATTATCGCAGCAATGTTTTTTGCCAGATATAATCAAATAGCTTATATAAGATATGTAAGGAAAGATAATCTGAACCAGGAATTATTTATATATATAATTGATTTAAGAGAGAAAGGAAGAAGGAGAGTGAGAAACATCAATGATGAGAGAATCACTGATGGCTGCCTCCTGCATGCCTCCCCCACATGCCCTGCTTACTGGGGATGAGCCCTTGACCTGGGCATGTGACCTGACTGGGAATTACATTGTGACCTCCTGGTTCATAGGTCAATGCTCAACTACTGAGCCACACTGACTGGTCTGAGCTAGGGATTTCTATTCAGACATATATATGTGATTACCATATTAAGTCTAGTAACCATCTGTCACCAATGCAAAATTATCACAGTATTATTGACTACTAGAGACCTGGTGCACAAATTTGTACACCAGTGGGGTTCCTCGGCCTGGCCTGCACCCTCTTGCAATCTGAGGGTCCCTGGAAGATGTCAGACTGCCAGTTTCAGCCTGATCCCCATAGGCAGGCCTAGAGACCCCACCAGTGCATGAATCTGTGCACCGGGCCTCTACTATGCATATAAAATCTTTGGTTAATCTCTTCCCTCCCCTCTTCCCTCTGAGATTCATCAGTCTGTTCCATGTTTCCATGCTTGTGGTTTCCACTCCTGCATTGAATCCCTGGAGGATGTCAGACTGCCAGTTTCAGCCTGATCCCCATAGGCAGGCCTAGAGACCCCACCAGTGCATGAATCTGTGCACCGGGCCTCTACTATGCATATAAAATCTTTGGTTAATCTCTTCCCTCCCCTCTTCCCTCTGAGATTCATCAGTCTGTTCCATGTTTCCATGCTTGTGGTTTCCACTCCTGCATTGAGCATCTTCCCCATGGTGGTCAATGCACATCTTAGCTACCGGCCAGTTGGCAAGTCCAAGGGTCGCTTAGGCTTTTATATATATAGACTAGAGGCCCAGTACATGAATTCATGCACGTTTGGAATCTGGCCGACTGGGGCCAGGTCTTTTGGGAGAAGGAGACTGTGGTAGGTTAGCCAGCCGGCCCACCTCAATCGGGGCCCAATCAGGGCCGGGCTGGCCAGAGGGAGGGGACGCGGGGACATGGGCGATTGCCTGGTAAGCCCTACCCCTGACTGGGGTTGGGGAGTCTGTTGGGGGTGGAGCTGGCCGTGGGAAGGGACTGTGGGTGGCCAACCCCGCCCCCGATTGCCCCTGATTTTCACTCATCTCAGCACCTCCCTAACCTCTGGCAACCATCAATTTATTTTTTATTTCTGTGAGTTTGTTTTTGTTTTGTTTTATTTGTTTGCTTGTTTGTTTTTATTTTTCAATAAAACTTCCACATATAAGCAAATTTGTGGTATTTGTCTTTCTTTGTCTGACTTATTTCATTTAGCATAAAACATTCTAGGTCCATCCATGTTGATGCAAATGCCAGGATTTTCATTATTTTTATTGCTGAATAATATTCCATAAGAAGATGTGATTTGTATATATATTACCTTCTTTTTTTAAAAAAAATATATTTTACTGATTTTAGAAGGGAAGGGAGATGGGAAGAGAGATAGAAATATCAATGATGAGAGGGAATCATCTATCAGCTGCTTCGTGGGGATTGAGCCCATAACCCAGGCATGTGCCCTGACCAGTTCATAGTCTGACACTCAACCACTGAGTCATTCCAGCTGGGCCTTATCAGTTTCTTTATTTATCATCTATTGATGGACACCTAGGTTGTTTCCATGCCTTGGCTATTGTAAATAATGCTGTAATGAACATAGCAGTGTATATATCTTTTTGAATTTGTGTTTTTGTTTTCTTTGGATAAGTACCCAGAAGTAGAATGCCTGGGTCATATGGTAGTTCTATTTTTAATTTTTTTAAAATTAAATTTAAAAGCAAATTTAAAATAGTGATAACAAACTACTCCTCCAAAAAATGGAAAGACAGCAATATATTTAAATGTAATTTCATAGTGTATTAAAATTAGAAAGAGAAGATTTATAAGCAACTGAGAGTATTAAATTGGAGAAAATAGAGATTGAGAAAAACATGGAAAATTGAAAAGATGTCTGAGGCAATATAATTTAAATTATCACTAGTCTAATATTTTAGAAGAATTTTATGCCATTCCTAGACTATTTGTGATAGTGTCAAACTGGGATAATGACCCATCAAAACTCAATTTCAGTTTCATTAAATATATTAATTTCACAATGTTGGTAAGATTAGAAGTATTTGCTCATTATTAGAGTGCTTTTTTATTTTTATTTTTTAGGTTGCTATTGATATGGCTTTCTTACATGTAGACAAATGAAGAGAGATTTTTCTGAATTATTTGTCGCAATTATGCATCTTGGTTTCTATTTGTTGTGTTATTGGTACTCGTGAGGATCATGATAAATACTTTTAATATACTTTAATGGGTTACGGTTACAAGAAATTTGCACTGCCACAATAAAGACAGCATTTACATTAAATTACATTACAGACCTACAATTAAATAGAATGATGAAAAAATAAAAGCTCTGAGCAGCAGTTCTTTGGAGCTCAGAAAAATTATATTCTTTGATAAACAATTCAAAATGATCATCAGAATATGTATACAAAACAAAATCATTTTGTCTGTAATATCACTATTAAAGATTAATTTATCCTTTAGAAAGATTGTTAAGTCTATATATTATTTTATCTTAATAAATTGCTGTAGTAATATATTTTGCCTTCAACATGTATTCATGGTGAATCATTTTCATTTTAAAGTTATGACTTTAAATAGGTTTATTAGGCTTATAAACCTATTTAAAGTCATAACTTTAAAATGAAAATGATGCAGTAATTTATGTTTTCCTTAAAAATTAGTTAGAAGAATTTTTAGTTTGTGCGTCAGCTAACTGTCATATGTTTGGAAATAGAATGGTAAATGATGTTCCAAAAAACGAAAAATGCATATTTTTCAAATATATATTTTAAGAATAGTGTTAATAATTTGTTAGTAATATTCATTTAGTTGTCCTGTTTTTAAAAATATATATATTTTTTATTGACTCTAAAGAGGAAGGGAAAAGGGAGGGAGAGAGAGAGAAACATTAATGATGAGAGAGAAACATTGACTGGCTGCCTTCTGAACACCTCCACACTGGGGATCAAGCCTGCAACCTGGGCATGTGCCCTGACTGGGAATCGAGCCATGACCTTCTGGTTCATAGTTCTATGCTCAACCACTGAGCCACACCAGCTGGGCTAGTTGTCCTCCTTCTATCTCTATATTAAGATCTAGTTCCTTTGTACATTAAAATCACAAGTCAGCCCTGACCAGTTTGTCTCAGTGGCTAGAGCGTTGGTCTATGGACTGAAGGGTCCCAGGTTTGATTCCAGTCAAGGGCAGGCATCTTGGTTGTGGGCATATTCCAGTAGGGGTGAGCAGGAGGCAGCTGATCGATGTTTCTCTCTCATCGATGTTTCTAACTCTCTGTCCCTCTCCCATCCTCTCTGTAAAAAATCAATAAAATATACTTTTTTAAAAATCAAAAGTCATTACTTGTTTATTACGGTAATATTCAGTGTAGGTGTATAAGAGATATATAAGATCATCAGTGGGTGGAGTGAAGAGTAAATATTATAAATTATTTTCTTAATTTTTATGAAAATGATATTTGCTAAAATAATATACTAATTGAAATTGTATACATATATAATTTATCAATGTATTTTCTTTTATAAGGAGCACATATCCAACAAATTATATTTGTACAAGAATATGATCAGTAAACTTCAGAAAAGAATGTTCTAGTGCCTTAAAGATGCAAATATTTATGTAAAAATAATAGTATAGTTTTAAACAACAATGGAATATAAGGTGAAAACATCTTGTTCTTTGTTTTTAAGCAATAGTTATGTTTTATAGAATAAATTATTTTCACACTTAATAAATTATAGGAACTAATTATATAGCTATGCAAATAATAATGATGATATAAAATATTCTCAAATTTATTATGATTTTATTCTGACTCAGACTTCATTCACATTGTAAATATATTGCTGACTGAAAATTTCATTACATAAATTTACTTTCATGGCTTTTGTTGATACTTTAGTGATAAATGTATTATAATAAACATAGTTTGTCTTTGATCTCTAAAAAATATATCTTTCCTTAGGCACTTCAAAAGGAATACTACCATAGTTTTTGAGTAAATTTTGTTTTTCAAAATAAAGTTCTGTTTTAGGTCACACTTTATCCATTAAACAAGAACTTATAAGTTAGAAGCTGTGGTAATAATGCAAAGAAGATAAAACATTTTGTCAAGATATAATAGACAATAGCAGAAATATTACAATTGAAAATAAAAAAGCAACGTTTAAACAATAATCTTAATTGTCTTTATAATATATATCCCACAAATAATTGACCCAGAAATTAATCACCTAGTAAGAAACCAATGTAATATATAAAATTCTGGTTTACCTAGAAACTGAAACAGAGTAAGATAAACATTATCTAGAGTTATTATTTAGATGCAAACAGATTGGTTAACTCAAATAGGCATATAGCTTTTGGCAAACCTGATGATGTTTTAGAAAATGATACATTCACACTGCAGGTAGCTAATTAAGAATTTTTAATTCATGAAGAGAAACTTTGTTTTCAATACCAATAGGAAGTCTTCTAAAAGGTGAAATCCTAACATTTCATTGAGAGCTTTTCTAATGATGTAGCATATGAACAATTTTGTTTGTGCTCATCAAGTATATAAAACTACTATTTTCCAAATAATATTTAGTTCTTTCTTCAAGGGTCTTTCTTCCTCAGAAGTTTTGTTGCTATTTCTCTTAGATTCACATGAAAAGATTTATTTTCTTTTCATACACTCTAATTTTGCTTCTGTACAATTAATAGGACTAAAATGACTCTTGAAGGCCTTATGTAATGTGTTATGTTCATCTATTTTAAAATTTAACTTTGTTACATCTACATTTTAACCTTCAAAATGTAAATGCATTTAGGGTGACATCATTTTGTTGACATTAAAAAGTTTGGATGTGCCTTTGTTTGGCAAGCAGATGACTGCTATTTGTCATGACACATTATCCTGTCACAGACATGCTATTTCAATACATTGAGACCCTCACAGTTTCTATGTATACAGTGCAAATGATAAATTGTTCTGTGTTCTATTTTATTTTCTTACAACTTGTAGGATGCTCTTGTTCATAGATAAATTATGACAAAAAGTGTAGTTCATAGCTCTTCTGATTCAGGAGTTGTCAAGGTGCATTATTATTTTTCTAATTAGATTATTTAAGTAGTTAGTAATATTGGGATGAATCATATATTCTTTGAATATTTTGTTCTCTTTAATATTTACATTCTCTTTTAACTTTGAAAAACACATTAAATTTCTTACAAATGTATTAGTCTAATAGGTCAATGAAAAATATGTAAAGTTTTTTTTATAAAATGAAAGATGATCCTTTAATATTAACATGACTTTATTAATAAATCCAAATTTTGTGATGCTATCAAAATATCTTTGGTTTTCCTGAGCAAATTGGACAAGACAGATTTCACCTTATGAATATGACTAAGAATGGCCAGAAGATAACACAATCAAATTGTTATCTTGGTTACTATAAGCGGTATACCAATGAAGACATGAAAATAAGCACTGGCCCAAGGGCTTCATTATCTTCCAGGAAAAATAAGTAAATTCTAATAAGTCACTCGGACATAGTTTCTGGTTGTTTTACCAGAATAAATTATATGTGTAAAAGAGGATTTATTGAAGGTCAAGGATATGTGTGATCACTTAGACTTATGCAGTGAAGAGTAGTTATTTTGACTTAGACATAAAAAGAATTTATCTTCCTTTATAGAATTATTCAAATTTTAGATCATGTTCTGCAATTTTAGTCAGCCCCTATGTAAATGAGCCGCTCTATCTTTTTTTGAAGTAAAAGTATATATATATGTATATATATATATATATACACACACATACATATATATAGTCAATTATATTTATATGCCCTACTGTGACCATGACTAAAAAAGAGAATATATATATAGATGATATAGATATAGATAATGATATAGATAGCTATAGATATAGATATAGATATATAGATATGCTAGAGGCTCGTTGCATGGGATTTGTGCACTTGGGGGTGAGGGGTCCCTCCGCCTGGCCTGCACCCTCTCCCCCTGGTGGTCAGTGCCTGTCATAGCGGCCAGTCGTTCTGCCATTCGGTCAATTTACTTTTATTATATAGGAGATATATATATATCTCCTATATAATAAAGATGTAATATGCAAATGGCCATTACATAACAACCAACCACGTAATGACTGGATCATGGATCAGCAGGAGGTTGGAGCAGCGATCTATAAGCAGCTGGCAGAGAGCTACAGGAGGGGGCAGGGCAGCAAGCTATGGGGGGGGCAGAAGGGAGGGAGAGCGGGGGGAGCTACAGTAGGGTGAGGTAGCGGGCAGAGAGCTACAGGAGGAGTGTGACAGTGAGCTGCTGAAGCTACTGGATCACAAATTCATGTGCAGGGCTATACACACACACACACACACACACACACACACACATGAGGCCCAGTGCATGAAATGTGTGCACTGACTGGGGGGTTGTCCCTCAGCCCAGCCTGCATCGTCTCTAACTCTCTAATCTGGGGCCCTTTGGGAGATGTTCGGCTGCCAGGGGATCAGGCCTAAATCGGCAGTCGGACATCCCTCTCACAATCCAGTACTGCTGACACTCAACCGCTTGCCTGCATGCCTGCCTGATTGCCCCTAACTACTCCCCTGCCAGTCTGATCAACCCCTAACTGCTCCCCTGCAGGCCCGGTTGTCCCCAACTGCCCTCCCCTGCAGACCTGATCACCCCTAACTGCCCTCCCTTGCTGGCCTGGTTGCCCCCAACTGCCCTCTCCTGCAGGCCATCTTGTGGTGGCCATCTGGTGATGACGTGAGGGTGGCCATCTTGTGATGACATGAAGGCATCACACGAGGGTGCAAGGACTACCTAGGCTTTTATTAGTAGAGATTTTATTTCAGATTCACATTTCAACAATGAAAGTTTGTCTTCATAGTTAAAATTTTATGATACATGTTCCTCTGCTCTCCATTTTATATAATTTTATCATGTTTTGGTAGCAAGTCTCATTATTCTGCTATCCAATTTAATCACTTCCTGCCTAAAGCATTTTCACCTTCCAGAAAGCTAGTGAAGATCACCACCATGAATCCTGAGAGTACAGGCACAACTTACAGGTGTAGTGTGGTCCTACAGTGGCAGATTTGTGAGAGGGAGCGGAGTCTATCTTGTTGTTTTGCTTTCTTGTCAGTTTGGTTCATTTGCAATATCTTATAAAATAGAAACCAGTAATGGAAAATGAGACGAGATTAGAGAATGAAAATTACTTGATTAAAAATAATTAAAAACCTAGATGAATTGGTTCCACCAACATAAAGTTGTTTTCATTTGATTTGTTGAATGATTTTTATTAAGATATTTTATTTTTTTTATTTGTTTGTTTATTCCTCACCTGAGGATATTTTTTCATTGATTTTTCGAGAGAGTGGAAGGGAGGGGGAAAGACAGTGAGAGAGAAACATCAATGTGAGAGAGACACATCAAGTGGTTGCCTCCCACAGGGGCCCAGAATAGAGCCTGCAACTGAGGTATATGCCTTTAACTGGAATCATACCCCAGACCTTTTAGTCCACAGACAGATACTCTATCCATTGAGCCAAACTGGGTAGGGCAGGACATATTTTTTCAAAGTAGCAAAATTTGAGTAAGAGAAATGAAGGTTCTACTTTGACTTCATGTAATGTTGGGTGAGAGACACTGCCTTAGAAATTGTAACATGTTACCATTTATTGTGAACACAGTTATGGCCACTGTTTATGGCTGAGCATCTCTTTGGATTGCTCAGTGTCCCGGACTGTTTGGTCAGTATACATCACTGATTGATCATTACTCATGCTCTACTAGCTCTGAAGTACTTGAATGTCACCCTTGATCAGATATTCCCAGTTAAGTATGTATGTATAAATATATACATATTATAATTATGTGTGTATATATATATCTTTTATTTTCTCATCCACATACTTTATTAGGCCTTTGCCAAAGCTAACAGTTACCAAATATTTCTTCTAGTATGGCCAGAACTAAATTTATACACTAGAATGTGAGTGCAAATTAGTGAGCCTCCTAAATTATTTCCAGAAATTATTGATGTG
>NW_006285797.1:1190454-1192207 GCF_000327345.1 Myotis davidii
GCAGGATTGGAAAATATAAAGGCTTTCCTATATTTTCATGCAATTTACATCCTGATGAAACTGCTATTTTTGCCCTCTCTATGGGCCCTACTTTGTATCTCTGAGTACCTAACCATGAAATCAGAGGCAGAACGGGTGAGTGGAACGCAAAGATTCTCAGAGTTTGGTCTGGAGCTCTGGAAATGGCCACCGCACTAGGGGGAGGGTCACAGGCCCTTTGGATGAAAGGCTGATTATGACTAAACTGATTCTGATCAGATGTTTTAACTAGAAGAAGGTAGAACACGTAGTATATTAATTAAGGTACAGAATGGAGGGTGAAAAAATACTTTAACAGATGTGTCTCCATCACTTTTTCTTTAAATCTTGCAAAGCTAAGTGGACCAAGATGTGGGTTCTAAGAGGCTAGGCGACATGTATAAAGCTACATGACTAAATATTTTACAACACCGGACCTCAGTCACTTTATCTGTGAAAGTCGGGTTGCATAAATAGGAAATTCTTCTTACTCTATAATGTAATATGCACGCTATGTTTGTACTAATTTATAATTTTAGCTGCTTTAAATATTACTGCATTAGTGCTACAATAATAATTTAATTATATATTTTTGAAAGATACAAAAAGCAGGAAAGAATCACATTTTAAAATACGCCTGTTATTGTGTTAGTGTCAAATATGTTCACCCTGAATGCATTTTCTGGTCATAGTTTTTCATCATAAATGTTTCAAGCATTCCTGGAAAACATTCCAGGGTGTTTTTTTTGTTTGTTTGTTTGTTTGTTTTTCTCAAACAGAATCTCACAGCAAGACAACAAAGATTGGGAGGCTAAAGGAGAATAAATTTGCAAATATATCTTTGTGTATTATTAAGAATCTTCCTAAATGAAACCAGATTCTTATTGTTTTTTTGTATAGTATGATTTATACAATTCATTAAATAGATGACACTTTTATGACCAGCTATCAAAAATAACTGCATTCAAATGAAAATATTTCATGAATTATCTGACTAGACAGAAGTAAAATCTAAGATTTTTCAGTTCAAGAAAGAAGTGATTTTACAGTCCAAATTAAGTGTTAAATATTAGTTAAAAATGAGAGATTATTTAGTTAATCTTTGTTATGCTAGTCAAATTAGTTAGATTTCATGTTAAATTAAACTTTTAGGTATTTCATTACCATATGCATTAAATTTTCCTTTTTTTCTGTTATTCATACTCTATTTAGCCAGTAATGTTGTAAAATATGCAAAAGAAAACAGATACAGCAATATATGCCTACATTTCCATGTAAGTTAACTGTTATTCACAAAACAACTTGGAGCATGCATTTTGACTAATTGTAGGATTCTCTTTATAAAACCCCAATTAAAATAATTAATAAAAAAGCCAAGTCAGAAAGAAAACCCATATCTATGCCTGGAAAACATGAGTAAGATCTTCCAGTACACTTATCCCTTATTTACAAGAAACAATAAAACCAAAAAGTTAGTATAATTGATTCTTATTAAACATATTTAAACTAATATATTGAAGAGTGGGGGGGAAATGTACATAACTCTATGATGGTAGAGATACCACCTAAGAATTCTATGGAGAAATAGGTAATACTTTTATATCATTATACATTTACAATGAGAACACCTACCATGCATTTAATCACAAGTTTTATCAATATTCTTTTAAAATATTAATTATTGGTATCATTCATATGTGGCTGCAATAATCCATGTACTTGTCAGATCTTTCCC
>NW_006285797.1:1192263-1202667 GCF_000327345.1 Myotis davidii
ATAGCTAAAATGGAAATGGCCCAAGTGCCCATCTAAATGAATGGATTAAAAAGTTGTGAGACATTCACACTATGGAATACTATGCAGCTGCAGAAAAGAGAGATCTCTTACCCTTTGGGACAGCATGGATGGGCCTGGAAAATATTATGCTAAATGGAATAAGTCAAACTGAGAAAGACAAATATCACATGCGCTCACTTATTTGTGGAACCTAGTGGACAAAATGAAATGCCCAACAAAATAAGACCCGAAGCAGGGAGGCATGGAACAGACTGACATACCTCGATGTGGGGTTGGAGGAAATGAGAAGAAGTAAACCAAAGAACTTATGTACTTTTGTGCATAGCCCATGGGCACGGGCAATAGAGTAGCGAAGACCTGGAGGGATGACTATGGGCTGGGAGAAGAGGTGAGAAAGGGGTGCAAATGGGAGATATCTGTAATACTATCAACAATCAAAGTATATTTTAAAAACTAAAGATTAAAACTCTTAGTGAGACTCTGTAACCTAGGAAACAAGCGTGAAGAGAAGAGGGATACACTTGTCTTCTTCTCATGGCTGCCAGCTTCTCTCAGGCCTGCTCCCAGATTTGAAACCTAATTATGATGTGTCTCTAGAATCTCAGAAATACTTGGTGAGGAAGGAGAAAGGCAGATTTTACGGGAGGATACTTGGGTATCTTGTAGGTGTTAAGTGTAGGCAAACCAGAGATTTTGGACTTTTGCTGTTAATGCTAAGATTTCTTTTTTAAAACACAGACTGGGTCTGGGGAGGAGCATTTCAGGTAGAGGGAAGAGCTAATGCAAAGACCAGAAGTAAGCTACTTTCTTGGTATGTCTGATACATTTAAATAAGTTTTCCTGGAATGTGATGAGTAGAGAAAAGTGTTACAAGATGTTTAAGACAGAAAGAAGAGTCTGGATTTTGCTCTAAGTGAAATGAGAAGACTTTAAATAGACCCTATTTATATTTTTGAAATAAACTCTCTGTTTAAGGAAAATGTCTGTGGGTGAACCAGAGTGAAAACCAGGTAACTAGTTAGGAAACTGCTACAATGATCAAGCAACACATAGTGGTGGGTTGGAATAGGAGACTAGGAGAAAGAGAAATACATGACTTTTTTAGTATCCAGAGGCCTTATAGATACATGTGGTTAATTAGTAAGTAAGACCAAATAATAAAGGTAATTCCTGAATTCTTAGGGTAATATGAACAATTGTTACCTGGTAGGGCTGTACTAGTAAAGTTTAATTTTAGGTTACTTACGACATTCACATGCAAATGTCAAGAATGGAGTTATGAGTCTAAAGATCTGGGTAAAATCAGTTCCTTGGTTCAAGTCAAGAAGCATTTATTGGATGCGATTTTCTGTCTGCTTACTTTCTTTTTTAAACTTTTTCATTGATTTCAGAGAGGAAGGGAAGTGGAGAGAGAGATAGAAACATCAATGATGAGAGAGAATCATTGATCAGGTGCCTCCTACACAGCCCACACTGGGGATTGAGCCCACAACCCCAGGCCGGTGCCCTGACCGGGAATGGAACTGTGGCCTCCTGGTTCATAGGTCAGTTCTCAACCACTGAGTCAACGCCAGTCAGGTTCTGTCTGCTTACTTTATATGAGTACCTCCTGCCACTTTCTTTTTGTTTAGGGAAATATAGTCCTAAATTTGTTTGTAGGTCATTTAAAATCTGCACTACTCTTACAGTTTTAGCAACTTTATTTGCTTAACTTATTGCCTCAGAGTACTTTTGATAAAGTTCATAAAGAGGCTGTAAATAATAAACTAAAACACAAGATGATACATAGCGAACATTTATTGAGTACTTAGTATGCATCAGGCAATGCTACAAGTGCTTTGAGAGGTCCGTTATCAAATTTAATCATCACAGCAGACCTAAAAATTAGCTTCTAATAAAAATAGGAAATCAGCACCATGAAGGTAAAGAAGGAGCAACTAGTATACTAGCCAGGGGTATTAACGGTGTCACTGCCATTAAATCCAACCTAAAATTATGTTTTCTATCACGTATTTTTATATTATTCTAGTGATTAAAAAGGAGAAAACATACTGGTTTTTCAGGGGAGATACGTATTTTCCTAGTACTATATAATGAAAGTATTATTCCATATGGAATATTATTTTGGGAATGTTGCCTTGCCATATTTCAATAATTTTACCATGCAAGTTTTTCACATTACCACACTTCTGATTGAAATGAATATTGCAGTAATGAAAAAACAAGGAGCAGCATGATATAGTTGTCATTATCCATGGGCTTCAAAACTTTACAGAAAGTGTTTTTGAAAGAAAGCCCTGGGAACAGTAGTGAAACACTCTTAAGAAATGCTGATTCATCAAATATTCCTGATGGCTGGGAGATCCTATTGTGCGGTGGGATAGATTGTACCAGTGATCCAGTTCTTCACCCTTCTCTGTATTAACCCCTTTACAATGTCACTTTGCAGTGTCCACTTATGATGACACTGGACCCCTGCTAGACCAATAGAGGGTTAGTGTACATGATGTAAACAGAGCTTGAAAAGGAGCTTATTTTCTTGCATGTATGTCATCAACATAAGAACATTCTACAGTAGCCTGCTAGCGGTGAGACACATGTGTTGATGAGACACACGACCAAAGACAACCTCTACCAGCCAATAGCCAGTTAACTCCCAGATCTAAGTAGCCCTAACCAACATCAGCAAAGCTATGTAGCCAACATCCAGTGAACTACAGATACATGTACACAAAGCTTTGTTGTTTTATGCCTTTGAATTTGGGGAAGTTTGTTACTCAGCAAGAGCTAATTAATATTTATGGGAGGAAAAACAGATATCACTGATTCTAAGTCAAAGAGTGATTCAGGAAATTCTTGCACTATGAAAGCATTTCCTTTCACGGTGTGAAATTCAAATGTGAAAAAGTTTTAGGAATATCTGAACCATTATTTTGCTAATATTTTAATTTTTTGCATTTGCACAAGAGATATATAATTTAAACAGATCTTTCTAAATAAGTATAAAAGCACCCTAGCCAGTGTAGCTCAGTTGGTTGGATGTCAACCCGTGCACTGAAGGGTTGCCATTCGATTCCCAGTCAGGGCACATGTCCAGGTTGAGGGCTTGATTCCCAGTTGATGTTTTTCTCTCCCTCCCTCTCTCTCTCAAAAATCAATAAAAAAATGTTTAAAAAGTCTAAAAAGTACTCTGTCAGTAATATAAAATAAAAATTGTGTGGAAAAAGAAAGCAATATTTTGAGGTTAAATTGCAGCATTTTTTAGAGGAGCATGACATATAGTTGGGCAATACAATTGATAATACCTTTATATGACTTGTAAGTGCACAATTATGTTATTTCCTTGTTCATTTCTTACTTTGAAAGGCAGAGGCTACCTCATATATATCACTGGGATAAATCTTTCCTAGTGTAGTGACTTGCACACAATTAAGTCAGTAAATATTATCTAATCTGTTTTCATATAGCAAACATTAATTATTAATTAATTAGCATGGCCTCCTGTCACTGTCTCTTTCATATAATTAAATGGACTTCAGTATTAAAGTGAAAAGTTATCATTTATTTCATCTTCTTTTAATATAGAAGGATAATATGAGGAATAAGAAAAACATTTTGGAGGTTGGCTGAGAAATTCATTTTAATTATTTCAAAATATTATTTATTGGACATTCAATTTTAATGTGAATGGAAATAAATTTACTTTGCATACAAAAATTCATTAGTTAAAATGTATTCTTCTATCATGAAATATTTATTATTGGTTGCATGTCACTAAGCTGTATAATTGTTTACTTTCAGGTTTTATTTTCATGGGCATTGTGTAATATTAATTATCGATATAGTGTTTATGGTCATAATTTTGTCAGCATCACAGGAAGAATCATAAGGTCCATTTCTACCTGATTCATTCTACATGCTAGCTGCTCCTGCAGTTCAGCATTTGTGATTCTGAACAGATGGCAGAATCCTGTTAAGATCAATTCTAATTTTTTTTTTCATTTCTAGTCCATTTTTAAGGGGGACCATAAATTATCAAAGTGTTATAATCAATATAAAACTGCTTATTTATTTAATAATGAGCTCTTGATTAGAATGCACAAAGTGAGAACCTGTGTGGGTAAATTGAAACACAGAGCACCAATGTGAGAACCTGGAAGAAAAGACACGGATGTGTTTATGTTTGGAATACTGGCGGTGGTGTATTTAGGCCTCAGTTTTTATTTATGTATACATTTCTCTTCATTATTTTTTAAAAGGTGAATTTCAAAAATATTTTGTTTAGTTTGGGTATTCATTGTACAAAAGTTTAACAAATTCTCATGTATTAATACCTTAATGAAAACTATAAAAATTATTGGTTATTTATGTCCTTTGTCATATGTCCCTATGTGTTTAGTTGACTTACAATTTTCAATCACATTTTAAATATTCTTTGGTAATAATTTTTTTCATAAAATATTTCACGTTGCATGATCCTAATAATAAGCTAAATTAGAAGTGTTTTAATTTTCAAGAAAGACTTGGCTTAATTTTTATAAGAGCTCTAGGGTTTGCTAAATTTAATATAAAGTTAATTACACATAAGATTTAAAAACCTCTACCTTCTTATTCTGTGAAACCAGGCACTTTGAATAAAATGGCAGAGTAAAGGAGTAATGAGGACTGCCCAATTGATAGAATTATAAAAATTGGAAAAAATATTTCAAAGAAACTATTTAAAGATGCCAATAGGAATCTAAAAATCAGGAGAAGATGGAAGAAAATTAATTCTCTAAAAAATTGTAACTGTAAGGCAAAAGGATCATGACATATTTATATAGATAAACAGTTTTATTTTAGTCAACATCGCCTGTCTTAACTTTTTTTAATGTTATTGTATCCCTGTGTTTTGGTTAGATTCCTTATAAATATAAAAAAGGTGGCTTTTTTTTAAAAAAAATCCCAATCAGATAACTTCTGCCTTGCAATTTAGGATTTTATGTTGCTCATTTATATATTTAGACCTTTCTATTATCATTCTTAGTTATCCTAATTTGTTTTGCTTTATTATACTTGTTTCCATGTGGGGCGCAGCCGGAGTGTTTTGGACAGGTTCAAGCTTGGACTACTGAGAGGGCACAGTCCTCTCATGGCCACGTGCAAGTCCCAGGTTGGATGGCAGAGCCCTCCCAGCACAATTATAGCCAACAGCTATATGTAGTTGTAAGCTTGAGTCTGTGGTCCAAACACGTGGCCCCACGTGCCTGAGTGATAGAGTTCAGGTGCATGTAGTTGAGTGGGATTGAAACCAATGAGAATGTTGTAAACAACTTGATCATGCCCTTACTTTGCCTCGTGGCATCTGCTATCAAATAAAGACATGGCTTGTGGGCGTGGTTGCTGTCTCTCTCCATCAGAGAGAGCAGCGTCCCCCCGGACTCAGCTTTCGTTCTCATGTCTGTCTTTTCTAAGCCTTTCATCGCTCACACTCAGGGTCACTGAACCAGGCTGAGCTGGCATGGCACATGAGGCGCCCTGGGGCTGTGTATGCCATGGCCGTGCCGGCTCCCCACATTTCCATTTTATCTTATAAATTTTAGTTAGAAAGTTATAATCATTTCTTTTGTTCAAAATGCGTTTGAACGTTATATTCTCTATATTAAACTTTATTATGTTTACTATGCCCACTTAAATGATGAAATTAAATAATATTTGGACTCCCACCTATAAGCAATAAGAAGGAACTAAGGACACTGACCAGTAAGTATTCCCATTGAATCAGTGGGTTCCAGTATTTTAGATCTGTGCGTGTGTTGTGTGTGCATGCATGTATTGTAGTGTGTGATGTGTTCTAAACCATCCTTTAGGCATTATTATTGTTGTTATTGTTATTTTAATATAGTCTGTATTTGATTAAACTTATCATTATGTTTACATATTTCATTGCTCATTTCTCCTTCTCAAAGTATATATTTTTCAATTTCCTTGGAAAAAAATATTAATGGATACTTAGCTTTTCTTCATCTAAAATGTTTATCTTGTTGTCTTTTATGTTTAATTAGGAGCCAGTCCCTCATGCTGCAACTGTGATGTTAAGCTAATAGGCCTCTATTTTTTTTTCTCATCTTCTTATATCTCTGTGCTACATTTGGGATATTTTCTTCAGTGTCTACTTATCTGTAATGCTGTGTCTCATCTTAAGATTAGTCCATCAATTGAATTTTAAATTTCACAACATTTTTATTTCAAAAATTTCTGGTATGACTCAGTGGATACAGCATTGGCCTGTGGGCTGAAGGGTCTTGGGTTCAGTTCCGGTCAAGGCACATGCCTAGATTACAGGCTCGATCCCCAATAGGGGCGTGCAGGAGGCAGCCAATCAATGATTCTCTCTCATCATTCATGTTTCTATCTCTCCCTTTCCCTTTCTCTCTGAGATCATTAAAAAAATATTTTTAAGAAAGCATATTTTATGATTTTAAAATCTGCTTTATTATTGTTTATTTTTATTCTATATCTATGGTTTTCATTTTCATATTTTACATTGCAATATTATAAAATATAGTTATTTTATATTTTATGGATAATTTCAAGATCTAAAAACTTTAATTTCTATAAGTATTTGTTTAATTTTTAACTCACTTGCAATAGCTTATTTTTAATGTTTTAATATTTAAATCTAAATTATATCCCTTAAAGATTTTCCCTCCTTTCTAGTGAACTCATAAAAATATTGAAAAATAAGTCTGTTGTCATTTATATGGGACAATTGATATTTTAGGGAAATAGTTATTTAAAAGACATAATCCTTCATACTGCCAAAGCATATTGGGATAATTTTTTATAGTAACAGTAAATTATAATGTTTCCTTTTTAAAAAATTTTGGAGTATTGTAGTGGCTTCACAATGATGATGGACTTGGGGTGGCAAACACACAATATAATATACAGATGATAAACTGTAGAATTGTGTACTTGAGTCCTATATAATTTCATTAACCAATGCCACCCCAATAAATTCAATTACAAAAAGAAAAAGAAAGATATGTTTGTTTTGAATTGCTGAAAAAAAGATGATGATGGTAGAAATAGTAATACAAATGATAAGGTTAATAACAATAATGTTAGTGTATGGCTGTTATATTTGCATTTATAACTGATTATCTTTCTTATAGTAGCCATTTTGCAAATGTTACTTTGTTGATTAGGAAGAAGAGTTGATTGAAAAGAAATTTCCTATTTATTTTCAGACATAGCACAACCGATAAATGTCCATTAATGTCAGACTTATGCACCAGGAGCATTAAGAAATTGGCAGCAAAACCTCAGATCTCTTAGTGAATTTTGAAAATGAGTGTATTTTGCCTTTACCTAAGTTAAAGAAAAAGACAGACACAATTATCAACCATGAAGGTAAAATATTTCTCGCTGATTTATTTGTTTATTTAATAAGAGTAATATTTCAATTGGGTAAGTGATTTTTCCTCTTTATTTACTATATAAAATTCATCTATCGGGGTATAAATTTTATTAATCGAGTTGGAAGAGCTCTATGTTGTCTACTTTGGTAATATTGATTTAACTCAAAAAATATAAAATGGTTGTATTTTAGGAAGCAATAGTAATATATTTTGCTAATAACACATGCTACATATAGCAACTGATAATTGATATTAATTGAACAACTTCAGCAAGCCTTAATTCAATACACATTTACTGTGTTAAGTTATGCTTTTCTTATTATTGATTGTAAGTCAATGCTCTCTATTACACCCATTGCCATGGTTACTTAAACATTTTAAAATAATTTTTTTTTTATGGAGAGGTCAGGTCAGAGGGAGATAGGGTTAGTTCTATGAATGTTGTATTATGGATAATCAATACTAATAAATATAAATCTTAGCTCAGTGATCCTACCAGAATGCCTATATTTTACTCACTGACAATGTCTGGAGAAATGATTATTCTCCCCAGTGTGAAATTTTAGGTGAAATTGGTATGTTATTCTTCAAATCATTAAAGTAAGCAAAGTTCTAACATCCAAACACTTTATTTGTTATTTATTTATTTATTTATTTATCTATCTGAATTTTGGAGGGTTGCATTGGTTAATAAAACCATATAGGTTTCAAGTGTATGATTCTATAATACATCATCTGCATGCTGCATGATGTGCTCACCACCCAAAGTCAAGTCTCTTTCTGCCATCATTTATCTCCCCTTTGCCCTCTAACAATTCTCCCGACCCCCTTTTTAAAATGATAATCTAATGGATAAGAAGACTAGTGATCTCCTAAATCTATCAATTATTCTTTCAGGTTAATTTTCCTAATTCTTTTATTCCTTCAGGGTTGGGAAATTTCTTTTTAATGTAATTTTGTTTTGTTGTTTTATATATTCTCTTTTTTTAGTAAAAGCCATGTCAGATAACCCACTTTTCTTTGACCTAAGTATGAAATAGATGTGTCAGTAATCAGGACAAAGAAAATTGAAACAAAAACTCAACAACTTTTTACCTCTGTGGTTTGTTCACTTCTGTCATTTTAGTTCATCTTTTGTATACTCGCTGGGGCAAAAGTAGGTTTATATTCATTCATATGAAAAATAATACAATAATTAATAAATAATACAAGAATAAACTATGCATGCCACGTACTCATAACTGCAAACCTACTTTCCCCCACCCTGTGTGGCATTATGTGTGCACAGATTCTATTGGTCATATTTTTTGGAAAGGCCAAATTACTCAATTCATATATATTTTTTTTAAAAAGTAATGAATAGAGTCTTTAAATAACTTGGGTTAACATTCAGAATTTGATGTATTTACCAAGTGTCAAAAATGTATTCTTATTAAAACTATGTTCCATGATATTGCCACTGAAGCTTGCTTTGCTGCTATTGTTGTAAATCTTGGTTTTCTGTTGTGTTTTTTGTTTGTTTGTTCCGTTCAGGACAATTTAGAGTTCTTATTTTAGTAGTCATTACCCTCTTACAAGTGTCTGTTATTTTGGAAAATATTTTAATTTTATTAACATATTCAGTGTTTCTAACCAGTGTCACATAAAGAGGAGTCCAATTTATAAAAAACAAATGATTGTAAGGCCTTCAATTTTGTGGACAGTGGTTTTTATTAATTAAATATATTGGGGTGACATTGGTCCACATGATCATATAGGTTCCAGGTATGGGTTTCTATGTTATAAGATCTGTATATTGTGCCCTGTGCCCACCACCCAAAGTCAGTTTTGTGTCATCAAGTTAAGTAGTAGATTTCCTTAGTGATCCTCCAAATATAAAAATAATGTGTTACCTTCTATGATGAAACTCTGGGTATATTTGATGGTTTTTAAAACTTTAAACCAGAGATTACTGACCCATTAACTCCACTAATTAGGCTGAAATCTAATTTGCATGTTCTTTAAGGACTTTGCCCTTGAGTTTCTCATCTACTTTTATATTTCACTAATCATTTAAATTGTCCTTCCCTAGTAAGGTGACTAAAACAGAGTAAGCTTCCCCAATAATACTCTGAATGGTGTAAGAAAGGCTTCTTCTCAATCACCATATATCAGTTTTGATTCATAAGTGTTGTTACCTTTCCAGCCAATATGTCTTTTGACAATTTTTCCTTCTTTTAAAAATGCATTTCTTTGTATGTCAGCAGACCATGTTTCTGCTGAATTTTAGACAGATTTAACAGTACCAGCTTTTAATAATAGCAAAATTTATTTTTGTTATTGAAGAGCCATGCTTTTGCAATTTTGCATTATTTGAAAACTGTTAAACCTATACTTGATTAAATCCATTAAATCTGTATGATGCTGGATTTGATACTTTTATTTCCCTTTCCCCTTATTTCATTATTTGATACCACAGTTGTAATAAGTTGTCTTTCAGTTTAATTCTGAAGTCCATTCTCATTGTTGCTAATTTTCTCTTTTTAATCCTCACCCGAGGATATTTTTCCATTGATTTTTAGAGAGAGTGGAAGAGACAGGGTAAAACAGAGAAATATCTATGTGGAACATATCAATTGGTTGCCTCTGGCATGCGCCCGCACCAGGGCCTAGGTCAGGCAGGATCCTGTAACCAAGGTACATGCCCTTGACTAGAATCCGCAGGCCGAAGCTCTATCCACTGAACAAACCGGCTAGGGCATAATTTTTTTAAATATCTTTTTTATTGATTTCATAGAGGATGGTGCCGGGGTTCTTGTTCCAGCATCTAGAAAGGTTCCGCAATCAGGAGAAAGGCTGTGTGTAACTTAGGTAAGAGTCCAGAGACAAGCATAATTTTGAAAGGCATTTGGGGGTCAGAGGAGCCTAGCTAAAGAAACTAAGATCTCCTTGTCTCAGGACCCCATGCTTTTTATTAACACAAATTGTCCTGAGGCAGGGC
>NW_006285797.1:1202688-1210786 GCF_000327345.1 Myotis davidii
CAGGGATCAAGCTGCAATCCGGGCATATACCCTACATCGGAATTGAACCCAGGACCCCTCAGTTTGTAGGCCGATGCTCCATCGACTGAACCAAACCAACCATGGCAGGGCATAATTTTTAACAATAATGAGAGATGGTAAAGTTTTGAATTTACATTCTAAATCAAATTAACATACTTTGTTGGACTCTGTTGAGATGGATTCTGAGGATACCTTTGAGTTTAGCACAAAAAAAATTAAGAATAAGTAGTGATACTATATACTATGGCTGTGTAACTGAGAAAATGGTAGCATTTTTGCTCTACATTTGCCTGTCACTTAATCTCAGTGAATGTTTCTGATTTTTTTGAAACAAGAACTCTCAGTAAGAATTATGTTTTACATTACCCAGCACACACACACACACACACACACACACACACATACACACACACACACATAATTGTGGTAGGTTGAATAATAGCCCCCAAAGATGTCCACATCCTAATAAACCTGGAAAGTGTAATGTAATTATCTTACATGGTAAAAGAGACTTTGCAGATGTAATCAAGGTAAGAATTTTGAGATGAAGAGGATATGCTGGATATCCAAGTGGGCCCAGTGTAACCGCAAGTGTCCTTATGGGACAAAAATAGTAGGATCAGAGTCAGGAAAAATAAATGTAAATTTGTAATGAGGAGGCATGAAGATAGAAATAGAGGTTGGAGTGATATACTTTCAAAATGGAAGATGGGACCATAAGCCAAGGAATGCAGGCAGCCTCTAGAAACTGGGAAAGCAAGAAACTGTTTCTCCTCTGAAGCGTCCAGAAGGAATGTAGCCCTGCTGACACCTGGATGTAGACTTCTGGTCTGAAGAACTTTAGGAGCATACATTTGTAAGTTTTAGGTAAAGTATTACAGCAGCAATAGGAAACCAATACAATAATATATAATTGAAACACAAGTTTTATCAAATAATACTTACTAGGTGTGTGTGTGTGTGTGTGTTTACCAAACCTTACCATATGTCTGCTCTTTGATATTATGATTCTATTGTATTTTCTATTCTCTTTCACTTTTTAAAGTGTCAGTTGAAATCCAATAAACTGTTGTATTGACCTGCAGTTTGACACACCAATGATCTGTTACATGCACTTTAAAAACACAGGTCTAAATTTATTTTCTTTTTTTTTTATTGTTCTAAATCTTACTTAAGTTGGTTTTAAATCTTTAATTTTAGATTCATAAATTTTTCCACTTTTAAATCATGGCACAGTTGTTTGTTTTTAATTTTTCTCATTCAGTATTTCTGCCTATAAAAGTGGCCTTTCAAAGTTGCATATCTTATTTGCAAACACACCTGCTGTAAACATAAATATTATAGATTGAGTCATTAGGTCAAATGATGCATTTACTTATTAAAAATACTTTAAAGTATTAGTTTGCTTAGAAGCTATGCTACGAAATTACTAATGTTGAACCAAAGAATCATGAACCTTATAGTCATAGATCATATTTTAGTGAGAATTAAAGACTGCTTTCTTTCTAGATAGTTTATATATTTTTGCTTTTATTTGCATTTTACTTTGTTCCAGCTTAGATTAGCTATTCACTTGGACTCAGCTATAGTTTTATTGATATTTATTTTGTTTTTGTTTTTGTAATTGTTGGGGAAAACAACTTCTTTAATGTCATTTTATTTCCACAATGTTATAAGAAGCATCTAATCTTTAAATTTGTTTTTAATAATAAATATCTAATATTTTTTATTTTTAGTATAAATTTTTGTCAAATAAACATGAGAGTAAATTTGGTGGGCAGAAAAATACTTTAAAAAGAAAATATATCCTTTTATAATTTAATATGTATATTGTTTTTAACTGGTTTTAATATTCAGTTTGAGTCTAGTACCACTAAAACCTTCTTGTTTTAATGATGTATTATCTGATTTTGAGTTGGTTGGTGAAATCGATGTAATACATGGGATTAATAATAATAATAAGAAGAAGACTATTTATAACTTTTAGCACTTTAGAGACCAATTCTGAAATTTAAGAGGGATTGTTTTGAGAGTTCATAAATGCAGCATGTGTCTACAGTATACATAGGAAAGGGGTACAATGAAAACACCTTTAAGTTATAGCAACATTGTTGCTTATAATAATGATGCTTGATCACATTTTAATTTATAGAAGAGGTCCCATATATAAGGAATGAACATTAAAAATGTCAATTTCCTCTAGCTGGTGTGGCTCAGTGAATAGAGCGTTGGTCTGCGGACTGAAGGGTCCAGGTTTAATTCCTGTCAAGAGCACATGCCCAGATTGCAGGCTCGATCCCCAGAAGGGGTTGTACAGGAGGCAGACAGTCAATGATTCTCTCTATTCATTGATGTTTCTATCTCTCTCTTCCTCTCCCTTTCTCTCTGAAATCAAAAAAATATATTTTTTAAAAATGTCCATTTCAATCACTATGCAAATTTAATTAGAATATTTATGAGATTTCTTTTTGTTAATGCAGAATATTGCATTTCTGAAGACACTTAAAAGTCACAGATCTGTAATACTTTCTACACCAAAAATAAATTAAAATTTAAAGTCACTTACAGATGTTTTTCTTTGTCGAAAAAGTAGTTGATCTTGATGTAAAGGAAAAGTTAAAAGTTAATTGGTCACCATACATTTATTTTAATGTAAATGAGTTAGGTCACTTTCTCAGTCAATTTATATGGTTACTTTAGGGTTTTTTTTTTTAAATTAATGAATACATTCAAACTGATCTATATTTTGCATTAGTCCCAAAAAGAATTTTAGCCAGTGCAAATGCATAAATGTAAGAGGTTCAAAAACAAGGTAAATAAGATATAGTCAAAGAAACATAGATTTTGGAAATATGACGAAGCCTAAAACTGGTTTGGTATAGTGAAAAGTATGTACATACATATGTTTATATCTCTATATGATAAAGTTATACTTAGGTGAGCATGTAGCACCTCGTTTTGAATTTGAAGTGAATTTGGATGAAGGGAAGGTCAAGAGGAGGAAAAAGGTGTCCATTTTATCCTGTGATCCGCAGATCAATTTGAAATGGACCTAAATTCTAATTTTTTAGAACCAAGATGGCCTGTTTAATTCTTTCCATGAATTTGAAAGGCACAAAAGAGAAGACATACAAACAAAATATATTTAAAAAGATATGTCAGAAATGAATACAAAAACAATGTTCTGGAACTTCTATAAATATAATATGGTTTAATACCATGACTTCAAAAACTAAAGGTCAATAAAGAAATTCATTTTCCATTGCAGGAAAGAAACGCCCTGTCAAATTTGGTTTGTTTGGCCCACTTGGTTTTATTCAGAAGTATTATTTAAAACAAAAATATAGATCGTGTGATTTTTAAAAAAAATCTATTTTTGCTAGAGGGAATTGGATGCCTTCCAGAAACTTTGACTAGAATTTTTCAGGAGCATAACAAATAGCAACAATATATTATGGGTAAAATTTTGTCAATGAAGTATGATTACAAATTGGGGATTAAAACACTTATGCCCTGAATTAATCCAGTAGCTTTACACTGTTTAAAATTGCCTTAATTGCACTGCTTTAATGACTTTTTATTTTACTCATAATCTTTCAGAATGCTTTGAAGTTTTCAATAAGTCTCCTTCATTCAGGCTTTGAATTTAATTATATTGAAGAGAAAATATATTTTATTTCTAGTATCACTGTATGCATAATAATTAAACTATTTAATGTTCATTCATACCTATAATTCAGCTTTAAAATTAATTCTGATTACTGTATCTCCACACACTTAGTTACATTGTCAAACAGTGAGCCAACATGTTGATTGTAGTTGATGGTAGGCTCCAACTTCTATGTGCAAAGCATTTTTCTCAGACATTTTTTGGAACCTAATGCTTTCTGAATGTGCTATAATCATTTGTCTCTGTAATACTGTGCATATCTTGTGGAAGGGTGCTCTTCATTTCTGTATCATGGCAGCTAAATGTCTTTGGAGCTTAGGAAGAGAAAACATAGCCTGGGCTGGGTGTTAATTGGGAGAACTGTCGTCCACCTGGACAGAACACTGAAGTCTTGGCTTCTGCCTTGAGAGAACATTCTCCAGAGTCAGTCAGATATGTTGCCTCTCATCAACTCCTCATGGGCTGTATTCGGGATTAGGAGGATTCATAGCTAGTTGAATCCTCAAAGTGCTTACTTAATAAATTGGTGTTAAATTGGAAGAAGGTCCTACATTGAGGCAAGATAATTTTTTCAGTGGCGTTAGATGGGAATATCAATATCATGGGCACCGAATTTGCACAACAAACAAGTATAGATAAACTTGAATAATGAGCTGCATTTGACTGATTCTTCCCATTAAAAATTTTAACAGCCAATTTCAAATCATCAGTGATGTTACCTATAAGCACTAGCAATACATGTGAGAGAGTTCTGGTGATCTCTGTTGTCTCCTGGTTAAAGAGGAGTTGAGGGTGGGACAGTATGTTAGCTGGTATTTATGGACCTTTTTAGCCAGAATCAATAAGATAATAATTATTTTCTCTGTGCTGTGATAAAAAATACTAAAAATAAAACTGTAGACAGTTCTAAAAACTACACTTTAAGAGGGTTGTTAAAAACCTAGAATTCATCTGAATGAGAGTCTAGGTTAGCAAGAGGTTCCCAAAAGAATGATTCAACTCAGAAAACAAATGATGGAAATGTTTTAGTTTGAAAATACATGTTTCTTCATTTGTTTAGTAGTTAAAATGCTATCACAATGAAAAGATAATCAAGCTCTATGTGACTCAAGAGAGCAAAAATTGAGGTTGATAGAAGTTTTAAGTTCTAGATTTCAACTTCATGTGGAGAACTTAATAAGAAATGGGGGCACCCTGAATTGGAATAAGTTCCTTTTGCAGAGGGAAAACATTTCCATTTTCCTGTCTGCTAACTGTTCTTTGATATAATAAAATTTAAAATATAAAGTGAATACCTACTTTTCTAATAAGTCCAAGAAAAAATATTTTTAGCAAACTTGATTATAACAAAACTTAGGATATAGATATAAAACCAAATAGCTACTTATAAAACTAAACTGGATACAGAGATTCAGTGTTGTTTTTTTCCCTACTCGTTTCATATATATAATATCTTTATCGGAGTGTTGACATCAGTTCTTTACTCGCCAATTTTTGGACCATCTAAAGCTTTCCTGAGCACCTCGTTTCACGTTCATGTAAGTTGTTTGTGCTACAGCTCTTTTTGAGTCTCTATAGGATACTCTAATTAGAAATTCCAGCCCAAATCACAGATGCTTTTTTATAAAGCATTAAAACATTTTTAGCATTTGCCCTGTAAGAAGATTACACATGATAATATTGCTTTTAAAAGTGATCTTTTTTTTTTTTGTCATCGCTGGTTTGGCTCAGTGGATAGAGCATCAGCCTGTAGACTGAACGGTCCTGGGTTTGATTCTGGTGAAGGGCACATGCCCAAGTTTTGGGCTTGATCTCCAGTGGGGGCATGCAGGAGGCAGCCGATCAATGTTTCTCTCTCATCACTGATGTTTCTGTCTCTCTCTCCCTCTCCTTTCCTCTCTGAAATCAATAAAAATACATTTAAAAAATTTTAATAAATAAAAGTGATCTTTATTATTGTTGTTGTTAATCCTTACCAGAGGATATCTTTCTAGTGATTTTTAGAGAGTGGAAGGAATGGGGAGAGACACACACAAAGAAAAATGGGCTCAGGGACCTAGCCTGCACCATGGGGTATGTGCCCTTGATCAGAATCGAACCAGAGACCTTTCAGTCTGTGGGTCAATGCACTATCCACTAATCCAAACTGACTAGGTCTAAAAGTGATCTTTTTTAAAAAAATATTTTATTGATTTTTTACAGAGAGGAAAGGAGAAGGATAGAGAGTTAGAAACTGCGATGAGAGAGAAACATCAATCAGCTGCCTTCTGCACACTTCCTACTGGAGATGTGTCCACAACCAAGGTACATGCCCTTGACCAGAATCAAACCCAAGACCCTCCAGTCCACAGGCTGACGCTCTGTCCACTGAGCCAAACTGGTTAGGGCTAAAAGTGACCTTTAAAAGACTAGTTTACATAATCAATGTTGAGGTCATAATATCCCCAGAAATAATTATAGTTATGCTCCCTTTTTAAAAATTTCTTTCTTTTTTAATCAGTATTACTTGGTGACCTGTAAGTTTCTTGAGCTAACATGCATTGATGGAAGTTTTTACAGATTAATGTATCTTCCACAAACAGTAATTTTTTTTAAAAAAAATGAAGCAATTTACAAAGCCCCATGTAATATGAAAGTTTGAAGGACTTGTGTTTAAGGCATCTCTCTAAAGATTGATAATTGCTGGGAGAAGGTAGTGAATCAACTTAAAACTAGACAGGTACAGCATTTCATAAACTGCCTGTTGATTGTTTTCTCTGAAAAATGATACTAATTAATATTAAACTCCTATATCCCCCAAACCCCTTCTTAGATTAGATAATTAATATCCATTTAAATCCCCAGTTATGACGATGGGGCCTCCACTCTCAGGTCCATTCTAATTCTTCCATATTAGATCACATTGCACTTCTTGCACACCTGCCTTGTGAACCTTGGCAAGAGCTTTTGCTGTTTCAGACACAAATGCCTTCATGCCTTTACTGGTGATTAAGGCTGACCATCTAATTTTTTGTCTTAATCCTGAACGCTTGAGAATGAAAGGCAGTAATATTAATTATTGGATAAAGGCATTGCTGTGAACCTGTATTCTCCAAGACAAACAGGTGAGATTATAATCAGGCTATTCTTCCTTCTTGACCTACTACCTTCTCATTTGCAAACCCCAGCCATCCTTCAAATCCCAACTTAACGATCCTATCTAATCAAAGAGAAACATGGTAATTAGCCATACAACCGCTACCCTTCCCATTGGCTAATGAGCAAGATATGCAAATTAATCACCAGCCAAGATGGCGGTTAACCGCCAACAAAGATGGCGGTTAATTTGCATATGTAGGCACAATGCAGGGAGGCGAAAGGGAAAGCAGGAAGAAGCCCCCTGCCACTGACAGTGATCGGAAACCCAGGGGGGAGCTAAGACCTTCTCATTTGCAAACCCCAGCCATCCTTCAAATCCCAACTTAACCATCCTATCTAATAAAAGAGAAACATGGTAATTAGCCATACAACCGCTACCCTTCGCATTGGCTAATGAGCAAGATATGCAAATTAATCACCAGCCAAGATGGCGGTTAACCGCCAACAAAGATGGTGGTTAATTTGCATACATAGGCACAATGATGGGAGGTGAAAAAGGAAGGATAGAAGAAGCTGGCGATCAGGGCCGATCAGGTTCCCCATCTCCCCATCTCCCCGCGTCCCCGCCTCCTCCTTCCCTTTCCGCCCGCATCCACTGCCACCCACCCCCAATTCTCCATCCCAGCCCGGGGCCCGGCCCCAATGAGGTGATTGGGACCTGCCAGCTGGGAGGAGGGACCAGGAGGTTGGCCGCAGGCCTTGATCAGGCGATTGGGGCCTGCTGGCTGAGGGAAGGAAAAAGGGGAGGGACCCAAGTGATTGGCCTCTGGCCCCAAGGAGGGAGCTGGCCCTCAGCTCCCCTGGGAAAGGGGCTGTGTCTGCCGCTACCCACCCCCAGTTCCCCATCCCAGCCCAGGGGCTTGGCCTCAATTGAGTGATCAGGGCCTGCCAGCCGGGGGGAGGAATCAGGAGGTTGGCCAGCAGGCTCCATCAGCGATTGGGGCCTGTGGGCTGGGGGCAGCTCCTGCGTTGAGCGTCTGCCTCCTGGTGGTCAGTGTGCGTCATAGCGACTGGTTGACCAGTCGTTCAGTCGCTTAGGCTTTTATATATATACTAGAGTCCCAGTGCACGAAATTCATGCACGGGGAGTCCCCTCAGCCCAGCCTGCACCCTCTCCAATCCGGAACCCCTTGTGGGATTTCTAACTGCTGGTTTAGGCCCAATCCCGGGACAGGGCCCAAACCGGCAGTCGGACATCCCTCTCACAATCTGGGACCACTGGCTCCTAACTACTCACTTGCCTGCCTGCCTGCCTGATCATCCCTAACT
>NW_006285797.1:1211578-1234662 GCF_000327345.1 Myotis davidii
ATTCCTGATAGCTAGCTCCTTTTAACAGCTGGCGGTGGGGCAAACAGCAAAATGTCAGCAGGTCAGAATCCATTCTGGTTTGGTTGCACATGGGATGATATATGATTATTAATTGAGCACTTGACAGTTAGCATTGAGCCAGTGTTTGAGTTACTCCATTTTGTAAGATTTTGTCTGGTTTATTGAAGAACACTCTTTATTTCCTTAAAAGTGGAAATACAGGCACATTGTGGATAGTCAATATATGTAATTAATATATTTTGCAGACACTTAACTAGCAATGTTGGCAGCAGGAGCAAGACAGCTAAATATATATGCTCCCTTCAAAAAAAACCCACATATTTTTTGGTTTATTTTTTTAAAATATATTTTTTATTTATCTTTTATTTTAGGAAGAGGGAGGGAGAGAGAGAAACATCAATGATGAGAAAGAATCATTGGTTGGCTGCCTCCTGCTCGCCCCCCACTGGGGAGGGAGCCCACAACCCCAGCATGTACCCTGATTGGGAATCCAACTAGCAAATTCTGGTTCCTGGGTGGATGCTCAACCACTGAGCCACACTGGCCGGGCAGGAGTGCCTGATGTTAGGTCCCTTCTATCTCCTCCTTCCTGCTTCCATCTCCCCCTTTCCTGCCTGGAATTCCAAAGAGAGATAGAAACATCAATGATGAGAGAGAATTATTGATCAGCTGCCTCCTGCACACCTTCCACTGGGGAGCAAGCACACAACTCTGGCATGTAATCCTTGGCGGAAATTGAATCTGGGACCCTCCAGTCCATAGGCCCACGCTCTGTCCACTGAGTCAAACCTGCTAGGGCTTGGTTTATTTATTTATTCATTTTTGTGGTTGAAGAGGTGGAGGGCAGTTGTGTGGGCCTCTTGTCTTTGACCTGTGTTCTCTCTAGATGTTCATCATTGCTGACTGCCACAGCCAGAGGCATGCTTGCTGTCAGGTTAGCTGTGGAAGGGTAGGTGCTCTGCTGAGAAGAGATTGCATTAAAACTTTGCAGACTCGATTATTATTTTTATATTCATCCTCTCTCAGTGCTACAGGGTAAACACTAGTTCTTTAAACTATTCTCATTCCACTTCTCCCTGCTGTTTATGTAGCATCCAAAGAGGCTCGTTACCCTGAGGTAAAGAGTGAGTCTAAGCCCCATTTAAACGTAGGTAGGTGGTGATGAACAATTTCCAGATGATGCAATGAAAATAGCTCTTGACAGGGTTAGTGAGGGGAAAGTCCCTCTCCTGAAAGAGATATTTTCTGGGTGACTTGAGGCAAGATGTGCTATGAATAGCCCAAGCCCAGGACCTTAGCTGCTCCTTCCATACTTATACTTTTTCCAAAAAAATGCCCATTTCACACGTTAAGAAAATTTTTAGAATCAAGGCTTTTCTACATCCCAGGTAAATTTTGTGGTAGCTGTAGTGTTATATGCCCAAATTCAGATTCCCGGCCAACAATGGCATATGAAACAGTTACCAAAGGGCACAAGTAAGCCCTTTCCCTTTTGTGCTCTAAATCTTACCTTTCTGGCATCTCTGGTGCTAGGTTTGTATTTTCTAGTCCTGACAGAATATTCCGTAAGTATAAAGAAACAAAGCAGAGATGAACTCATAAGAAACAAATTGTGGGTTTGTTTGTTTGTTTGTTTTTTAAAATATATTTTATTGATTTTTTACAGAGAGGAAAGGGAGAGAGATAGAGGGCCAGAAACATCGATGAGAAAGAAACATCGATCAGCTGCCTCCTGCACATCTCCCACTGGGGATGTGCCCGCAACCCAGGTACATGCCCTTGACCGGAATCGAACCTGGGACCCTTCAGTCCACAGGCTGACGCTCCATCCACTGAGCCAAACCGGTTTCGGCAACAAATTGTGTTTATAAATAGCATTCACTTTCTACACCGTTAGTAATGGATTTCTTTGAAATTCAAAAATATGCTAACCCCCCCCCCATCTTTTTGTTAAGTGTATAAGAGAAACTTTCCTCTTAGACATGATCAATATATTTTGGCTAAGACAGAGTGCAAGACAAAAAGGGAAAACAATCATATGATAATACATTACAAAATCTAAATGATCAGATTCCTAAATCCCCCATTCCCCCTGGAAAGTGTTTATTACCTAAGTCACAGAAAACTTAGCTGTTTATTTGATTAAAACAATTAATACAAAAAGCACATAAAGATTATACATCTTATTAAAATTTAGATATTTGTAAGCCTCACTTAAGTATACTGTGCCCTAACCTACCTCCCATCTCTCTCTCTCTCTTTCTCTCCCAATGCTTACAGAAAAAAAACAAAACAAAAAAAAAAACCCAATAACAAAAAAACCCACTCCCTGTTTAATAAGACCCATGGAACCAAATATTCTGATGGAGGATACTATCAGTATTAGTATTATAATATCAAATATTTATGACTTAATGTTATTCAGAAGATGTCATACTGAAGATTCTGTGGAGCATTCGGTTCTGCAGTGCTGGCTGTGTGCAGTCTAGATGAATATATTTGATCTGAAACTAGAAGCGGAACAGAGGTCCACAGAGGTTTGAACGAGGATGATGCTTTCAGAGAAAGGTGAGGATTTTCTCCTTTGGTGATTTGAGAATAGTGTCTGCAAAAGGATAGCAGAGATGAAACTGGCGAGCTAAGCCAGTGCCAGATTTAAAAGGCCTGCAATGCCATGTTGAAATTGTAGAATTTTAGGTAAATAGGATATCAGCAGAGTTCCTTGTAAGCAGGAACTGGTACTACGATCCGAAAACCTTTTTTTCAGAAAGCTAAAAGTGACAACAATATATGGTATTTATTCACCTGCGCCTATGCTATAAATGTGGATGCCCTTTCACATGGATTCCAGGTGTATTCTAGTCCATGGTTAGCCACTTTCTAGGTCCTAATTGTGTTCCCTTCTCAGCCTCGTTGCTTGATGAACAGCGTAACGCATTTGTTCAAAGTACAGTCTTCTATATCAGATATTCAAGGGCCAAGTTGATCTGTCTGCTGCCCTTGCATTCCCAGTGGGCAGCATCTCTGCAATTCTGCAGGGGCTTCTGCAGCAGCTTCTGTGGACTTTTTGTTGCTCTCTTCTCCTTTTGGCTGTAGTCACTCCACATCAGCACCCAGGACGTAGCTCTTTTGGTTTCTTGCTGCGGTCTCCTCTATAAACACGCCTGGCTGCATGAGACATCCTCTCCCAAATTGCTATCCCAGTGCTAAATGTTCTCTCAGACCAGCATTCAACCTATTGCTCCCTGCCAACTGGGATTCACGCATATTTGCTTTTCTATTCTTGGTTGGCAGTGACCCCTTGGGGCTCAGAAACAATTCTGGCAATAACTCTGGGTTAAAGATGACTTTACTACGATCCTCCTAGCCAGCTCTCACGTTGTCTTCACTTCCTGATTGGTTCATAGGTTCCATTTCATCCCACCTTTCTCTCTGGGCCCTACTCCAAATTCAAAAGAGGCCTGTCTAGGGATTCATGAAGCCTCTTCATCCTTGGAGACACCTCTTCTTGAAATGGAAAATGGGAGGCTGGTACCCCGAGAACTAGCTTGCTAAGTAATGTGACTCGTAAAGTACTTTCCATCTTCTCCCAGGTTCTTGGCAAACAGCTTCTGTTTCATTTATTGCTGTAGTCGGCATATACTCAGAACGTTTTAGGTCCTCATTAATTCTAGACTACTGAGACTTCTTGGAAATAGGCCTTGTCTTTTTGCATTAGTGGAAATGTTTCAACAGACTTAATTCCAGGTAGCCTAAACACTGTATTTCTTGGAAGAGCATAGTAATTGTCATAATTTGTCGTGAACTAGATGAAATAATGAATTATCATCTTATTATATCATCAGCATCCATGGCCCTAGGAACTCTGCAGCCATTGAGTCCTCGGTGCTTGAGAAGGGTTATTGAATACTTTATATCATTTCTGGAAAGTAAATGTAATTATGCATATAAAGCACTCAGCACAGGGCCTGGTGATACTGGTAAACATATCTGTATTTCTAAATTCAAAATTTTATAGGTGGGATGTCCATTGCTGATGATATTTTTTCTCTTTGTACATCTAGTTCTAGAACCTTGCAAGAGTGTTTTGCTGTGGGCTCGTTTGCTTGCTTGCTCTTGCTTTACTTAAATTTCAGGGATTATGCTGAGATATACCTCAATGTAAATCTTCTTCTCTTCAATCCTGGATGGAATCAAGTGAGCCCTTATAATCTGCAGGTCATAATTTCTTTTATTATTTGCTTGTTTTTGCTCTTCCTTATGTTCTGCTTTCTTTTTGCAGAATTTTTATTATTTACATATTAGCTCTATCCTCCATATCTCTGATATTTTTTCTTCATTATGATTAATGTATTTAAGTACTTTTCTTCGCATTCATCTTTCTGAAGAAAAATTCTGCTTTTGATCATTCTCTCCATACTTGAATCTACTGAATTGCTGTCTCGGTTTGCATTCCCCTGGAAAAAGACCTGTGTCAGGACTTCATTACATGACGTTAATGTGGAAGGAGTTGTCTGGAAACTCTGGTAGAGGAGTGAGGGAGTAAAATGAGAAGATGAAGGAAACCGTTTGATATGCCTTTCCAAACAAGTGAAACTGTGAAAAGACTGAACCTGATCCCATTGGGGTCCTTTGAGAAAGAAAGGCATGGAAGTTACCCCATCTAAGGACTGAGTAAGCTGGGGTTTAGAAGCCAACTGTCCCCAATCAGTTGAGAGATGCTCCTGGAGGGAGTTAATTTCCTGGACGGTCACTCTGCTACGTGCATGATAAGTAGGGCTGTAATTCCCAGCCAGACCAGAACTCTGGCAAAAAGATAAGTAAGTGCTGAGAGAGTAAGGCAAAGGGAAATAAGCAGAGCATCAACAGCATCTGTTGCTATTTGTTTCAGTGAGTGTTGGGGAAATATAATTTATGACAAAGTCTTCTCCCAGCCCAGATGTCTTTTCCACAGAGCTAGCAGAGAAGGAAGACACTTTTATTATTGAACAAGCATTAAACCGGAATGGGGTAGACATCACAGGCAACCCACTAAGATTGAAAAAACAGGATGAAGTTTCACTCTTTTGTGTAGAGAAGCAGATACAACCCTTGGTATACTTGTTCTCAGCACAAACAAGAACTGGTCCTCAAGTAAGAGGACTTGACAGCACCATCTGTCACACAGAGTTCATCCTGAGTTTATCTGGTTAGTGGGGATGACCATTTGTGTTAGCTAATGGCTTCATCCAAAGGAAAACCACACTTCTCCTATCTTTATGACAGGAGGTAGTTTTGCAACTTGGAGCAAGGCACCCACAAAAGTTAGGGTCCTCCCCTCCCACAGAAACCTAGAGAGACAGGGTGCTATTTCCCTTGATGTTTACATTTCAAAGATATCCCTCCTAGCTCCTTGAAAAATACATTCTGGGTCTTAAAGCTGACAAAAGGCCCATTCATATATCAAAGAGAGAACTTAAAATCACACATTTTATAAAGTAAGTGCTCTGAAAAATGGAGGGAGGGAAGTCTCTTGCAAGGAGAACTAAGCCTCATGCTTTTAGTTTCCTTTTGTCCTTACCTTGGAAATTTTTGTACCTGCATTTTATTTCAATTGCTTCCTAAAATGTATTCATTCAAGTGTTCCTCCTTTACTTCCTGCGATTTACCTGGCAGTGTTTAAATGGCATGCGTTCTCATGTTCTGCCTGCTTTTCCTTCTTTGGCTACTAGTATTGCATGTTATTTTTGTCAGCTTAGAAAAGGTTTTGGAAATTAAATATTGAAGTCCTTTAAATTGTGAGCGGGAGACAGAGAATTCCCCACCCCTGTTGACCTCTGGTCTGTCCTTGGTTTCCCTTATTTCTCCCAGCCTCAAAGGCAACCTCCTTCTTGGTTTCTTTTTATCCTTTGAGGTCTGGGTGGACCATTATGGGATGTCCTTTCCCCATGAAGTCCATAGATGTCTAAGTTCCAGCTTCTTCCCAGGATCCACTTCCCACTTTCTGGATCCCCTGGGCTTCAACACTGTTCTCCAAGTGCTTCCACCTCCCATACAGTCCCCTGCACTGAACCTGACAAAGCCCATTCCCATGGGTTGCATATGAAAAAGAAGCTAGAGAAGCATAGTTAGATAATTTGTGTTCCCAGATGGTTCTATTTCTAAAACTGTGTTTGTGAGCCTCTTAATTACTTGTATTTATTTATTTTTTTAAATCCTCACCCAGAGATATGTTTTACTGATTTTAAGAGAGAAAAAGGAAGGAAGAGAGAGAAGCATGGATTGGTTGCTTCCTACATGTGCCTGGACTGGGAATCAAACCCACATTGTATGGGACAATGCTTCAACCAGCTGAGTCTAAGCCAGAACTAAGCAAATGGCTTTTAATTAAAATGTAGGGACATGACCTTTTATATGTTAATTAAGGAGGATGAGTTTTAAGTCTTTCCATAGGTTCCATTTTGTCAAAATCAATTGTTTTCTTTTTCTTGAAGAATGAAATAGCCCTTTTATTCTACCAAGGTATTCTTTTCGCCGTTTGAATAACAGGCCTTCATAGTCTGAATAGTTAGACTATCCTTGATGTACCCAAAGTGTATGATTTGATTGTCCTCAATTGAAGGTTTCAACCTCTAGTAAACGCACAGCTTCCAATACTAGCATAAGGAGTCTTCTGTTTGTCAGTATCTCCTTCTCCACTTTCAAAATAGTGATCTACTTTTAAAAAACATCATCCTTGGTTACATTGATTCTTCTGATACTTTACCTTTCATGAATCTAGATGGTGCTAGAACTGGTGTGCAGAGTGAAAAGATTTCTCTCTCATAATTGACCCTGTGGAGGATGGATGGCTATAAGCTGGAGAAGTTATTGCCATCTTCAATTCAAGAGAGCAGGGCCCAGTTGGGTGGCTCAGAGGTTGAGTGTCGCTCTATGAACCAGGAGGTCACAGTTCAGTTCCTGGTCAGGGCACATGCTCAGGTTTCAGGTTCCATCCCCATTAGGGCACGTGCAAGAGGCAGCTGATCAATGATTCTCTCATCATTGATGTTTCTATCTCTCTCTTCCTCTTCTTTCCTCTCTGAAATCAATACAAACATATTAAAAACAAAAAGAGAGAGCAGGGATGTGTAAGTGAAGGCCACAAGAACCTTGAAGAGGATTTATGTTAAAGGAATATTCCCTGGGGTGTTGAGGAGAAAAAGCCTTCAAAAAGCACTCTAGCAAATTATAACTCTCAGGATAAAATATGACAGTAATAATTGCTAAAGTAAAAAACTAAAGCATAAAACTTGCATGTACTTTATATCATGTGTTTTCAACTTCTTTTTTTTTAAATTAGTGTATTCCTGTCACTGGAAGAGCTACTCCTGAGAGAATAATTGAGATATTTGAATACATTAACTCTTTCAGCTCATATATAATTTTATATATAGATTCCAATTTTCAATATTTAGCAATGATCATATTTGGTTAGTGCTTACTATGTTTCTCCTACTAGTACTGTCATTATTTTTCAAGTGAGGAATTAAAAGCCCAAAATAGTGAGGTTAGTTGCTCTAGTTTTCACAGTATTAAGTGGGAGAGCTGGGATTTTAACCCTGGCCATCCTGAATGAAACCTGGGATGTTAATTGCCATCCTATGTGACCTTACAATATTATATGGTCCATGTGACATAATATTATATGGTCCATGTAACATACTGTAGACTATAAATTAATAATTAATTTAAAAGTTAAAATTCAAGAAGGCATATGCAATGATGTTAGTTTTCCCTTATCTTCCCAAAACATGTGTGAGCTCTTTAGCTTACAGTAGTTTTAAATGTACATTCTCTTAAAGTTATACATTTAAATTAACTCAATAATAAGTAAACCAGCATCAAACTGATTCACTTTGTTACAACTCTTTGAAGAAATACTTAATTAGAAAGTTTTGTAATTACACTATTTCAAGGGAATTTAATTTTCATAACCAACAGCCATGACCATAAGAGCATGGCTTCGAAGTCAGTCAGGCAGACCAAATGCCATTCTCTCACTTCCTGAATCACTGCAACCAAGTCACTTCGCTCTACTTCCAGAAAACCTTTCAGTTCTTTGAGAGTTTATAGTGTACCAGGCACCATACTTGTGATCTATACATATTACCTTCTGTTATCCTTGTCTGAGAAATCTAGAGTTTCCTTATCATGTAGATTAAGAACCTGAATCTCAAAAAAATTTAGTAACTTTTTCCAAATACTATTGGTAATAAATATCAGTGCTGTTAACTTAAATCTAGATCTCTCTGACCTCAAAATCTTTTTTTTTTTTTACTTCCAGTACACCTTAGGGTTCTATGAAGATTAAATGGTATAATGTGTATAAAATATGCAATAGCAGCCTCATTCTAGATGTGCAAAGATTGACCTGAACAGCTGCCATTTGGAGTTTTGATTTTTCTCAGTAATATATCTTAGAACACTGTTTGGAAAGTGGATTTTCTAATAGTAAAGTCTACTTTGCAGGATAAGGATGTCTCTGAAGAAAAGTCACATAGTGAGTTCATGATTTTTTAAAGCTATGAGAAACCTTTGACATTATCATGTCTACCCTTGTCTGTTGTTTTTGGCTTGCTGATCTTGTGGAACAATATTCCCTTACCTGACATTTTATGCATAAACAGGTGTAAGTTGAGCTGATATGGTTGAAGGGGATGCAGGAGAATCCTCATTTTGCTCTAACATAGTCCATAGGCGCCTTTCTGTAACCCTCCTGGCCCCATATATCACCACTTGAAAACTACCTCTCTAGTACATAACCTTCTTCGTTTATATATATATATATATATGAACGCATAGGTGTTTAAAAATGATGAATAAGGTATCAACTCAGTTATTCAGGTGTTCTCTCTACTGACAGTGTTGGTGATGGGATTCCTTTCAGGAAATTCTGGAAAAATACCAAAATCTGGAAAACACAAAGGGGGAATATATGGACTATATCATATTATAAAAAACTTATAACATATTCTTAAAAAAAATGCCCAAAGCACATGACTGTCTTCCTTAATTTGACAAAATGAAAACATTTACTTTTGCTAAAATCACACTGTAAAAAGTGCTTTAGTGTGTGTGTATGAGTGTGAGTATGTGTGTGCACATTTCCATACTGTGACTTCTAATGTGTCATTTACTGGTGTTCCCCTTATTTCATTGAGCTCCATAATGACCTGGACATGTGAGCTTGGGAATTAGCATTCAATAACTAAATTACTCTGTTTAATAGAGGTGAAAATAATTTTAAATTCCCTAGGAAATTTCAGACAGGAAGAGAGAGTAATATGAGCATTAGAGATAGAAGAGAAAAAAATTAAAATTGTGTAATGAAGCAGGAAGGGCTTGGGACAAGAGAATACATTTTTTTTTTTTTAGTTGTCCCTAATGAGATTGTCAATATGACCTCTTTGCTTTGTGCCCTATGATAGTTTCCTTGAAATCTATGTTACCCATAAGTGATTTTGAGAGTGGGTCTTTTAGGGTATTTTAAGAAATTTTGAGTTTTGCATTACAATTGGCATTTGGCAAATCCAGAGACCAAATGGCTGGCCTCAGTGCCAGAGCACATCTGATTCTGTGTTCTGGTTGGGAATTTGTCTTAAATCGTCTGTACTAAGGTAGAGTACCCATTTGTGAGCTGACTTGAGTCCCTGCCCCCCAAAATAGAATCAGGGTGTGGAGGGTCCTAAACAATCCTGCCACCAGTATTCAAGGAAATAGAGAAGATCCTTCATGAAGCCCATTTGTTTTAGGAATACAACATGAATTATTCATGAGAAATTATGCAAACTAATCTGAACTCACCCTTCAAAAAAAACTTTGGATGAAGGCCTTGTTTGGAACCGATGGTTGCAAACAGAGAGTTAGAAATAAACAATGTGATGTGAGAGCACATGCATTTTTAGGTAAGCCCTTCAAAAAGGAAATTAGTCAGAATGTTGAAAATAGTAGTTTCACCCCGCACTGATGGGCACACAGCTACTAAATCAGACCCTTACGGGGGGGAGGAAAGGACATTCATGGCAGATGTGCCTTTTGTGTAAAAATCTGTAATCTGCTGTAGGTGCCTGGAGAGCACAGAACTATAGGGCCAGGATACCAGGAAATTGCTGAGAGACCACTGGCCGAGTTCTTCCAGAAACTAGAGCTACCCCCGGGGAAATATGAATGTATAAAAAATTTACTTGCACTTGTGTACCTGTACCAGCAACACACCTCTAGTGATTAACAGATATCAAATCACCTGGATGGTAATGCAACTCGATGATGCATACTCTTTGTAACTCTTGGTATTTTTCTCTCTCTGTGCCACAGTCTCCTCATTAGCAAAAGGAGGGAAATAACATTATCTAACAGAAAGTGTAGTCATGCAGAGAGAATTAGATAATCCATGGAAAGTACTTTGTAACTTTGACCTAAAAAGCAATGCCAAAATTATGACTTCTATTTCATTACTATTATTATAGTAAAAGGAGACTTGAAAAAAATACCCTGAAAGTGATAAAAGTGTATCTTGAATTGTGTGGTTGTTGATTTTATAAAAAAAAAACACAAAACATTTGTACTTTTGAGGATTTTTTTTTCAGGTTTTCTTCAATAAACATGCTATTTTGAATTAAGAGCAAAAATTTCTAATTGTCAAATTATTTACACGTCAGGAATATGTCTGTTGTAGAAGGTAACATACAAATAATATTTCTGATGGAAAAGTTTCCTTTTAATTTCTTACCAATTAAATGCAAGAATGCAGTTCCAGTTATACTCTATTTAGTGCCATGTTAGCCTCTGTCAAATAACTAATAAAAACTGATGTATTTTACTTATATTTTTACCTTAGGGCGTAACATGGGGATTGGTTGGGGATATATAAAACTGGATTTGATATTTTCTAATGACTCGGTTTAGAATCTCTTATATTTAGTAACCAGTAATTTTTTTAAAGTGTTTTTTTATTTATTTTAGAGAGAGGAAGGGAGAGGGAGAGAGAGAGAGAAATATCAATAATGAGAGAGAATCATTCATAGCTGCCTCCTGCACTCCCCCTACTGGGGATCGAGGGGAAACCCAGGCATGTGCTCTGACTGGGAATTGAATCGTGATCTCTTGGTTCATAGGTTGATGTTCAACCACTGAACCACACTGGCTGGCCTTTAATGCCTTTTTTGTTGAGGTAAAGAAATCAGTGTTATGATTCTTATGCCACACCTCACAGTACATAGGCCTTATAAAACTTGGCTAGTGAGTAACCCTTAATAACCAGCTGGAAATCAGTTTAGGAAGTATTGAGAAAGGATCACAATCAGGCAACCCCTGGCTTAACTATCCCAGCAATTATGTGTAAATAAGCTGACACCTGAGATAAGAAGCAGCTTGCCTCCCAGTGGAACCCAAAGAGGAAGGAAATGTTTCCTGTACCCAAGGGTTACTCCTTTAGTCAAGCCCCGCTTTTCTTCCCCAACTGAGAATTTGGAACCAAGAAAAACTCTTTTAAATAAAAAGTCCTAGTTAGATATAGAGGGTTGCTAGCAGAGTGGAGTGTGGATTATCAGGCTGAAAGATGTTGATATTCCCGAGGTCTGAGTACTGTAGATGAGAAATGAGCAGGAAAGCAGGCTGCCTCTTCTACCCATCTCCGTCATGGACCTTCCATGTGTGGACATGGCGGGCTTCTCTAATCAGATAAACACATTAACCTGGGCCCTACAGTTAACTCATCTAAGATCAATAGCAAATTTGCTTTTGTTTATCCGGCTTAGGTCTACTTGGGTCATTTTTTTGATTTAATTTCTATATAAAACTAAAAAATGCGTTTTTATCCTTTGAAATTTAATGAAACAACTGCTAGATAATTGGGGAGGGGTGTCAAGAAACATGTTAATTATTTAACCAAATTTTGCTTCTTTGAATTCCTAAAAGAAAAATGCAACTCTGATTGCAAAATGAGCTGGGTTTGAATCCTAACTTTGCTGAAGCTACTAAGTCTTTTAAAATGAGTTTCCTAATCTGAAATCTGTGAGTAATGCACAAGCTTATTGTGATATTAGAGATGACATGTGTACAATACATAGCACACACTAGCAAAGTATATGGATCAGATGCTGATTGGCTCTTCACCTGGATTGAAGAGCCAATCAGGCTTCACTAATCACTTGGGTACAAGACTGTGAAAAATCTGCTCCAATAGGAATGCATTGTTAGTTCAGCTGAGGATAAGTAGCTCATGCATAATCAATGCCAACATAATACTAATCCATCACCTCTTTAACGTTCTCCTGTTGACCAAAATGAGGCAACACATTTTTACAGAGGATGTGGGTGTGAAGCTCAATGATAGTCTGGGTTAGTGGAATTTGTTGGGGAGATACCCTTTGGTTTTGCATACTTTAATAGCAAACAAATAACCTTTCACCACTTAAAGGTCACTAAAAAGTTCTTGTTCTCTTAAAGAATAGGGACAATCTTTGGTTTATTCTTTGCAAAATCTTACTTATCAAATATAAAAACATTCATTTTTTTTTTTCCAAAATGAGGTGGTGCACACTGAAGAGTTAATGGCAGTTCTGCTAAGTCTTCTCAGGGATTTAACATTTTCATTTAGCTGATTAAAATCTGTTGTAGATGATAAGTATGCCAGCTTTTTTTTTTTTAATCATTCACTCAAAAATGATTTTAAAAATCTTTAAATGGCTTGTACCTGATTTTTATTTCTCAAAGGGTTTCTACTTATGGAAAATTTGCTTAGATTATATCCTTTTGTCAGTCTCAATGGATGTTAAATCAATGCAAAATGAGTGGATTTGTATTTCTAAAAATAACTTCTTTCACAGGAAGAAGAGCTAAGGAAGAGTGGGGAAGCCAAATATGCCCACTTGAGTGATGAACTTCACGTGTTAATTGAAGTGTTTGCTCCACCTGGGGAAGCGTATTCACGTATGAGTCATGCATTGGAAGAGATTAAAAAATTCCTGGTTCCCGTAAGTGTTTTTCATTTTTTACAAAGAAGTTTCTCAGTGGTTTCTATTTTTAATAATGTGCCTTTGAGCTTCACTGACTTTTTAGAAGGAAATGCATATTGCAAACTAATTATTCATAGAGTTGATATGAACTATAGAATATCCAAAACACTTGGCACAGGACCTGGCATGTTGCTACCTCATGATGGTTTGACTTCAGTATTTGTCTTCAGTACATGACCAGCTGTGCATCAGAACATAGCCATAAAGAGTAAGACAGTGAACACATAAACACAAAAACGTAACTGAAGTTGTATACTTTTCTTTTGTGTCTTAATAAATTGGTAATTGACATGTATTATTGGAAATTTTTAATTATTAAAGCATTTGCATTTGTAGTGGGAACAAAAAGATTACATATTCCATACTTGTAACAAGACAATGATGTTATTTGAAAACATCAAATGCATTTTTATGTGATGGTATGCCAAGTGCTGGCTCATTAGAAATGTAATGTAAAATAATCAGTGTTAATAGAAACAGACATTTGTTGACATGAAGCAATATTTGTAAAAATAAATGCATTGCACTAAGTGAGAGCAGTAGAGAATATTTGGTTAGTAAAGCAGTAAACTCATGGTTGCATATTGAATAGAATTCTGCATTGATTTTCAAAAAAATTGAGGAAGATTAAATGATGAAGCTTTTCTAAAGGTTGACAATTTAGCATTCTAGGAAGAGGTCATTCAAACGGAAATCTTGGCATCAGGCTTAGAGCTGGGAATAAGACAAACAGAAGAGAATGCTGAGGAAGGTTTTCTGGAGTACCTAGGCAGAAGTCTTTGGGGGAGAGAAAGGGAGAGGGAGAGGGAGATGAAGAGGGAGAGTGAGAGGGAGAGGGAATCTAAAATTAATCTGTGTAACAAAGAACACAGTAGGTTTCTAAACTGATCGATAAACTCGGAGGAAATGATGCATAAGATTCATTGATTGACAGTGATTTTAAGAATGGGAGAAGAAAAAATAACTATTTCAGAAGGTAAAAGTCTCAAAATCTAACAACATAATTAATTAATTTATATGCCCAGTTTAAAAACATCTCTCAGGTCAAGGTTCTGAATAATGCCGTACCACTCATGATTATTCCCTGACATTACATGCATGCTGAATTTCTGCACAAGTTAGTATCTGGTGCTCATCTGAATCCCTCCCTAAGTAGATCCTATATTTCTTAAGAATGAGGATGCTATGTGTGTTCTCTCTTCCTTTTTCCTCTGAAGAAAATGCCTAGTACTATTGGGTAAACATTTTTACTATGTTTACCTCAGATCAAACTTCTTGTGATATTGAATGTGTAGGAAAATGCTAGGACTGCCGACATTACTAATTCATTTCATGACTGTGGACAAGGCATTTAAGTTCCAAGAGCTTCAGCTTATTCATCTTTAAAAAGATCAGAGCTTCCCCGCCTGCGCTGCCAGCCTCTTAGCTTGCAGTTTGAAACATTGTAACAAATATAGAAGCTAAACAAACCCCCAGAATCTGGCTTTAGTCAGCCAGGCTTCAGCCAGCAAGACCGCAACATTCTTTGGAATACAGCAGCCGAGCCTCAGAGAGAAAGCCAGCTCTCAGCTCCAGTGATAGGCATAGAAGGTAAATAAATGCCAGAATAAAAAAAAGAAAAGAAAAAAAGGAGAGGTTTGGAGCTTCAGTCGCCCGCCAGCCTGAAAACAGCCCTCAGCCCCACACCCAGACTGGCCAGGCACCCCAGTGGGGACCCCCACCCTGAAGCAACAAGATGGCAGCTAATTTGCGTACTGAAGGCAGGCGGTAGCAGGCAAGGCTGTCTGCGGTCTGGGACCCGGATCTGTGACCCTGCCGGGCTGGGGACAGTGCTTGAGGCTGTCCGCGGTCCCAGGACCTGGATCTGTGACCCTGCGGGAGGGGGGGGGAGGGCACCACAGGAGGTTGTCTGCAGTCCGGGACTCAGATCTGTGACCCTTCCGGGCGGGGGGCAGTCTGTGGTCCCGGGACCCGGATCTGTGACCTGGTGGGCAGGGGGGCAGCACGGGAGGCTGTCCGCAGTCCGGGACCTGAATCTGTGACCCTGCCAGGCGGGGGGGCACCATGGGAGGCTGTTTGCAGTCCAGGACCCAGATCTGTGACCCTGTCAGATGGGGGGCACCGTGGGAGGCTGTCTGCAGTCCAGGACTTGGATCTGTGACCCTGCCGGGTGGGGGGCAGCTCCACGTTGTATGAGCAAATTTTACAATCACTGAAGGTCCTCTATATCATGAGTTAACAGAACTTGACGAGTATTTGTCATGCCCGGGTTAAGCCTCCAATGATCATCCTTGGAGGTTTGTATCATTTAAATAAAAGGCATATACTAGTATGTTCAAAGGGACATTCACAACTCCCCGTGTTTAGTTTCTTCTAAATGCCAGAAAGGAAACATACCATGTGACATATTTTTTGTGCCTTCTATAATAACACCTAGTATGGCATGAATATGTAAATACATTATGTATATGAACATATTCAAATTATATATATGTGCAAATATATATATACATATATAAGTATATATATACATATATATATAGTATATCTGTGTGTGTGTGTGTGTGTGTGTGTGTGTGTGTGTAAAGTTTATATCTGTGTTTGTGGTGTATCTTTTTGTTAGTCTCATCACTTTTACATATAATAAGACTTTAAGTAAGTTCAACAGAAAATAAAAGCATCAGACCTGGTTGTTATTTTCTTCCTGAATTAGATTGGACGTATTTCTTGGTGACAGCCATGATTCTAGAAATGGGGCTATTAGAGTATATTGTATCATTTTGAGTTTGAGATATTGGAAACCTATATGGAAAACCTACCAAGAATCTGACTCTCGAGGAAAAGTAAAACACTTTTCCTCTTTATGATAAAAGCAAAAAGAGGATATTCTTGCCATCTATTCTTCAAAGACTGTAATCCTAGCTCTAAGATGGGAAAATGACACTTATTGCTAGTAGAAATCATACAAAAATGTAAGCAGATATAAGGAAATTAGAAAAGAGAAGCAGGATATTTTGAATCTAGGAGGTGGGAAAAAAACCTAGACTCTCATGCACTGAAAAAATTTTTGCAAAGTTTTGAAAGATTATAAATGTAAAAATGTATCTCTGAAATTTATACTATAATTTGATAAGAAATGACTATTTGGTGAGAATCTTTTATGCTGGTGAATATGTAGAGGAAACAGTTTATTAAATGAAAACCTACCAGCCAGCAAAAGCAACATTGGTAAATGGCAAGACCTGCAAGGTGCAGAAGGGCAGATGCATTTTGGCTGGCTGTTGGCAGGAGTTCAGCATGTATAGGAACAACATCCTACAGGCAAGAGAATGATCAGTACTAAGTATAACAAAATACAGTTCAGTGCAGAGAGGAAAACAGGATCTGTGACCTGCATATTGTTCCTTTATTGTTGTGGTTATTGTAAAACAGTTGTCAAGAGTTTTTTCAGATTGTTATTATCAAAACCAATTAATTTCCTTTTCTTTCCCATAATTAAGCATATTTTAATAGTGTGGTAGGTAATAGCACTAAGCACAAGCCACATATATTTATGTAATTATTGCTTGCTCTGAAAATGTCTACTACATTTCTACACACTATGATTATTTTCTGATTACATTTGGATAAATGTATAATCATCTAATATTGAGCATTTTTAAGCCTGATACCTTGTCATCTACACTAATAAAAGAGAAAAACATGCCAATTGGTGTCACTCTGCTAAACCCACCAGCCAATCAGATGAGTATGCAAATTAACCCAACAAACATGGCGGTTAATTTGCATACGCAGGCATGGAGCAAAGACTGAAGACTGAAGACTGAAGACTGAAGACTGAAGACTGAAGACTGAAGACTGAAGACTGAAGACTGAAGACTGAAGACTGAAGACTGAAGACTAAAGAGGCTTGGCTTCTCCGCTGAGGCTGGAGCGGAGGTGCCAAGCCTCGCTGCGGCCACAGCGGTGAAGCCAAGCGGCCACAGAGCTGGAGGCTTGGGTTGTCCCCGGCGATGGAGGAAACCAAGCTTCCCGCCTGCCCTGGATGCTACCCAAGGGAGAGAACAACACAGGTGTGGCCAGGAGCCTGAGAGATCAACACAGAGGGGCACCTGCTCCAAGCCTCCACAGTGGGGCTGGGGCAGCCACCAGCAGACACACACACACACACACATACACACACACACACACGGGGCGACTACACACCTGCTCTGATATGGCTGGGGGCAGTCACCAGCGGACACACACACACACACACACACACACCTGCTTCGAGGTCCTGCTGCCAGACCATGGCTTAGGCTGAGCGGGACTGAGCCATCAGTAGGACATCCACTGAGGGCTCCCAGTCTGTGAGAGGGGGCAGGCTGGGCTGAGGGACCCCCACTCCCCAGTGCACGAATTTTGTGCACTGAGCCTCTAGTTCTCTATAATAAAAGGCAAATATGCAAATTGACTGAACAGCGGAATGCCTGGTCGCTATGATGTGCACTGACCATCAGGGGGCAGACGCTCAGTGTAGGAGCTGCCCCCTGGTGGTCAGTGCACTCACACAGGGAGAGCGCCACTCAGCCAGAAGCCGAGCTCACAGGCAGGTGAGTGCAGTTGTGGAGGCAGGAGCCTCCGTGGCAGCGCTAAGGATGTCCAACTGTTGGCATAGGACTGCTAAGCCTGCAGTTTGACATCCCCCAAGGGCTCCTGGGCTGCGAGAGGGCGCAGGCCAGGCTGAGGGACTCCCCTTGCCCCGAGTTCACAAATTTCGTGCACTGCGCTTCTAGTAGTAATAAAAGCCTCTGAATTAGAAAAAAAATAAAATTTTGTTAGCTCTTAGAACAGAACTAATAATTATCATATAATTAATTACATGAAAATATAATTTTTTATTATTATTATTATTATTAAAACCCAAGGCCACTTTAGCATTGCTAATTGATTGACATAACCTGGAAGACAGATAAAAGAAATGCAAAGACAGATAAAACAAAACATAATACAAGTATCTTCTGATTCCTCACCAGTACAGATAATCAAATATTCTCTTTACGAATCTAGGACCAGGCATCCACTTTGTACCTTAAAAATAAATTCTCACTAATTATCACTGGTCTCATTTGATGCCAGTGTTGTGAATTCTCTGAGGCCACTCTTTTCATGAGTTCTTAGTGCGTTTTACATGCCAGCATTGTTCGCCTATCAGCACTTGGATTTCATCTTGATGAGGTACTTCTTCACCATTAATTGACATTACAATTACAAAAGCAACAACCTGCTTTTGTAATTCCAAGTGTTGTTAGCATGAAGGCTTAGCAGCATTCCTAAAAAGTTATCTATGTTGTTAAATATCTGCACTTCCTAAGAATGCAGGTTTAATCTCCAAGGCGAGAATCTCACCTCTTAACTTTATCAGCTTTTAGTGTAAGGAAATCTTAGAGAATTATATAGAAATTTTATATAATATTCAAACCATTTACTAATTACTAATCCTGCAGTTTTATATAATAACTAGTAGCCCGGTGCACAAAAATTTGTGCACTCGGTGGTGAGGGTGAGGGGTGGGGCCAGACCCCTCAGCCCGACCTGCACCCTCTGTCATGTTCTGGGACCCTGGCCACTCCTGACCTAGGCACAGGCCTACAGGCTTGGGTCAGCCTGGCTCCCGAGGCCCCATTTTATCAAGAGAACAAAGTCGGCATTAGTTACAGCCCTCACCGAACACAGTACACTGCATCTGTGTGTACAACTCCACCCTGCTCCCAGCGGCCTGGCGCCCCTCTCATGGCTGCATACTGAATTACTAACATCTTGGACATAGCTCTGTCTTATCCTGCTTCACCTTCAGTGCCTGGCCTGGTGCCAGGGACCTGAGAGGTTTGCTGAGTGAGTGAATAATGAGTGAGTGAATGAGTGAATGAATGAGCAAGTAAGTGAATGAGCAAACAGCTAAGGGGTGGGAACTTCTGCCATGTTGCCATGGCAACACGGCCGGCCCCACTCCCGGCTGCCTGAACCCCACCCCAGGAAAGTTCCCTCCCTGCTCCCAGTGGCCTGGCACCCCGCTCCTGGCTGCATACTGAATTACTAGCATCTTGAGGACATAGCTCTGTCTTATCCTGCTTCACCTTCAGTGCCTGGCCTGGTGCCAGGGACCTGAGAGGGTTTGCTGAGTGAGTGAATGAATGAGCGAGTGAATGAGTGAATGAATGAGCAACTAAGTGAATGAGCAAGCAGCTACTGGTAGGGATAGTTGGCACTCCACTCTGTGCTGCCTGACACAAACCCCGGGAAGTTCCCGTCCTGCTCCCAGTGGCCCCACTCCCCTCTCCCAGCTGCATAGTTTGCGCAGGGCAAAGGCGGCGGGGTGTGCATGTTGGCAGATTGGTGCATTAGCACCTGCCAGCCTCGGATCCCCTTGGTAGGGCCGTTTGTGGGTGTGGGCCGTGGTGGATTGCTGTGGTCTCCCCCGCCAGCCCTAGGTCGAAGATAGCAGGCCCGGATGGCAGCAGGGCAGGCGGAATGGAGCTGTCCCACCCTGCCTGCAGTGTGCAAATTAACCGCCATCTTGGTTGGCGGTTAACTGCCATCTTGGTTGGCAGTTAATTTGCATATCATCCTGATTAGCCAATGGGAAGTGTACTGGAGCTATGGTTAATTACCCTATTTGTCTTTTATTAGATAGGATCATGTTAACACTGACCTGTTAATATTTGCCTAGATGGAATCAACTAAAAAAGACTCATAGTTATTGAAGAATTTGGTACAAAAAGAAATCAAGACAAAAAAAGTAGCTGAATAATCAGAATTGTTCAGTAAAGTAATTTTTAACTGAGTAAATAAATAAAGAAAATAAGTGGTAGTAATTAATGCAAGGTGAAACTTTACTTACATTCAATTCAATAAATATTTCTAAGCATCAAATTATATGTCAGTCATGGTTCTAGACATTTGTGTTACATCAGCCACTGGCCTTGGAGAATTTAAGAGCCAGATAAATATATGCAGAGACATTTGGGAGAGAATTGGGATGGGAGACTAAACTGGATAATATGGTCAATAGTGATGGCAGACCAAGCAACACTGATCAAACCAAAAATGTTAATTTTCTAGTCAGGAAAAAATCAATTGCTGACAAAGATCACCACCAACCAGACAAGGGTCTACAGCAGGGGTGGGCAACCTTTTTGTGAGTGTATGCCAAAACCAGCAAAAGCTCGGACTCAAAATTCTTCTGCATGCCAACCCTAATTTTTTAAGAACATGTTACTCCTACTTGATATCTCTTAAGCGGTACATCCGTGAAGAACCTTGAAGAAATAATAAAATTCATTCGAGCGACAAAAACACAGTATATGATGATGAAAAATACATTTATTTTTAATGTATACATGTACACTGATAGTCCTACAGAAAACTTTATGACTCCGTTTGATGTTATCAGTGGGACTTTTGCTGTTGTGTCACTGATGACAGAGATTTTACATCAGGTTTATATTTCCTGACCTTCAGAGATATGCATGAGCTACTACTTTCATCCATCAGGCTACTCCTATTACCAGACTTAACAAAATACATCAGTTTTTTGAACAAAGATTCACAAGTGTATGTGGATGAAACCAAAACACTGGTTGGAGCTAGGAAGGCAGAGAGAGTTAAGGCAGAAGCATCAAAATTGCTCTTCTCCTCTCTCGTCAATCCATGTCTATGGTCTTTAAGATAACTTGTTATGTAAAATTATTTATGTATCTAAGATGCACCTACAATGAATTTATCTGAAAAAAAAAAGTCGATATTAAGGAAAAAAATGTAAATGGAAGATTATAAGAGAGGGTTTCGCTTGCCAGCAAAAGTTACTGGCTTGCCATGTTTGGCACGCGTGCCAGGGGTTGCCCACCCCTGTTCTACAGTAATTCAATGATTCAGAGAGTGATAAAGAGAGAGTTGTGGGGGAAGAGAGTTTTGATTAGTTTCTTGGGGGCAGTTGACGTCCCACAAAGAGTCTATTTTATACTGAATGTTTTTAATGCAACAGGAAAATCTTAGAATAGCATATTTTAAAACACTATTTTTGAAAAATTAAATATTCCTGAAATGTGTCTTCAACTTCAGTTCTAGCAATTAGTTCTTACTTTTTAATCAGCTAATTTTGGTTAAGATACAGTATAAGCTTATTTTGAATTGCCCTGCCTGATTCACTGATCTCATTTCATGTCTCTGAAGTTTCTTTCAGCAAGCTACCGTGGACAGTGTATTGATTCTTCCAAACAGTATTCAAACTAGAAGTCCGGGGAACTTGGAAATATCTCTTCCTCCAAGAACTGTATCTTCTTTCTGACCTCTAATCTTTGTGGGGTTTTTTTGTTTGTTTTGTTTTGTTTGTTTTTTTTACCTTTCTGTTCCACCCAGCCTCTCTACACAGTATATATAAGGATGCATATACACCACTTCCTTAAAATACAAGTGGAAAGGCTCACTGGGTGGTCTGTACTAAATACAGTACATGTAGGAATTAGTTTATATTTTTCTGTAACCACTGTCATCCTTTCATTCCTATTACCAACAGCTTGAGCAAATCACAGAGTTTTCCTCTTGTTCTCCTGTAAGAAGAGTCTTAATTTATGCAGTTCAGGTTCTAAGCCCACTTAGTTATAGTTTATGATTTTGATTTCAAATTCCATTCAATTCAAAGCTCTACTCCTCTCCCAATTTACAGCGGGGGGAGTGGCAGGAGGGAAGGAGGCACGGACTCCTTGTGTATCCCCTTCCACTCTCTGCCCTCTGCCTTCTGATGCTTCCGAAGCTGTGTGAACAGTCTTGGCACATGGGGCGGGAGGTGATACGGAATTAGAGAAAGGTGGGCTGCAAAACTGGTTAGTTTGAATCTTGTTTCCAGTATCTTCTTCTGATGAGATACATGGAGGATGGACTGGCTCACTAGCAGAATCATGGCCAATCCTCAAAAAACTCGATTCCTTCTTTCGGAAAGCTGAAGGAGCTGAGGGAACTTAGGGTTCTCGCAATGCAGTCCTTTCTCTCAGTGGTCTCTTGATGCTATTCTACCACCTTCCTGCTCCCAGTGTTACAGCTGAGCCGTGTCCTGTCTACCAAACTTGTTCTTCCTCTCGGAGAGGTTGTGAGATTATTTTCCCTGTCCTTCGGGTTCAGGAATTTTACCAGGATCTGCTCAGGTGCGGCTCTCTTCTCATGAGCCCAGCCTGAAAATCAGTGAGCTCTTTCAATCGGTGGTATTAGATCTTTATTTCGAGGGAATTCTCTCCTTATGATTTGTATATTTTCTTTTCTTCATATTTTCCCTTTTCCTGTTCTTGTAATTCCTATTACTTATAGCAAGTCTCTTAGATCTTTTTTCCAGGTGTATTTTTCTAATATTTTCATCTTCTTATCATTTTGCTTATGTTTTCTAGAGATAGGTACCTTCTGCAAGGTCGTCTAAGTCACAACCACAAATTCAGTATTTAGGGTGATGATGTTCTATTCCATTCTCTTAAATTACTTAGATCAAATTATGTAGTTATTGGGCTTACTTTTTCGTTTGTGTGTTTCTTCAGAAAGTACTAAAACTGTATCTTAGTTATCGCTTATGTTTTTCTATTCAGGTTTATTTCTCTCTTCTCCAGCAGTTTTATTTCCCTGGGCAGACGCTCTTGCTGTCTTTTTTCTTTCTTCTCCCCCCTCCTTCCACCCCTATTTTGTTTTTATCTCAATTTAGTTCTTTTTAAAAAAATATTTTTATTGATTTCAGAGAGGAAGGAGAGGGAGAGAGAGATAGAAACATCAATAATGAGAGAGAATAATTGATTGACTGCCCCCTGCATGCCCCACACTGGGGATTGAGACCACAATTTGGGCATGAGCCCTGACCAGGAATCAAACTGTGACCTCCTCCTGGTTCATAGGTCGACACTCAACCACTGAACCACACTGGCCAGGCTAGTTCTGTATTTTTATGTACCTTTAGTGACACCAGTCCTCTAAAGGTAGAAAGTATAAAGCAGTCTTCCCCACATAGAT
>NW_006285797.1:1234764-1235032 GCF_000327345.1 Myotis davidii
TGTATTTTTATATACCTTTAGTGACACCAGTCCTCTAAAGTTAGAAAGTATAAAGCAGTCTTCCCCACATAGATCAAGAATGTAGAGCTAAGCAGAGCACCAAAAACTTGTTGAGAACCTGAAAATGCCTTCCTGTTCTTCAGTCTCTTATCTTTCCAGACTAAGGGCTCACCCATTCTGGTCCTTCTTAGTGAAAATAGGCATACTCACGTGGGTCCACGGTAACTTTCCACTTGGATGAAGTATAGATCCTTGCAAGTAAAACTCT
>NW_006285797.1:1235070-1269724 GCF_000327345.1 Myotis davidii
ATCCACTCTACCATCGCCACTCTGGGGTTTTATGATGCTGGTTTTCAGGTACTCACTCAGCCCACAGGCAATAAAGGCCTGTACCAGTTAGTTTTCTTACCTGAGTCTCAGTGAACTCAAGGCCTAATTAAGTTTCTGATGATCCCAGCCTGTATTTTGCTTAAAATCTGCTGGTGTCTTAGAGTTGGTAAACAAGGGAAAGGAACTTAATTTAGCTCACTATCTTCCCATAATTCCCAAGGTCTTCTACAGTTAGTTTGATGAGGTCTCTTTATATTTAGAACACGAAAGAAAACATCCAAAGTAGCTTTATAGGCACCAGAGGTTTTAAATTTGAACTCTACATGACGTGAAGCTTCTAAGAGGACTATTTTGTTTTATAATAAATCAGAAATTACATATTAAAAATGAAATAATGGAATAGTCCACAAGAGAAAAAGCATAGTATGCCATGAACATCTACCTCTATGAGTACCTGATGCACAGTTGTTCCCATGTGTTTTATACAGATGTTGTCAAGTTAGTATGCACAAATACTAAGGAAAGCCCCTCCATGATGGTAGAAATGCTATGATAAACCTATTTGGGGATTCAGACCATTCACATAAGTGATATATATATGACAATAACAATTCCCATTTGCCATTAATAGCCAATTCTGTGGGTAATGTTCATTTTACTATGCTTTTAATAGAAAAATTAAAATGCTAACAGCTTACTTCTACTCTCTTGGTATACCTTTTACCTGTAGATTGTTCCTTCGGGAAAGAACGGTGACATTTGTTTGGAATATAACACCTGCTTGGCATTCCAGTGGGTGGCTTATAGACATTACCTTTTGTTATCCTCACAACAAGACTGGGAAGGATGTGTGATGCTTATTATATCCATGAGGAGGCTGAGGCTGAGGAGGATTGTGTACCCGCGTAAGTAGCATAAGTTGCCCAGCGTAGCAAAGCCTACCTGACTTTAAAGCCCATAGTTTTTTTGTTTGTTTTTGTTTTCACAATAGCATATTGCTTTCCACATTAGATAATAAAAGAAGAATTGAATGTCTAAGATTTGATCCAGCTAGGCATCTATGTTTAATTACAATACCATTGATAAGTGACACAAACTAGATTTGAAAAAAAAAAAACACACACAGAACATACCACCTTTGCATATTTCCACCTGGTATTCCAGAGTGCATAGAGATAACGAGTGTTTAATCCACAGTGCTCAGACAAGGGCCAGGGAGTGACACGGGAGGTTGGCCAGCCAGGGAGGGACCGAGGGATGGGTCAGATGCCTCCTCATCAGGGAAACTTTCAAAATATGAAGGCCCAACTGCTTGTAAGATCTCTCAAATGCTACTGGGGAGGACTATGCAAGTTGCTTACAGGTGGCAATGTTGGTGTAAACTGCATTAGGCTCCTCCATACTTATAGCATCCTATGTGCCTATTCTCACATAGACAGCTCTGGACTTATTATCATTCAGTAAGCATTAGCCAATGTTATTTTTAGTGATAAAGCAGGTATAGTTTTCCTGCTCATTCTTAGATATTCATTAATTCAGTAAGATCCTCATGCGTCTGCTCTACCTGGGGACTTCTTCCTTGCTTTCACTTTCTTATTTTCATGGCACAAATGCGTTATAACCTTGGTCAAATCACTCTGCAATTGTTTTACACATAGGTGAGGAATTTGTAATGGAACTTTTATGGTAGGAGTAGAAGCATTAAAATAACATGTGTTGAAATTATACTTTGCCAGACTCTCTAAGGAATACTCTGTTATCTCTAACAAGCTGATACCTCCTTACATTATAATGTGGTCATTCTCACAGTTAATAGTAGTGGTTAACAATGTAGCACATTAAAATATATTCAGAAAGTTAACTCCAGAAGGCAAAAAGGGGACTGACACAATAACGAATATATCATTGGTTAATCTTAGGAATAAAAACCAAGTGCTATTTGAAATCACCATTCTGAATTTCAGGGTCCTCTTATCTAGGTAACAAAGTTACAGAAATAGCCAATATTCCACAAGCTCTGGACAAGGTTATTCTGTTTTGGACCCTTTGGGTTGCAATGAAAAGGGATTTATTAAGATTAAATCACAAAAGCATGTGTGGAGGAAAGGGGCATTACATAATTTAATAAATTAAGAGAGAGGGGAGGGGAGAGAGAGAGAGAGACTGGGACTGGAGGCCGATTCTCATGGAAATGTTAAGAGCAGGAAAAACAGTAATCTGGGGCCTCACAAAGAACTCCATCCTGGCTGCCTGAGAAGTGTCTTCAACATTAAAATGATGCAGCTCTCTCTGTGTGTCTATTTACTTCTCATCTTCTCCCCAACCACCTTCCTTACTTACCACTCCCTTAGTCTTCCTCTGATTCACAGCTTCTCCTAAATCATGCTTTGTGATTCCTCCAAACTTTGGTTTGCATAGGAACTCTGGCTCCCTCTCCCCAGCCTTTTAAAGCTTTCCTTCCAGCTACACTCCCGCTGCTGGCTTTGTTGTCACGCGTATGTATATACAGATAGATATATCTATGAGGATGATTCTAGGTGTTCAGCTTGGAAAACTGTTATAAAAATCAAAGCATTTTCAAGTACATCTGATAATTTTTCTGCCTCAAAGTTCATTGATCTTTGTACTGCTGTCAGAAGATATTTCTCGGTCTGGCCTGGTAGCTCATTTGTTTAGAGCTTTGTCCCAATTTACCAAGGTTGTGGTTTGACCCCTTTTAGGCCACATAGAAGAGTAAACCAATAAAAGCATAAATTGATGTCTCTCTCTCTCTCTCTCTCTCAAATAAACAAATAATAAACAAGCAAATAAATACATACATTATTTTTAAGTAAGTTATTTCTTTACTTTTTTCCTTCTTCCCTTTTAAAATTTGAATGGAGTAATTTATTTATTTATTTATTGTAAACTTAAGGGAAATAAATCCTACTCCAGTCTAATAATTCAACCATAACACAATGTTATAATTATAAATCCACATATGTTTTTATATTTGAATGACTTTGAAAAGGATAATTTTTAAATTTTTAAAGAAAATAGCACAAATCCTATTTTATTTTAAAATGTGTTCCAGTTAAAATAGATTTATATATATTAATTTATAACACCATTCTATAAATTTAATACATATTAGAAGTTATTTGATAAATTGCCCAAATATATTCCTAAAGTTGCTTAAATTAGGCCCCAAATTACTATTTTTCCTGGTCTTAATGTTGCTTGAATTTTAGGAATTATAAATAAACAAATGAAAAAAATCTGATTATGACACTCTTTAGGGAGATGTTTTCTTTAAATAGGTTGAGGTAAGAAAAAAATGAAATATCTGAACTGGGAATACTCATTCCAGTGGTTCCACAGACTCTTGGATCTTTCAAAATCCACCTTCGAAAAAGATGAATTCAGGGTTAGAATGGCCATGGGGTCCTCATGCAGCTAGGGACAGAATTAACAATTTTAGGGGGGAAAGGTAAATATGTAAGGTGATGGATATGTTAATTAGCTCCATGGTGGGAATCTGTTCACAATGTATACATGAATCAAATCATCATGTTGTACACTTTAAATATTCTACAACTTTATTCATCAAATATACCTTAATAAAGCTAAAAAAAAACCCCTTTGTATTGTTTATAAGACAAAAAAGAATTGGACTGTCATATCATATCACCTTATAAGGACCTTGGCTTCTTGAGATACTTTCATTTTTATTTTCTACTGCCACATAGATCACTGATCACTTTAGAATCAGATGAAACCTCCAGATAATCTTCCCACAAAAATGGGAAGGACATTAGTATTTTACACAGAAGTCCAGGGGATTTGCATTCATGGATCCAAATTAAGGGCCTTACACTAGAAACATCGAACTCTTTGTATGGGAGCAGGAAATAGAAAAATGCACGTCTAAAATTCATTAAAATGCTAAATTTATTCTATATTAGAAAACTAAATGATCTATATTGAAAAGCACAGGTCATTTTGCCTTAAACTAGCTGAAGATAATTATAATAGAAAAGTAGTTTTTCTTACAGTCATCTTTTTAAATGAATGAATATTTTATCTTATGATGAGGTAATTTTACTACCAACTATACTTCATTACCTTTCAGCATAATTCTCACTTCCAAACTTTAGCTACAAATGCTATATCAATTATACCACATTTAGAATGTATTTCCCTCAGACATTTTCCTCCCAATATCAATCATGAGACTTTGTCTGATTGAACAGGAATAAGATTCCATACATGCTGAATAAATGTGAAGATTTCCTGTCTATTGCCAACTGACCCTAAACTTCTTATCAAACTAATAAAATCAGGAAATGTGGCTCTTGATAAAAAAAAATTCACAAGGGTGAAGAAACCTGACTATGGGTTCTTTATTACATTTTAGATTAATTCATTGCAGTCACTCAAACTTCCACCTCTAATCAAAGTGATTCTCTAAACATTATCCATCACAATATCAGCAGTTCCATTGCTCTCTACCCTCCCCTGCAGTAAAATGCCTGAAGGTCCTCTGAAATAGGAAAGCATTGCCATAGCCCAGAATATCCATATGCAAAAAATTGTATCTATTATTTATTTTTGATTCTTTGGGATTACAAATAATTGTATATTATCGTGGAAGAAATGCTGCCATATATTGGTGACCAGAGTGACTGTTTTTAGGATGTCAGATTTTTCACTGCCCGATATCCAACCAATCTGGAAAATACCGCTTCTCCTTTGCTTTGTAGTCTCCATTTGCATGCACTGAACTTGGGTTATAAGGGAAAAAAGCAACTGTGGGAAAGAATGTTGACCTGAGCACTAAACATCTCTCCAAATCCCATTAGACTTTTATTCTCTGAGTGAGAATACTCAGAGGTAAGGAAAAAGCAGGAAGCCTAATGTCTGTCCTCCTCCCAGGCCTGGTCTGGGCCATTCCTGCAGCAGTCTGGAATCTGGGCCTTTTTGTCTCTTTTCAAGGCCTTCAAGCTTTCACACCTGTAAAGGTTTTGATTCACTGTGGGTTGAGGGGTGCAGGGGTTGGGGGTGGAAGATGTTTCAAATGTTCTGAAACTGGCCCCTGGCACTTGGCAAGCCCTAAGCCCTTGCAGACGCTTATGTGCAAACCCTCTGAGCTCCTGTCACTTTAATTTCAGCATTTTCCTTTTACTGTTTCCATCTCAACTCTAGGAAGTTAACAAAAAGCTCCCCTTTTCCAAACAGCCACAAACCTTAGCTTCCCCTCCTCATCCAACTGCTTGGATTAGCAAATTCAATGATAATATACAATGATATTCAGGAGCTACATGTATAATGCAATATAAAGTAAAACATTAAACTTTCTAAATATTTCTAGGGATCCAGGTGTTTACCCATATGTAGAAAAACAACAATACATATTTGACTAAAGATTTTTTTATCCTATTGACAGATTCTATTTTTGCCTAAACACCTGTGTGGAAATCTGCTTAAGTGGTTTTCTTTTGAAGCACATTTCTGCCACACCGTTTGGCTCATTCATCTGTAATTTGGTTACGATTCAAATGTCACAATCACTGGAAAGCTAGACCAAGACAATGCTTGCTTCATTTATTTTAAAAAATAATTCAATGTCTGTAAATCACATTAGCTCATTAAATTCCGCAGAAGTTGCTTTTTAAAAAAATTGAAAATTCCAATCAAAACATGTAATAACAAGCTGTTAATTTCAAGGAGGAAACTGCAGTGTATCTTTCAGAAATAGTCAATCTACTTTCAGGATTTAAAATGTGATGGATCGATGTGAGGGCAGATCCGATGTGCTGCAGAGAAGTATGAACTGACAGTGGATTGCTATCTGCACTTGTATCTACCCTGTGTTTCCCTTGAAACCCAGCTCCCTGAAGTCAGACCTCAGAGCTAGATTACACGTTACAAGCCACATGCTGCCTGGTACTACTACATACACTGTCAGTTTCAACAAATATTGATTGATGGAAATGGAATCTCACAATGTGAGCAGGTTAAAAATATTTAACGGAATTTTTACATTTGCCAGAAATTCTTCTACAACAATATATATATATATGTATTTTATGATATGCATGGGTCACTAAAAAGCAGCGTTATCCCTCTATAGCAGTGGTTCTCAACCTTCCTAATGCTGCAACCCTTTAATACAGTTCCTCATGTTGTGGTGAGCACCAACCATAAAATTATTTTCATTGCTACTTCATAACTGTAATTTTTCTACTGTTATGAATCGTAATGCAAATATCTGATATGCAGGATGTATTTTCATTGTTACAAATTGAACATAATTAAAACAGTGATTAATCACAAAAACAGTATGTAATTATATATGTGTTTTCCGATGGTCTTCGGTGATCCCTGTGAAAGGGTCGTTCGACCCTCAAAGGGCTTGCGACCCACAGGTTGAGAGCTGCTGCTCTACAGCACCGATTTTGAAATAAGGGACAATGTGTTATTGACCTTTGAGCTTCATTCTTGATGGTTTCTGTAAGTGAATCTATGTGGTAAATGAGCTGCAGTATAGGAGGTTCGATATTTTGTATTGCAGTCAATTCACAGAAAAAGGAGTACATTTATGGATCTATAGTCTATTTTTAGGTATCATTCATTTCAAAAATCAACCTGAAAACATTAAATTAAAATTGGCCATTTCATAGGGCATGCAGCATGAGATTCTTAAAAGCCGTCTTTATGTATGGAAAAGCTTCTGTAGTTAGACATAAAGGAAGAAACAAAATTTCCCCAGGCTTACTTTTTGACATATTGCTAAGAAATCATTCTAAGTTATAGGTCACAGGTGTGGGTATCAAGTAGAAATCTTTATTTTTGGATTTATCGGGGCCCATATACAAGCTTTCACATCATACGTTGAGGATCATAGAGGACCTATAAAACCTGCAGGCTATGTGTTCCAATCAGACCACATTAGGGAACTGTCTTTATGTAGATGATGGGAGAACATCATTTCCCAAAATGTTCTGTGGAACATTCATTGTAGACAGAGATCCATGGGAAAAGAAAAAGTTAGAGGGCCCCTGTGGTCAATTAAGTTTAGAAAATACTTGTCTTCCGTATTTACCTCTTTGATATTCACAGTCTGAATTACCATTTTAAAGGCTCTGATTGGTCCTGAAGTACAGAAGCTGAACTAACTTTTAACCCAGGATTTGCAATATTTATTTGGCCAAGTATCTCTTTGTTCAGGATATTATCTCACTCAGTCACAATATGTAATATCAAGATCTACATTTAGGGAAATTTAATACTTGTAACAGTTGTATTTACCTCACCCTGAAATTTCTGTATTCTCAGGTAGTCTCTTAGATTACTAAAATGCTATTGTTTATTTTTTCATAACATATTACAGAACACTAAATGCCATCATTTATAATGACCTTTAATTGTGGCTACATCTCATGTTCTGAACAGGGTCAAGGGAAACCAAATTGACAGGAGATATCCTCTGCTTTTGCATGTATTTGATTGCACCAATACCCCTGTCAAGACTGTTTACTGCCATGTTTTATTTCACTGCTGCATAGTAACCAATTAAAGTGGTATTCGATAATTAACAAGCCTACTATTACTTTTGTGAGGAGTAAGAACAGAATAATGAACAAACGTGCTTATAAAGTCATTTTTCTTTAATCATACTTGCCTCCATAAGAACAGACTTCTTCATACATTTGATATCACCTTTAAAATGTAAATTATTTTGAATTTCAGAGGGAAGGCAGGGGTGAGTGGGAAGAGATCAACTAAAGAACTTGTATACATATGTGCATAACCCATGGACATAAACAATGGTGTAGTAAAGGTCTGAGGCTGGGGTGGAGGTTTGCTAGTAGGGGTCAATGTGGAAAAAGGGGGACATATGCAATATTTTAAACAGTAAAGATTAGAAAAATTAAATACATAAAATGTAAATTAATTTTCCTTTTGCTAAACTGAAAATCTGGGCTTCCAGAGTCAATATTCTGCATAGAGCAGGTGGAATATGGATTTACATCTGATTTGTATAAAATTTACATATTATTCCACTGTTACAACCTAAGACACCTGGCCTAAATAATTGGCATTACTACCTAATTTTTTTGTCACAAAGTAATGATGAAAACAATGATTTTTTGCATGTAGCTCCCAAATGTATTTATATCATTATTGACCATCCTCTAACTCTAAAAAGAGCCCCCCCGAATTGTAAATATGTTGAATGTTGGGACATTTAATGGGTCTTCCACACATAGTAGTTGTACTTATTTAAAATAACTGAAAAGTAAAATTCACATGCAAATGTGGACAAACAGACACCTTTGTAAAACCTTGACACCACCCACTAAGAATCTGACCTCCTAGGGTCTGCAGTCTGTGGATAGGAACAGTGCAGTGGAACACAGAATTGGGGGCTTCATGTTATTTTTCTCTATATTAGAACAACAGTTTCCGGAGAATAATCTTGAATGTGCCCATAGTTACTGCTTCATTACAAGTTGCTCAAGACGTGAGGTCATGTTTCTTTCTACCTCGACAGGCATCCTAGGGAGACCCCTTATTTATTGTTACTGCCACTTCATCTGTAAAGTAGTGATAACCAAAACTAGCCTTTGTCAGCCAGTCCAAAGACCAGCTCTTTTCCAAATTATCTGTAAACTTTCAAAGCACATGGTTATACCTTTGATTGACAGCAAAATGGATCTGCTCTTCAGATCTTGCCAGAGATTACAAACTCAAAAGCTTGGCCGCACAATTCCTATCAAAGTTTAGTTATGAGAAATGATGTTTATTGAAGATCGCCTATAAGATATGCTTGCCCTAGGTCACAAGTACAGTCTTAGAATATGTTCCATGGATCAGAGGTCCTAGAAGTGTCTCTGCAAAAAACACACATATGTAGATGCATATATGTAGATATATCCATATACACATATATTTGTGAATGATTACATTATCCTACTCAGTAATATTTTATAAGCTAGTCCTATAAAATCTGCTATTGTATTTATTCTGTGGCTTCCACACAGTCTGTTTTCAACATAGCATAGCATCCAGAATGATCCATCTTAAAGTGTGAGCCAGACTACATTGATCCTGTGCTCAAAACCCCGCAGTGACACTCTGCTACATGCCAAGTGACAGTTAAATAATGTATGATGGCTTTCAAGACCCTACATGACTTGGTCACCCCACAGTTTCATTTTGACCTCATGTTCTGTGACTTCCCTTTGCTCCCTCTGCTCCAGCCACTGTAACTTCACCCTGCCTTGAGCAGGTCGGGCTTGTGACCACCTTAGGACCTTTGAGCAGGGGGTACCTGTTTATGATCTCCCCTTGATTCAGCATTGTAGACTTCCTCCCCTTTTGCAAGTCTTTGTTCAGATGTCATTGTTTTCCAATGAGTCCTTCCCCAAACCCTACTTAAATTCATCTTGCTCACCCTGCCAGCACTCCCGATTCCCCTTACCCTGCTTGTATTGTCTTATCAGATTAGAAAGCACTAATCACTTTCTAAACCACAATATAATTTGCTTACTTACTAGGTCTATTGTCTATTGTCTGTCTCCTTCTACTAGAGCAGTGATGGCGAACCTTTTGAGCTCGGCGTGTCAGCATTTTGAAAAACCCTAACTTAACTCTGGTGCCGTGTCACATATAGAAATTTTTTGATATTTGCAACCATAGTAAAACAAAGACTTATATTTTTGATATTTATTTTATATATTTAAATGCCATTTAACAAAGAAAAATCAACCAAAAAAGTGAGTTCGCGTGTCACCTCTGACACGCGTGTCATAGGTTCGTCATCACTGTAAGATCCAGCGATCCCTGTCTGTTATATGTATTGATTCTCACCTGAGAAAGAACTAAAAAAAGAGCCTGGCTCATAGTAAGAATTCAGTAAATAATTGTTGCATGAGTCAATGAAGGAAAGTTTATTGCAGTGCTATTGTCTCAGCATAATATGACGCTCACCTTCTTGAGAAATCATAGAGGAAATTCCTCTCAGGTTTCTCTTTATCTGGACAATCCTCACTTCCACGTCGTGCACTGACTTGAGTCCAGGCTGGGGGATACATGAAGAGGGAAAAGTAGTAAATTCATCACCGGTTTAGTGTTGTTTCAAATTCTGGTCGTCTTCTTCAACATGCATGATATTTTTAAGAGTCCTAAAATAACTACCTCATGCATTCATTGGGAGGAATAATGTAGAATGTGCTAATTCCATCTTACCCTGAAGCAGAATTTCTCAAGGTGCTTTTTTTTTAAAACTCTTTACCTCATTAAGATGAAGACTTTGGGCTCAAAATTTGCTCTCAAATGTACATAATCTTATCAAAAATAAATTTATAGTAAGGGAAGAAAATTAGTTCTTTTCATGGAGAAAATTTGTTAAAATGTTAGAGTAGTTTATTTGTTGCTGAATTTGGGCATTTTTATGGAGACATCCTGCTTCTTGTTGAAATGTTCCAGATCTGACCTTCATATTTATTTTATAAAATCCATCAGTGTAAGCTACTCATGTTTTTATTGATCTGAGGTCCAATGTGTCTATTGCTTATGAGTTATTCCACTTCATTTGACCACAGTTTTGTGGAAAACATCAAACCACACATAATTGTAATTATTAACAATCAGGTACTTGAGTATAAAAACTTCTTCCCACATGAATGCCATTTTTCACTGTGTAACTTCACAAATATAAATCAGAAAAGCATCTTAACATTCTTATTTATAATTGTTCCCAAACCCAGTAGAGGGATTAGTGCTTATGATCTTTTGAATATCCTTTAAACATTGCTGTAACATGTTTATGATGAACTAGAACCAATTTTCAAAAATTCTACTTTTCATTTAGTATTACTTTTGGACATGAACATTATTATGGTGTTTTAGTTAGATTCTTTTAGAAAAAGCAGCTTATAAAGATCTCAAGATTTTTTTACAAATATATATTAAAATGAAGTGTTTATTTTTTAAAACCACATATTCAGTGGAAATTTATCTGTTATTTTGGTTCTGATTTTTGACCTCCAAGATACAGTTAAACTACTTTCAAAATTCAAAAGACTGTAGCCAAGAATGCTGTCAATATTATATGTCCAATGTACATATTAACATAATTTATATTAGTTAACATTTGCAGAATGGCATAACAATTAGCAAATTAATGAGGTCAGTTTCTATTAGTAATATTAGTGTGAAAATATTCACAACTTGCCTAAAACTTTGTATGGATTGCAATTTTAAATATATGAAAATGTTGATTGCAACTAGACTCCATTTGTGTGATTCAAAGGGGAAATAAAATGTTTTTATTATTCGGCAAATTTAATGACTGAATACAAAGAAATGGTTGAAATCAGCCTTGTAAATGAACTAAAATCATAAAAGTATGATTCTAAGTTTCACATTTCTTTTCAACTGATATAGAATTCAGTTGGTATCTGCTGATTATTCTAGACCAGTGATGGCAAACCTTTTGAGCTCGGCATGTCAGCATTTTGAAAAGCCCTAACTTAACTCTGGTGCCACGTCACATATAGAAATGTTTTGATATTTGCAACCATAGTAAAACAAAGACTTATATATTTGATACTTATTTTATATATTTAAATGCCATTTAACAAAGAAAAATCAACCAAAAAAATGAGTTCACGTGTCACCTCTGACACGCGTGTCATAGGTTTGCCATCACTGTTCTAAACTATTGCAGAAGTTTGGGGGTGAGGCCACATATATCCTTTCTGGAGTCAGATAGTTCCTGTTAGCCGTCTCATATCAATAGGATACATGTCTGAAGAGAGCAAGGGCAGAGGGACTGGGAGTTAGCCAAGCCTGATAGTGTGAACGGCCACATATGGCCGGGAAGACAACTAGACTATGAGAAAAGGACAGGTGCTCTCAATTCAGGTGGGGAAGGAGCTATCAGAGTACAGGAGATCAATTCCAACAAGAAATGCCTTAATGGAGGGTCTAAAGGAGGATGTCTTCTGAGCCCTGGGGATTGTCACAGAGAGCCATGAAGCCTCGCCAGGTGTATGAAGAATTCAGAAAAACATATACCTGGCTAGAATATAGGAGCTTAAAGGCAGGGGACCCAGAAGTTCCTGACAATGGCATTTAAACACATTTATTGTTTTATTATAGAGCTAAAATTTACTTTTTTATTAGAATTTCCTATTAATATGGCTTCCATTGAATGCAGATTTGACTTTTGTGGCAAATCTAACATTGTATTACATTTCACCTACCTTGAAATCATCTTCATATTTTCACTTGCACTTGCCAGAGTTACTTTTTATTAGGTTTATCTTTTATTCTTATTCCTATTATATAAGCAAGAGTAGTAGAAGTATCAAGAAACCAGACTGTATGATCTCATGAAACTCTTATTGACTTTCCTATTAGCTTTTCCAATTTCCCTGCAGAAATCGTTTTTATCGATATTTTAATTTCATGTGAGTCGAATGACAGGAAGTAAAGAGATTTCAGCAGATGGTTGCCACAAACTGCATACTGCATTTCAGAATTGGTCTACAAAACTCTGCAGCTTGGCAGTGTGCAGTGGATCGTTTTACTGCCTGTTAATGCCAAAAGAAATCTGGCTTTATATGTGTGTTTTTCCATTTAATTTATTCTGACGTTATAAAGAGCTACCAGACTTGGTTTACTTGTATCTGATGTATCTATAAAATTTAAATTCAAGAACTTTCACAAGTCAATTTTTTTCCATCTGCATTAACTGATATTTCATCACATCTAAGATTGAATCTTTAAAGAAACAGTCGATAGCTTTAAATATAGCTTTAAGTATTCTTTTCCATAGGCTGTTCTTAATGCCGGTAGTTGAAAACATCATCAAATGATGTGGCAAGACTACACCCTGATATTTTTAACCCAAATCAATATTTCAATTCTTAAAGGTCCCATCCAATAACTCCCGGTGAAGTAGGAAGTAGTGTTATCTACTAAGTGCAAGGGCAGACAGAGATACTGGGTCAGAAGACTGGGGACGTGCAAAAATCCCTCAGATAGGTGTGGACAATAGGAGAGACAGGCAAACCCTAGAACATTTGAAGAACCAGGTGCTGTTTGGTGGCATCAGTTGAGGTTATATAATGCCACTGATGCTGGAGCACATCTTCCAGCAGCATTGTCTGTTCCTCCAGCTATTCATGCTAAGAGGCAGAGATCTGGCTCAACCCAGAGTTGGGTTTGTGTCAGGCAGTGCGCTCTAGGAACAAGAGCCAAGAAAATTGAGAGCCTTGTCAAGGGCATGGTTTTTATTACAGATCATGGGGTCAGAGCTCAGCAGAGGAAGGAGTAAAGCCAGAAGACAGGAGAGATACAATAAAGAGAAGAAATGAGATAGAATGCAGTAGTGTGTTAAAAAAGAACAAGTGCTCTAGATCGAATAGGAACGAATGGATAAACAAGCACAGTGCTGCTTAAATGGAGTATTTGAGGTAAACTAATACCAAGTCATGCAAAATCAAGAGTATGGCCATTAGAATGTGGCATTGAAGTTGAATAGAAGTAAATATCACTGTGGATGAGATCACCATATGGCTATTTGAAATATATTATGTTAATGAATATGTGGGTGTGTTTTTTTAAGAATAAGCTAAACTTTAAAGTCACAAATGAATGAGGTTACACTGGACAGTTTACAGAAAACAGTGTGAGAGTAAGGGTGGCCGAGTAGTCTTCTCTTCAAGACCGCAGGTGTTCTGTAGCCCACCAAACAGGAATTTAACCCGTGGGAGCAACACTGATGAAGATGGAGAAAACACTTCTCTTTGGGACCTTGATAGAATAAAGGTTTACAGAAACAGCCTTCACTAACTGGATTGCAGGGAAGGGAGAGCCAGGCTTTAGTTAAGAAAATGAAAATTATATACCCTAAGAGATTGAGACTATGGGGGATATTGTTCTGTTTTCTCTTTTGTTATACTATGGAGTAACACAGTGAAATAGTTTAGGTTTGAATGGAGAAGTCAGGCTGAATTAGGGACTAAAACGGTAAGAACTTTTTGATTGAGATTGGAGTATAAAGGTAGATTGTAAAACTAATGATGCTGATGAAGAAAACTAACAACTGTTGAATGCTTGCTATGAATAAGGTGCTGTTCTAATTGACTTAACTCAGATCTCCAAACAATCATGTGACATATTACTGTTTTAAATTTTAAAATGTGGCTGAACTGATGCTTTGAGTGTTTTAGAGACCTCAGGCACACAGCTAATATGTGAAGAAGCTAGGAATATTGGTGGAGTGTACCTGTTTGCAATCAAGGATATAAGGATGTATGGAGAATAGTGAATTTACCTGGTCCCGTGTTGTGTTTTGTTTTTAAAATACTAGTCTTATTAATCTGTGAACTTTTCTTGGTATATGTGAGGCAAGGGTGGGAAGAGGATTGGTGGTCTGGATTTCATTCCTGAGCTCACTGTGGCTCTGATTGTGGCCGGTGTGGTCAGTAGCCTAGAGCAGCAGCAGTAGATGTACTGGGGGAAGTTGCGGGAGATAACAATGCCACAAATGTGACCCATGGAATCAGGAGATAGAAGAGGCAGGCTGGCTGTTTTGATTTCAATGTCATCAGTGAATCATATGAAGTTTATCAGTTTACATATTATGATGTTCTCTGAATGTATTAGTTGGTGCTACAAAGTAGAAGTCATTCACATTGATTCATGAGAATCAGAATTGCATAAGATGGTCTCTGACTTAACGATGATTCGACTTACAATTGTTTGAATTTACCATCGTACAAAAGTGATGCCATACAGGAGAAACTGTGCTATGAATTTTGACATTTTGACAGGCTAGTGGTATGTATTTGATACCCTGTCGTGATGCTGGGCAGCATCCATGAGCCGCAGCTGCCAGTCAGCCATGCAATCTCTAGGGTAAATGGTGCTCTACGATGTCGTTATTGTGTGAGATGATTGTGTTCGACTACAGGCCAAAGGGAGTATCCTGAGAACTATTTCAGGCACACCAGGCCAGGCTATGATGTTTGGTAGGTTCGGTGTATTAAATGCACTTTTGACTTAGGATTATTTTCAAGTTATGATGGATTTATCAGGATATAACTCCAGCATGAGACAGGGAGCATCTGTAGACTGGAAAAAATACACTGGCATGTTACTACTCTACCTTGAACATATAATAAGAACAAGTTGAGAGCATGATCTCTAGTGCCAGACTGTGTGCACTCAAATCCTTGCTCTATGGGCAAAGTCACTTGTTTTGTGCAGAAACTTCAGCATCTGTAAATTGAGGATAATTATAGTTCTGATCCCATAGGATCATTCTGTGCATTTAGATAGGTGATTGGCACTAGCTACGTAAAAGTACTCAGTAAATTATTATTTACATTATTGATCTATCTACACATATATGCAAGCGCGCGCGCGCGCGCGCGCGCGCGCGCGCACACACACACACACACACACACACACACACACACCTATGGGCAGATTTTTTCATACTAAAATAAAAAGGAAGCCCTGCAGACAGTGCCAAACTTGGCAGGTGTTTCCGGAAACAGCGACATGCCACTGAAGCGTGTTCCTCAGAGCCGATCTATCTACACATATATGCAAGCGCGTGCGCGCGTGCGCGCGCGCGCGCGCACACACACACACACACACACACACACACACACACCTATGGGCAGATTTTTTCATACTAAAATAAAAAGGAAGCCCTGCAGACAGTGCCAAACTTGGCAGGTGTTTCCGGAAACAGCGACATGCCACTGAAGCGTGTTCCTCAGAGCTATGCCTGATGGCGCTGAGACAGACGCCTGTGGAGCCTCCCTCTGCCAGGATATTTTTCTGTTACTGTTTGACAGATCCTGATTTTGTGGCAACTTGGTCCTGATGTCTTGTTTAGTCACTGCGAGGTTTGCATCGCCATCTGTCTCCTTTCCCCGCCGCATTTATTTCCCCAGTCTAGAAACTTGTAGGTCTTCTTTAAATGAATTGCTCACAGTTTTCCCTCCTCTCTGCCAGCAGAAAAAATGTTAACCGTGCCTCGGGTTTTACTTGCTGGTGGCCCAGGACCTTCCCCTGGCTCTTGCTGAGATGGCCTCTAAATTCGTTCTTTCTTAAGCTGCACTTGTCTATTCTAAGAAGGCAGAGGGGCCGTGGCCCTATATTCTCCAACAGAATCAGCAAATTCTTTTTATTTCTAGAGCACGGGTGGGTCATATGCTTTCTGTTTTCCTATGGAAGAATACATTTTACCAACACAAAGAGAGAGCTTCACTTTTTACAGTTTTATAGCTGAGAGCAATTTTAATCGTGCCCGCAGCTTGCTTTTCCAGTTGGGGGCTGAAGGGCACCATTGTCATCAGGCCTGAGAGCAGCTATGTCAAGATGCTGGCGATATTAACTGGCCTCCTGCATCTCTATCAGCGCTGAGCCAGGGGTATTCCTTAGACAATTTGAAGAATTACAGTGATCTTTTCAAATTTCAATGTCTCTCTTTAAGTTTAGATGGTCTGTCCTAAATGGACATGCATATTCGTGCATGTATGGAGGAGGGATGGGGGCAAGTCCAAAAATTCTTGGCATTCCAATCTTTATTTTTCTAATGCTTATAATATGTATACCAAGAGCTTCTAATAATATTTAAAGCCCACAGACTGTGTGTAAAGTCACAATCAGACCATATGCAGTCTGGGTGATATCACTTATGCCATGATTTTCTTACCTTTAAAATAGAAAAGAGTTTCCTGCCTTTCTCTGGGCCATAGTGAATCTCCATTTACCTAATATATATGAAAGTGCTTTGAAAATTCTAGATAAATATAATATTCCATATTTAGGTAAATGTATGACATTTTTAGAATTTTCTAAGTGAAATCAGATATGAACAGATTTTCCTTTTAACCTTTGAGTCAATGTTATTATAGTTGCTTTTTTTGGCAAATACAATAAAAAGAAGTAACTTCTAAAGTATGTGTTTCAGAGTAGACATGATAACAATATTGTTGTACACAGCTCCCCTGGACACTGTGAATGGAGAAGACAGGATTTCAACACAAGTGCTATGAGATGAAATGAGACCAAATAATTACTAGGAAGACTAAACTGGTTGATGTATTTTGATTTGTTTAGTTATTTAATGGCTATTGTTATAGTAACACTTTGGCAACATGTGTAATGCACTTGGCATTTTAGGTTGTGGAAATCATTATATAATCTTCATAGTTCTGTTTCAAATATTTATCGATATCCATGTAGAAAATTGTACTTGGTTTGAGGATATAATGTGTAAAGGAGATAGATGTGAGTCATGGGATAATGAAGTTTAAAAAAAAATTAAGTAGTATTTGTTCATTTTGAATTTATATTCAGTGATTACTCTTAAAAGTCCAAACTGAGAAAATTAAAAAGATATTATCATGGCAGGATGATAGAAAAAAGATTAGATAGAAGATCCAGAAATATTTTGTGAGTTCAGTCTTCAGTATATTGACATCAAGCCATTGTCCCTAGTCAAATTATCTTTAGTGTGCTTCTATTTTTTTGTTAACCCTTACCAGAGGATATTTTTTTCATTGTTTTTCAGAGCAAGTGGAAGTGAGGAAAGGGGGGGTGGGCAGAAAGAGAGAGAGATGAGAGAGACACATCTACTGGTTGCCTCCCACATGCACCCTGATGGGGGTTTGGGAGCAAACCCTCACCCAGGTATGTGTCCTTGACCAGGAATCGAACACATGACCCTTTGGTGCTCAGGCCAAAGCTCTAACCACTGAGCCCACTGGCCAAGGCTAGTGTATCTGCAGTTAGCCATTTCAATATAGCTATTACCTGAAAAGCTCTCCTAACCAACCTTTTAAAAATACTTACTTAAATTATCACTCAAAATTGAAAAATGGAACCAAATGCTCAGCAATGTATGCTTCTGATTAGTTGTAAGTAAAAATGAACTGGAGAAATGCTTATGGATTTTCTCTTAGTCATGATCTTCCAATATATCAGTATTACGGATAGCTGTTACATATTTAATCTCCAATGCAAGGTGTGGGGTATAATTACAGAATTCTGATAAACCACTTGGTTCTTGGCCTAAGGATTGGTTTTCTTTGATTGTACAGATAATGTTTTAGTTCACTTTAGCAAGACTATTTAAACTTCAAAAATTATAATTATAGAACCTCTCTAATGTGGTTTTTGAACTCCTGTGATAGTGAGCCAAATACAAATTCCTGAACAAGAGAGTGAGGGGTTACTTTTGTGGACACTGATGTGATAAACACCTTTTATTCACTTCAGGTTAAATTGTGCATTTTAAACATGGCTATAAATAGCTCTGTCAAGGTCACTTCCTGGCCACTATCCCAAAATCTGTGCATCCTATAAAAGTGTTCAGTAATTTACACTGTTTGCTGATTTCCTAATCTTGTCTTTGAATTTCTTAAAGTGCCTTTCTGTGAAACTAATACATTTAAAGGGACTGGATTAGGGAGCCATCAAGATTATTAGTATGGCAGGATGTTGTACAAATCCCCTATATTCTTGACCATTATGCTAGAAGGCAAGTTTTCAAGCATCTTCTTAAAAAATGCTTGTGATAAAAAATAAAGTAGCAATAATATTAGAGCATTTATAGTACAATGCTAGTACAGATGAAAACTAATTTTATAAACTAAAATGTGCTGTTTGCATGCCAATCAAAAGCGATTGGTAGATTATGACCTATAAATTATCCAGTTCCTCCCTCAATATTTTTGAGAGCCTCTTTAAAGTCATTGCAAAAATCCCTTTTCCAAGAGATTTACTCCTGTTTGCACAAGGAGTCATTTGTCAGTGTCAAAACTATCTTTCTAGGGCACCAAAGACACTGTCTACAATAATTGTTTTAGTATAAAAAATTTGCCCCTAATACAATTTCATTGATATAGAACAAAGTTTCTCTCTTACTCATTCTTCCCATCTTTGAATGATGGTTACTGTCTTGTAGTTCAGAGGAAAGAACCATGGGACAGAGCAGAAATAGCATGATTTGCACCCAATCTCCTGCTTATTTGGGGGGAATTTTCCAAATAAATGAAAGGCTTACCTATAAGCATTTGTGTGTGTGTGTGTGTGTGTGTGTATGTGTATGTGTGTGTGTGTGTATATATATATATATATATGGAATTGTTATTTCAGTCACCCTAAATTCATTCCTGGTTAGTATTCCCAAATCATGAAAATAATGTTTGTGAGATTTTGTCCCTACAAATATCACTAAAATTAAATTGAGAATATAGCATACTTAAGCTTATGCATAAACAAAAACAAAGAATCAAATCACCACCCAAACAAATGGCAATGGAACTCAGATTCCTTCCCTTCTCTGAAGGGAAGTTCGACATCCAACCTCACCTCAAGGAAAATCAACTTAAAATAACTATCACTTAAAATCCTCAAGGGATATCTTTCTTGTCTTACACATTCTAAGTCTTATAAAGACAAATCCTTCTTTTCTAGGGAGGGCACCAAACCAAAAGCTAATGTAGTTTAAAAAAATACAGATAGGAGAATTTTAAAGAAAATATACACTTTCATAATACTCAATGTGGTTTATTAACAAATACAGAATCCAGAATCACATCAGCATCAATTGATCAGGGGAACAGACGGTAACTCTTATCTGTATGAAAAAAAAGTCTAGAATTAATTGCCTTAGAACATCTGGAATGTTAACTTTTAGTGAACATTTCAACACTCTACTATCTTAATTCAGGAAATTCATTTCCTAGCATCTGTTTCAGAAGGAAGTCGGTGATATCAGTAGTGATTACTATACGATCATTTACACCAGAGTAATATATTGAATTCTCAACATCAGCACTTACTGTTAAATAGCAAGCCATTCAACTCTTGGAGCTGTACTGTATCCAAGTGAAGAGAATTAAGATGCAAAGAAAAACAGAATTTTCACACAAAGAGTCTTTTCCAACAGTATATCAGCTGTCATACAATAAGCTTGCCAAAGACAACTCTCTCCAAGATACAGGAATTTTTAGTCACACAGCCACCCACCTTCCTGTTGAGTCTGGTATCAGGCTTTAAAGAAATTAACAACCATCAGTGCATTTGATGCCTTTCAGAACTTTCAGCTGTAAGAGAATACCCCATTTTATTTTTGAATATTGGGTTAAACTTTCTGCTAACTCAGCAAAATATTTTTTAATAATAACTCTAGCTATAGGTAATATTGCCTATTTCTATTTCAAGTTTAAAACATGAGGTAAGCGAACTTGTATGCATTTATGCATAACCCATGGGCATAAATAAATAAATAAAACATGAGGTGAGAGAATGGTAGATAAAACAATTTATAGGTGTTGTACATGGAAGATATTTCAACCTGGAAATTATTTACAACTGAGAATATAAATAAATTGTTGGGGGCATGGGTTATTCATTTAAAATTTAGTCTAAATAATTTTATATAAGTATACAAAGACTATCTATCTTGCATGTAAACATAAACCTATAAGTAAAACTATAATTAGTGATTATAGGCTACTAACCACAAATGACACTTTATGGAAAGAATTAGAATCTCTATTTTACAAAAAAAAAAAAAGGATGACAGAATTTAGTAAACTTGCTCAGAGATACATAGATTGTTGGGTATGCCAGCTTTATGCCTTTCGTTCTTCAACCAGGAATTACACTTTTGTAACCTAAATAAATAGCCATCAAGTGGCAAAAGTACTTATATATAAATATTTATATAGAGAGAGACTTTGACTAGGATTTTCTTCAGCAAAAAAGGAGAACTCTGTATTTATATCATGCCTAATGCAATTATCATTGGTTATAAAACGCAATGACATAAATTACACAGATGAAAGAATAATTAAGTATTAGGACAAAGTTTAGATTCAAAGACAATTTAGTTAGCTACATATATCATTTATCTGTACAAATATTCTATTTGCTTGAATTTTATATAATTTTCATTTCTTATATTCATTTGCCTTCCCACAATAGTTCCTTCCCAATTAACTTTCAGTATAAAATATAACTAAAATGCCAGCTTTCATAGGCTTTGGATTCTTAAACTTTGTTCTTATGTGAATTATTAGAAAATATTTTCCTTTATGTACTATTCAGAAATTCATGCTTATCTTTCTACAGCTACCATAGATCTCATTTCTCAGGGTTTACCATGCTTAATTGAAATCAGAGTGGACCTGTCTAGCTGCCTTATGCCAAGTGGTTAAATGTTTGAGAGCTACAATGCATTTCATATCATGACTTTGCATAGTCATGTATATAAACATGAGATAAAAGTTTCATAATACATACCCTTAGTGTTTGTGCTATACACTGAAGATTCACATTTTCCCTTTTCATTATGTATTGAAATTGTTGTCAAAACCCAGTAAATTTGAGTTTTTGATCCACTATTCAGATGTGACACAGTTTAAGACCACAATTTTAAATTCTCTGTTAGGGACTCAGCTAAAAGGCAAGATGCTACATTTTCTCTAAGCCCTCTCACACTTGTTTTATTTCCCTTCCCTGACTAACTCATTAGTTCATTAATAATACCTGTACCTTATGCTATAGAACTCAATTTTAAAAAAATATTTAGCCCTAGCCAGTTTTGTTCAGTGGTTACAGAGTCAGCCTGTGAACTGAATGGTCTCAGGTTTGATTCTGGTCAAGGGCATGAACCTTGGTTGCAGGCTCAATCCCTAGCCCTGGTGGGGCACCGGTGGGGCACCTGCAGTAGGCAACTAATTGATGTATCTCTCTCACTTTGATGTTTCTCTCTCTCTGTCTCTCCCCCTCCCTTCCACTCTCTCTAAAAATCAATGGCAAAAAAAAAACAAAAAACCCAAACACTATATCCTCAGGTGAGGATTAAAAAACAATGAAAAGATATTTAGTGAGCTTTTTACTTTTGTTGGAATTGTGCCAAAAACTGAATCTATCAGAATGTCAATATCTGTGCCCTGGTATTGAGTAATGAAATGGGCAGTGTCATTACTAGTGAAATTTGATCGCCTGTACAGTCTTTTTAAAATTATTATTTGGGGGCTGTTATATTCTGTGGATATTTTGTTTGCCAATCCATATTAACTGACAGATGAGCATCTACCTCGATTTTGCAGATGGCTTATAATATATAGTGATAGGAAATGGGCAATTGTCAGCTAATGTCAGTGGATAAGTTGTGGATGACAAGATTGACACATTTTAGCCAGAAGCTTTGGTCATATTTTCCTCCTTTAGAATATTATTCTAGAGAGGAAACAACAATACAGATTTTTGAAGCTGAGTATCTCCCCAGCCCATTCTCCTCTCTTTTCTTCTCTGCGCTAATACCAGGAAGGCTGATCCCTGAATCTGGTGCCTTCCATAATTCCTAGCCCTCTGGCTTAGGTGGGGTGCCTGATTTGGACAATGAGAGGCAACAGCAGGGATGCAGAAGGTGGGAAGAGGGAGTGAGAGGTCTGGATATTCCTCCTTGCTTTGGAGCTACAGGTCTAGCAGCTCCGTCCCTCAGGACTAAACTGGAGAATCTCTCCACCCAGGTTCCAGCGCCCCTGTCGCTATTTCCTCCCCTTGTCCCTTCAGTGTCAGTGATGGTCATGTCTTGTCCTGTTGATAGATTCAGGGTAGCTTGTGTTCTTCAGCCCCTGCCCCTCCTAATAGCCCTTTCATTCAAGACTGTTCATAGGAACCATCAAGGTGATTTTTTTTATTCTCGCTAGGATTTGATGGACCTAGGATTCTTCTTCTTCATTTTTTAAAAAAAGTAGATTTAAAACATTTTAGGATAGGCTTGACTTTAGGATAGTCTTCTGCACTACTTGTAAGCGACTAGCAAAGAAGCTGTCCTAGACACAGGTCCAGTGTCAAGCACAGTGACAGCTCAGATCATCTGAGGCTTTAGCTCACTTTGGTTTTAACCTTTTTTTTTGTTTTTCTCTTTTCTTTACCATTCTATCTTAAAAATTTGAAAGGAGAGGGGGAAAGAGATGGTTCTGAAAAGGTGGATTTGGTGCATTTATATATGTGATATTTTTCCATGGCGGTATTGCTGAAGAAATCTGGCCTAGGTGATTAATTAAGTGAACAACAATGTGGAACTCAGTTATAAGAAGTACCGAAGTGGTTCCCAAACATGTGTATAGTGTTTGGTTGTTTTAAATGTAGTGGAGCGTATTGATTTTGTGACCTCTAAGTAGATTTCTGAATCACAATTGGTATCTATGCCAGGTACTTTTATCTACACAGTTTATTTCCTAGTACCTCTGTAAAAGCATTAGCCTGCAACTTCTCTCCTCTTTTCCTCTCCACTCCCCTCTCTCCTTTGTGTGCACATGTACTTAAGCACACACACACACAGACAAAAACCATTAATGTGATGTATAAAGGCAGACTTACCAGTTCTTTATTGACCTGGATTGTGACATTCTGTGTGCAACTTTAGTGGGGTTTTTTTAAGTAAAAAGTTATTTTTGTATGAATTAACTGAGTATTATTATTAATAGATTCCAACTGTTGATATAACTATTCTAGGAATCCTATCTTATGGGTTTTTGTGCAGGCATGCATTTTGCTTAGTAGTATTGTTTTAAGTATACCAAACACATATCTATTTATTTTGAAAGGTGTTATTTGGCATAATTTCATATGGAAATAATAAAAAGAAAATTAAAATCGATAGGAGACAGTTTAATTAAATCCATGGAAATTCAGCTTCTAGGGAACAAAGAGAAACACATTGCAAAGAAAACACTTCTTCTATCCTAGAAAACAGAAACACCAATCAGAAAGGATATATGCACCCCTATGTTCATAGCAGCACAATATACAACCGCTAAGATTTGGAAACAGCCTAAATGCCCATCAGCAGATGAGTGGATTAGAAAACTGTGGTACATCTACACAGTGGAATACTATGCTGATATAAAAAAGAAGGAAGTCTTACTTTTTGCAACGGCATGGATGGAACTGGAGAGCATTATGCTAAGTGAAATAAGCCAGTCAGTGGAAGAAAAATACCACATGATCTCACTCATTTATGGATTATAAAGAACATTATAAATGGATGAACAAAAATAGATACAGAGGCAGAGAAGCATCAAACAGACTGTCAAACTACAGTGGGAAGGCTGGGGATGGTTGGCGGGGGGAAGTAAGAGATCAACCTAAGGACTTGTATGCATTCATATAAGCATAACCAATGGACATAAGACACTGGGGGTAGGGGAGACCAGGGGATTGTCAAGGGTGGGGGGAAAAAAGGGCAAATATAAGGATAACCAATGAACACAGACCCTGGAGGGCAACGGGGGAGGGCATGTGCCGGGGTGAGGGGAGGAGTGGCTGGGAGAAGGCCAATGGGGGAAAAAAGTAGACATATGTACCACTATTTGTAATACTTTAAACATAAAAATAAAATTTAAAACAATGCTTCTAAATAAATAAAATTTTACATGCAAACATTTCTGTATGCACTTGGGTATTAAATTCAGTAAAAAATAAAGATGAGGTTCAATTGTGTCTTAATGGAAAATATAACTAAAGCTTGCAGAAATGGAGGAGCTAAGGGAAGAAGTGATAATACATTTTGCCTTCTGGCTACGCTTAGCACATTTTTAAGTATAATAAATATTTGAACATAATTATTTCCTTGTGAAAATATTGTTTATAAAAATTTCAACAAATGATCTTCCAAATAAGGCCATTCTGTTTTATTTGTATGAAGTTCATTCATCATAAAAATATGGTTTTAAAATATTGAATTGTGTACTGACTTATTTTAATTAATAAAAAATTACTATTTAAAAATAAAGTTTAGCAAGGTAAGACTTCTTGTATATACTTTTATGATATAGTTCCATATAGGTTATTTAATATAGGTAATACATTCATTTTTGAACATTGATTTAGTTATGTACTATTATTAAAATTTATATTATATTCTCATATTCTAATATCAAACTTTTTATTGCTCCGTTAAACATATTTATTTGATAATTATTATATTTACCTTTATTGAAAAAATATATTTTTGTTGATTTCAGAGAGGAAGGGAGAGGAAGAGAGAGATAGAAACATCAGTGATAAGAGAGAATCTTTGATCGGCTGCCTCCTGCATGCCCCAGACCTGGGATCCAGCCCACAACTCAGGCATGTGCTCTGACTGGGAATTGAACCTTACCCTCCTGGTTCATAGGTCAATGCTCACCCACTGAGCCACACCCTCAGGGCTTATCTTTATTTTTGATAAATTATAGAGTTAATATTATTTACATAAAGCCTAATAAATTTGAATATATGAATAGACACTTTGCCAATAATGTGACTAGGAATTTTTGTCTTTATTTTTTGATTTAATATCATCAGGAATCATGTCACAGGATTAAGAATAGGGGTTCAGAGGAAGAACCATGAGGAAGAAGGGGAGGGCTTTATTGTGGGTTGCATGTCAGTGGAACAAAACATTCTGCTACTATTATTCTTAAGAAAATACTAGAATACTTCTGCGTTGTTAGAAAATCTATAATTTTTCACCTACATGGTTTTCAATAACTGTTATCTTTCTTCCAATGTCTAATGAACCAGTATGTCCTTTGGTTTCTTACCAAAGTTTTATAATCAGCATTAAGGAGTCCTATACATCACATTGGTTCCTTAAAGAAAGGATATTCTTGCTGTCTAAAATCCAGCTTTATTTAAAAGTGTAAAAGAACAAAACAAGATGTGAGAAAGATAATTTATAGTCATACCTACTCTTCCTTCCTCTAGGTACCTTAATTTTTAACTACAGTGCCATTAGTTAGACCAATAAAAATTTGTGCCTTTTTGCTACATTCATTCATTCATTCAGTCAGTCAGTCAGTCATGCACAAAGTATTTAAGAATCTGCTCTGTGCAAGCACTGCCGAAGGGAAGCATTAGTCCACAAAACTTACAAAGATCCCTAAGCTGATGGAACTTATGTTCAAACAATTGCAGGGGGGTGAGTAAAAGAGATATAAAAAATAAAAGTACTGTAGTGGGTATAAATATATTAAGCTGCCTCCCTCAGTTTTCTCTTTCTTTTCCACTTCCATTACCAGTCTCCTAGTCTGAGTCTCTGTCCTTTTACAATTGAATTATTGCAATGCCTTCCTGCCTCTGTTCTCTTATGTCATGATGTAGAACGCTGACAGATTAACCTTCTCAGAGCAACAATTTCACAATGAGGCATTCTAACTTAAAATATCCTCAATAAAGGAAGCTCAGGCTCTTAGAAATAAAATACTTCAGAATCGTTCCAGGTCTTTGCTCTCAGTTCTGCTCCAGCTGAGGCAATAATAATTATTATCCCACAATATGCTTTGCTCTTCCTCATCTCCAGAGCATATCCTGTTTCTTTAAACTGGAAACACTTTTTCTAACTTGACATTTTTTTAAATCTTTTCTAAAAATGTTTTTTTTTTAATTTAGAGCAGTTTTAGGTTAACAACAAAATTGGGAGGAAGCTACAGAGATTTCCCATACACCTCCTTGCCCCTCATATGCATAGCCTCCCCCATTATTAACATGACTCACTAGAATGGCACATTTGTTACCAAGAATGAACCTATATTGATGTAGCATAATCACCCAAAGTCCGTAATTTACCTTAGAGGCCATTCTTGGTGTTGCATATTGTATGGATTTGAATAAATATATAACAACATATGTTGCCGAAACCGGTTTGGCTCGGTGGATAGAGCGTCGGCCTGCGGACTGAAAGGTCCCAGGTTCGATTCCGGTCAAGGGCATGTACCTGGGTTGCGGGCACCTCCCCAGTGGGAGATGTGCAGGAGGCAACTGATTGATGTTTCTCTCTCATCGATGTTTCTAACTCTCTATCTCTCTCCCTTCCTCTCTGTAAAAAATAAAATATAAAAAACAAAACAAAACATATGTTCATCATTATAATATACAGAGTACTTTCACTGCCATAAAATATTCTGTCCTCTGCCTATTTATCCCAACCCCACTCCCCCTGGCAACTACCGATCTTTTTATCGTCTCCACAGTTTTGTCTTTTCCAGAATGCCTTATAGTTGGAATGGAGCAGTATGTAGCCTTTTCATATTGGTATCTTCACTTAATAATATGCATTTCCCCCCATGTATTTTGATGGCTTGATAGCTCATTTATTTTTAGTGCTGAGATAATCTGTCATGTGGATGCAGCACAGTTTAGTTATCTGTTCAGCTACTGATGGACATCTTGGGTGCTTCCAAGTTTTGGTAATTATGAATAGAGCTGCTATAAACATCCATGTGCAGTTTTGTGTCGATGTAAGTTTTCAACTATTTTGGGGTAAATACAAAGTAGTGTGATTTCTGGATTATATAGTAAGTGTATGTATAGTTTTGTATGACCCTGCCAACTGTCTTCCAAAGTAGATACACTATTTTGCATTAACACGAGCAATGCATGAGAGTTCTGTTGCTCTACATTGTTGCCAGCATTTGGTATTGTCAGTGTTCCAGGTTTTGGCCATCCTAGTAGATGTGTAATGGTATTTCTTGTTGTTTTAATTTGCATTTTCCTGATTAACTATTTTGTGGAGCACCTTTTTATAGCTTATTTGCCATCTGTATATTTGGTGAGATGGCTGTTAAGATGTTTAGACCATTTTTAATTTTATAGAGTTTTTTAAATATTTACTCAGCTCAAAGATTTTCACTTGTTTATCAAGACTTTTTAAAAATTGTATGTTTTAGGTGTACAACATTACAATCCAACATCTGTATGCACTACAAAGTGATCACCCCCAATTTATTTGTATATTTTTAAGGAGTCATTTATCAACTTTGTCTTTTGCAAATATTTTCTTACAGTTTGTGGCTTGTCTTCTACTCACTTTACGTTGCCTTTCACAAAGCAGAATCATTTAATTTTAATGAGTTCTGGCTTATCAATTATTTCTTTCATGGGTCATATCTGGTATTGTATCTAAAATGACATAAACATATTCATGGTCATGTAATTTTTCCTCCAAAACTATCTTCTAATTTTATTGTTTGCATTTTACATTTATGTCTCTGATTCAATTTGAGTTAATTCTTGTGAAAGGTATAAGATCTGTGTCCAGATTCATTTTTGTTGCAAGTGGTAGTTCAGTTGTTCCAGCATCATTTGGTGAAGAAAGTTTCTTTGCTCTATTTTATTGTCTTTGCTCCTTTGTAAAAAATCAGTTGATAATATATTTGTGAGTCTACTTATAGAGTCTTTATCCTACTTTATAGATCTATACGGGTGGGGCAAAATTAAACAGTTGTTAGTATGGAAAATAATACTATAATTAATAAAAAAATAATAATACAAGAATGAACTCTGTTTCATGTACTCACAACTGTAAACTTACTTTTGCCCCACCCTGTAGGTCTGTTCTTGTACCAATACCACATAATGGTGATTACTGGTACCTTATTGTAAGCCTTAAAGTCAGGTAGAGTTCTCCAACTTTGTTCTTCACCTTTAATACTGAGTTGACTCTTCTGGTTCTTTTGCCTCCACATATAAACTTTAGAATTACTTTGTCAGTGTTCACGAAGTAACTTACTAGGATTTTGATTGGTATTGCATGGAATCTATAGACCAAGGTGGAAAAAACTGATACCTTGACAATAATGAGTCTTTTATCCATTACATGTAATATCTCTAAACATTTAATTTCATTGATTTCTTGAATCAGTTTTGTAGTTTTCTCATATAACTATTGTACATTTTTTTGTTAGATTTTCACCTAAGTATTGTATTTGTGGAAGTGCTAATATAAATGCTACTGTTTTTAATTTCAAATTATACTTGTTCATTCCTAGTATAGAGAAAAATGTTTAACTTTTATATATTAGCCTTGCTTTTTATAACTTTGCTATAATTGCTTGTCTTCTCAAATAGATTTTTGTTAGTTCTTTTAGATTTTTTACATGGATGATCATATCATCCATGTAAAAAGACAATTTTATTTCTTCCTTCCCAACTTGTATAACTTTTGTTTCCTATTATTGACTTATTAGCTAGAACTTCCAGTATGATGTTGAAAAAGAGTGATAAGAAGGAATATCCTTGCATTACTTCTGATCTTAATTAGAAAGTTTTGAGTTTCTCACCATTAAATATGATGGTAGTTGAGGTTTTTGTAGACATTCTTTATCAAATTCAGGAAATTCCTCTCTAAGTTTCCTGATTTTTTTTGTCTTTTTTTAAAATATATATTTTATTGAGTTTTTACAGAGAGGAAAGGAGAGAGATAGAGAGTTAGAAACATCGATGAGAGAGAAACATCGACCAGCTGCCTCCTGCACACTCCCCACTGGGGATGTGCCCACAACCAAGGTACATGCCCCTGACCGGAATGGAACCTGGGACCTTTCAGTCCGCAGGCTGACACTCTATCCACTGAGCCAAACTGGTTTCAGCTTTTTTTGTCTTTATCATGAATGAGTGATGAATTTTGTCAGATGTTCTTTCTGCTTTTATTGATATGATCATGCAATTTTTATTTTATAGTTTGTTTATTTGATGGGTTACATTAATTGTTTTTTCAGATGATAAGCCAGCTTAACATACCTGAGATAAATCCTATTTGCTCATCTGTATATTTCTTTTTACATATTGTTGGATTTGATTTATTACTATTTTATACAGATTTTTTTGCATTTATGTTTATGAGGAACTTTTGTCTGCAGTTTTCTTTTTCTGTAGTACCTTTCTCTGGTTTTTATATTAGGGTCACTTAGCTTCATAGAATGAGTTATTACTTCTGTTTTTATTTTCTGAAAAAGATTATACAGAATTGGCATAAATTCTTTCTTAAATACTTGGAAGAGTTTATCAGTGAATCCACCTAGGCTTTGTGGTTTCTTCTTTGTTGTTGTTGTTAAAGGTTATTTGTTATTGATTCAATTTCTTTAGAGATTAGGCCTATTCAGATTGTCTATTTTTTTGTGTGAGTTTATACCAGCCGTGGGCAAACTACAGCCCGCGGGCTAGATCCGGCCCGTTTGAAATGAATAAAACTAAAAAAAAAAAGACCGTACCCTTTTATGTAATGATGTTTACTTTGAATTTATATTAGTTCACACAAACACTCCATCCATGCTTTTGTTCCGGCCCTCCGGTCCAGTTTAAGAACCCATTGTGGCCCTCGAGTCAAAAAGTTTGCCCACCCCTGGCTTAGACAGATTGTATCTTTCAAGAGATTAATCTATTCTATCTAGACTAGAGGCCCAGTGCACAAAATTCGTGCATGGGTAGGGTCCATAGGTCTGGCCTGCGATCAGTGTCCCAGCCTCCCCGCCTCCTCCTTCCCTTGCCGCCCTTGGGCCGCCACTACCACAGTTCCCTGCCTCCCTGTCTCCCTGCCTCTGCCTTTCCTCACTCAGCACCCCACCGCCGCCGCTAGTCACCCACCGTGTTCCGCACAGCCCCCTGGTGGTCAACGCACATCATAGCGAGCGAGCAATCTCCCCGTCTCCCAATCAAACTCCCGAGGGGACAATTTGCCTCAGCACCCCACCGCCGCCGCTAGTCACCCGCCGTGTTCCGCACAGCCCCCTGGTGGTCAACGCACATCATAGCGAGCGAGCAATCTCCCCGTCTCCCAATCAAACTCCCGAGGGGACAATTTGCGGAGCGAGCAATCTCCTGGTCTCCCAATCAAACTCCCGAGGGGACAATTTGCATATTAGCTTTTTATTATATAGGATCATAAAATATGTGGGAATAGAGTTTGTTCATAATGTTTCTCTAATCCTTTTTAGTGTCCATAGGATGTCCTTTAACATAAAATATTTGGGAATAGAGTTTGTTCATAATGTTTCTCTATAATCCTTTTTAGTGTCCATAGGATGTCCTTTAATTTTTGGTATTAGCAATTTATTTCCTGTCTCTTTTATTCTTAGCCTTGCTAAAGGCTTGTCAGTTTAATTACTATTTCTAAATAAACATATCTTGATTTCATGATGTTATTCATTGATTTCGTATTATAAATTTCTTGATTTCTGTTTTGGTTTTCATTTTTTTCTTTGTTACTGCTTACTTTAGATTTAGTTTACTCTTTTTCTAGTTTCCTAATTTAGAAACTTGGGTTATTAAATTTAGATCTTCCTTCTTTTCTAATATTTGCATTATATGCTATCAATTTCCCTTGAAACACTGCCTTTGTTGCATCTTTCAAATCTGGATAATTTGTGTTTTTATTTCATTTATAGTTGCTGGATCTATCTGTTTTTGTAGCAAGTTGAGGTTTGACTCTTCTATGAAACCTTTACATGTCATTCACTCAAAGTGATGCAACCCTTCTTGAATAGTCACTGATCTTAGTGCATTTTTATATTTAAATTTTGTTAGTATTTAAATGTTTAATCTCATTTTAAGTCACCACTAGATTAGAAACTCTTTGAACAGAGATAGTGAGACTTATACTTACTTTTTGCTCAGCCCCCCAGTGTGGTAAACATGAAAGCAATGCAATAAATCATTAGTGATTTGATTGATTGCTTGGAGTTGTAGATTGCGCATTGGGAGCTTTTGTTCAAAATGGTGAAATTAGTTGACATGGGAAACAATCTTGTACATATGCTAATTGAAAAATTGGAAGCAATACAAATTGAAAGTAAAAGAAAAAAAAAGAAAGAAAGTTAAGAGGAAATTTATTGCATTACCTAGGAATGGACTTATGTAGCTTCTGGGTATAAAGGTGTCCTCATATAAGCCATAAATGATGGATTTTAATTCTGTTTAGAGGTCAGACTAAACTCAATAGAGTTCATATAAAAGGTACTAAATCTGAGCTTCTTTTATAAATATAGTTACAGGACAATGTCCCACTGGGAAACTTTAGCCTGTTGGCCCAAGGCTATGAGTACAGATTCAAATGGAAAAGCAGTAATTCTAGCCATTTAACACAAATGGGTGTGTTAAATGATCTCAATTCTTGCCCTATATACATATAGCCAAAATCCCTAAAGAAGAAGTTAGTAAAAGAACCCAGTAAGTTAAGAGAACAAAAGTTAAAACAGACCCCAAAGCAAGTTAACAAAATATTACAAGATGTATGAAATATGCCCAATGACATCATGCAACAGTCAGAAGTAATAACAGCTAAGGAACCATTTTTAGTAGAACAATCTGAATGATACTCTAAAATAAGAAATTTAAAGTGGTCATTTAAATAAAAGAAATATGTCAGGCAAAAGAAATACGATTCATAAGGCAAGAAAAGACCTGATAAAAGAGAATCCTTTACAAGAGACCCAAATATAAATTCTAAGCAGTAAAATGAACTAAAATTAAAAAAAAATCAATAGGATAGATAGAAACTGAGGAGAATGTTAACATACATAAGGATTGGTCTAAGGTGATTACACAGAATGCAGAACCATGAGATGAAGGAAAAATCCTCGAGGAAGGAGTGAGAAGTTTCTAGATGTCTACTAGGAGTTCAAAGAGAGTGTTAAGAAAATGGAACAGATGCACTACTTTAAAACATATTGTCTGATAATTTTTCAAAACTGAAAACAAAATTAAGATTGAAAAATATAATTAAAAGTCCTGGAAAGCATAAGTGAGACATATGTTTGTGATAATATAGGTTATCAAATAAATTTTTTTTGAAAATTGAAGTTCTTTAGGGAAATCAAGATTCACAAAGAAATATACATTAGACTGAAAAACTTATCATCAGCAGATATAGGAAAAGGACATAAAGGAACAATATTTTTAAAGCAATGAAATAAAGCAATTATTATCAACTTCAACTCCATGCTAACTTGACATTTCAAGAATTGAGAACAGTGATATAATTTAGACCAGTGAAAGCTACAGACCCTCCTTGAAAGAAGTACAAAAGTTGTACTTCAGCCCAAAAGTAAAATTAACATAAAAGAAAATAATATAATGCAGGACACAACAATAAGTCCAAAATTGAGAAAGCATGATGGTCAAATCAAAATACTTATTGATCTGAAAAATTAATAAATATAATATAAGGGAGATGCTTAAAATAACATAAATTAAAATATAGGAAAATGCTAAAATGGAAAATAAAAAATGAGTGGCAATTTAAGGTAAAATACAAGCATAATTAGGAGGAAGAACTATGGAAGAGATCGTATATAGCAGGCTAAAGATATTGATGAATGATATGCTTTGTTGGAAAAATTTGAAGTCAGTTTGTGAGTTTAAAATATGTAATAGAATATATACTAGTACTCTACAAATCATTATTGGAGGAGGGGAAGAAAACATAAAAATCTATGTATATACTATAATTATATGTGTAATACAGAAAATATCTTCAAAGACAATGTTGACTGAAAACAGAAAGTTGCTAAAACATTTGCAGAAAATACATTGTTGCTTGATTAGGCGTGCATAGACACATGATAGAATATAGATTAAAGACTTTAAAACATGAATTGGAAGGATGCACACCCAAGAGAAAGAAGATGTGAAATAGAATTGAAAAATTGGAAACTTTCACTTTAACATAATTATTGTATAAAATGTACTAAAATTAATATGACAAAGTACTTATTTTCTGAGTTTTCTATAAATAAATATTCAGAAAATTACTCTCTGAAGTTCTCTGTAGTTAAATTTTGTTTCTAAAAATAAAGATGGGGATGAGGAGCCATTCATTCTAGTTCCATCTTTGGCCTCAAGTAAGTGTCTCAAATTTTACTGGTCCTCAAATTTTCTTAATTTTAAAATGAGTAAGTTGCACTAAATTGTCTCACAAGGCTCATCCAACTGCAGCACATTGGGCAGAATATGAATAGTTTCGAGGATTTAGCAGCATTGATACAATTTCACTCAGGGGAATTTGTTTCCCATTTGCAGGATAATATGCATAATTTCTACTATAGTATTGTAAAACCTCAGATAATATAATCTGTGACTGTAATATTCTACGTAATAAAATATTAAGCATCATGCCTATTCTGACAGTCTCCAACACAATGTGTGTGCAGGAATGACCTTGGGAGAACTCCCTGGTTGGACATAGCATCTCCATTGTTCCAGGTGTTCCTGTGCTTGTTCTCCCCTCTTCTCTTTGCTGATCCCACTGAATCTTTTTGCTACCTGGATAATTCTCAGTCATTATCTGCCTTCCCACCTTGTCCTATTGCTAGTGGAGGACAGAATTTACAGAGATGAGACTAGCAATGGCAAAAGGCGGGGGGAGGATAAAGACTCATTAAGAATATCTCTCATTCATTCAAAATACGCTGACTTTTTTTTTTCTTCTTTCCTTGGATTATTTTTAATTAAATCTTTATTGTTGAAAATTTTGCAGATGTCTTTCCCTCCGCCCCCCATTAACCCCATCTAAGCGGCCCCTGTCTCTTGACCCAGGCCTTCACCACCCTATTATTGTCGGCATCCATGGGTTATGCATATAGGTTATTTGGTTGATCTCTTCCCACCCACCCACCCCCTCTGAGATTCCACAGTCTGTTTCTATGCCTCTGGATCTATTTTGCTCAGTTTATTTTGTTCATTAGATTCCACATATGAGTGACATCATGTGATACTTATCTTTTTCTGACTGGCTTATTTCACTTAGCATCATACTCTCAAGGTCCCTCCAGCC
>NW_006285797.1:1270064-1275538 GCF_000327345.1 Myotis davidii
CCAGTCCCCAGGCCGATGCTCTATCCACTGAGCCAAACTGGTTAGGGCAGAACTCTAATTATTATTTTTATTATTGAAAATCCCCCTTTTCCCCCCTCATTGACCCATTGTAGCACGTCCTACCCCCTCACCCCAGGCCTTTACACCCTATTGTCTATGTCTATGGGTTATGCATAAATGCATACAACTTCTTTGATTGATCTCTTCCCACCCATTCTCCCTCCCCTACCTTCCCTCTGAGATTCCACAGTCTGTTCTGTGCTTCTATGTCTCCAAATCCACTGACTTCTGCTAAATTCCAGGGATGATGACTTGCAGAAAACACTGTCTTGTGGCCTCTCTTTAGAGGTCTGTTCATCACCCTCAGTCTTCCAAAATTCTACTTTAATTTGCTAATGAAAAATTGAGTCTTAAAAAACATTAGGAGAGGTATGATATGGCCATGAGTTTCCTAGATCTTCTATGCTTTTATGCTTCTTTTAGTCTCCTGAATCTTAGCCCCAATACATCCCAGAGAATTCCTGAATTCCAGGTTTCTGTTACCCAATTTGGAATTCTGAGTGACTTTTCCCATTAATAAAAAATAATAATAATGCAGTCTTTGGTAACTTGAAGTTAGATTTCTTTTAGTTTCTTATGCAATAAATTCTGACATGCTTAACCAGTTTTCTGTTAATCAAGAAAACTGACATTTTAAAGTCAAGACTAAATTTTAATAAGTAAATTCATGCTACACAGGATTGCACAATTTATGGAGAATAAAAGAACCTGCCTCTTTAATTAGACAGAATTTGTTGAATGTATTTCCATATGTCCTAGAGAAGAGATTATGACAAACATTTACTCTTCTATCAATGTGATATCTCACTTTTCTGACATTCAAGAATTCACTATTCTGCAATTTTCTCTCAAAAGCATGAAATTATGGTATTTAAAACTCTTTATTACTAAAAAAATATGGGTATATATAGTTAAAATAGCATTTAGTATCATATTTAATATATATACATTATATAATATATACATTACATATACTTGAAATTCCACATACTTTTATAAGTCCAACATTTATTATTTACTTTTTTGTTTCTTTTTGGTATAGTATTCTTTTCAGACTTTATAAAACTTCCAAACCTGTATTAAAAGTTCAGTTAATAGAAAGGTTTACCAAATAATTATTGGAGGTTTATGGATAAGTAAACACCAACTCTAAATCAGTCCTATCTACTAATAGACAAACATGGTAATTGACCGTACCTTCGTTATACCTCCCATTGGCTAATCAGCGTGATATGCAAATTAAGCACCAACAAAAATGGCAGCTAATTTGCATACCGCAGGCAGGACGGGCCAGTGCGAGCTGCCATCCGTGGGCCGCCTAAGCCCCGCCCCCAGCTGGGACCCCCGTGTGCAGCCCTGGGCAGCGGGACCCTGTGGCCATGATCGTGATCATTATCAAAACTGAGCTGCAGGCAAGGCAGCACCTCAGGACCCAGGAGCCACCTTGCCTGCAGCCCGTGATCGTGATTATGATTGGAAAGCCGGGTGCAGGCAAGGCAGCACCTCGGGACTCAGGAACCGCCTTGCCTATGGCCCATGATCGTGATCAGAAAGCCGGGCTCCAGGCAAGGCAGCACCCCAGGACCAGGTGCCACCTTGCCTGCTGCCCATGATCCTGATGGTGATCAGAAAGCTGGGCAGCAGGCAAGGCGGCCCCCTGGAACGCAGGAGCCCATCGGTGAGGTCTGCTGGCGAAGCAGTGATCAAGCTATGAGAGGGAGGGTGGCGGGTAGAGGGACCTGCAGGAGCAGCTCTGGCCAGAGACTGAAGACTCCCGCCAGAGTGAGGAGCAAAGACTGAAGGCTCCAGCCGCAGCGAAGACTGTGGCCAGAGCGAAGATGGAAGGCGGTGGCCAGAGTGAAGGTCTGGGTCCCGGGTGCCAGAGGAAAACTGGTACTGCCAGCCAGGGGAAAGAAGGCCTATTGCATGAATCTTCATGCAATGGGCCTCTAGTATTATTATATGATGATATATAAAGGAATCAAATCATACTTTCTAATAGTGATGTTCTGTGAAAATGCATAGGGGGGGTATTTTAGACATGGCTCTTTATATATTTATTAAAATACTAGAGGCCCAGTGCACACAAAATTTGTGCATGGGTAGGGTCCCTAGGCCTGGCTGGCGATCAGGGCTGATCTATGGGTGAACAGGGGCAATCAGGGGGCCACCACTGGCATCTGTCATGACTGGCCTGGGGCCTGAGGGCTGGGGCAGCTCTTGCATTTAGCATCTGCCTCCTGGTGATCAGTGTGCATCATAGTGACTGGTCATTCCACTGGTCATTCACTGTTCAATTGATTTGCATATTAGGTTTTTATTATATAGGATCTTTTCTCCATTAAAAAGACATAGAAAATATTTTATTATTTATGTTTAATATGATTTAATTCTTTGTTCACATTATTATGTCAAGTTAGGATGGTGTTTACTTCAAATATGCAAAGGAGTTGCTCATTGAAACAAAAATTGTCAGCAGATTATTTCTATCCACCTGAATAGAAAAATTGCATGTGCTAACTTTTAATTTTCTTTCTTTGAGTACAGAATACGTTACTAAATTTGACATTGAAATGACTCAAAACTCTCCTGAAGCTTGGTACTTAGTTTTCTTCAGGCAACTCATGAACTAATTTGTTTGAGTTAACTCCTTTATTTGTTTTCATTATGATTCTCTTTTTTTTCTGTGTATATTCTCAAACTTATAGTCATTAGTAATATTTCTTTAGGGGATCTATGAAGTCTATTATCACTTGCCAGTTCATTCAAGAAGTTCACCCTTGGCACACAATGGTGGAAATTACTCTCCTTGAGCATTTCCCATAAGAATTGCTAATTACAAGAACTTGGGCATTTCTCAACACTTCTGTTTTCAGTGACTTTACAAATAAAAGTGATAAGCTATAAGGATGTTGGCTTTGGGGAGGAGAAGGTTAAGAAATCAAATAATCTTGATCTTTTATTTAATGGATGAGAAGACCATGAAATCCAGAAAGATATGTTTATGCAGAAGTTAATACAAACAATGGCTTTATCCCACAATTTGAAAATATTACATACCTATTTTTAGTACATGGAGATTAACTTTCCTCTGTTTAAACATTGCTTAAAGGGCAGCCATATCATTTTTAGTTTACAATTTTCTGCTTGGCATTGAATTTGAATTCACAGTTTGGTTTTATGTTATATTTTGTGATAATGTTTAAGAACCTAACATCAAAGAGTCCTGCTAAATTAATCCATTTGAATAGGCAATGTTATCTCTCCTGTGCTACATTCTATCTCTGGACTCCCCTCCCCGGCTGCCTACTTCTTAGTAAGTTGAATATCAATGATTGAAAAGGTCTTAATAACCCATAGGTATCCAGATGGTAGAAAATGGCCTTTGGGCAGACTCTTATTATACTGCTATTAAAATGACTAAGTGATGGAAATTAAGTACTGTAATAAAATGTTCTCTAAGCCAAATTTGTTAGCTTTTGATTTTGGCCTACACCCACACATGTTAAACACTGCCATGGAAAAATCAATCAAGTTTGCTTTTAAGGTTTAACTATCAGTAAATTTAGAATCATATTCCAAAGTTGTTTTTTTCTGATAAATGCTTGAAAGAAAAAGACTTTACACATATGTGATTCAGATAGAATATGACATCAATTAGGTACATTCCTCTTAACATTTAAGATTGCTTTAACACGGAGTTTAACACTTTTAAAAATAACAAACTCAACTGAACATTTCAAAATGATATATAAGACATACAAACAACAAGGAAAATAAATGCCACTGGTGCTTAGAATTTGCATCACTTTGTAAAAGTTTGGTTTCATCAGGATGGCTAAAATACTCTTTAACGTATTTTGAAAATACATAACTCCTATGACTTAAACAAAAAGGATAATATTGGTCAGTGCATTTACATTGAGTACTTAAGTAAGTAAAGCTATTACAACTGTGCACCACAAAACACTGCCCTTCACTCAGATATACTTTGGTGACAGATGGGAAAGTTGTTACACACTCAAGCACAGAGATGGCACAGGTTACACTGATGAAATGATGCACTCCTGAGTTCTAATTTCCAATCCCCCATGACTATTTTCTTTATGGCTTCTCACATTAGCGTTTTTCCCCTCTCTATTTTCTGGTGACTGACAACCACACAGGAGCAAAACTGCACTGTATTGTACTTCCTCGCCTAATTTGGATCCTTGGTCAGCCGTCTCTAGAGGAAAGATATTTTCTTATAACAGATTTGTCATTTTTATACAATTGTAAAAATGTGATATGTATAATAAATAGTACTATTTACTTTTACATTTTACTACCAAAGAACTGCCAGCAGTCTTTAAAAATAGTGGTAACAATGGAAACAAGAATAAGATAGAAAATAAATCTTATGGCCCAAAACCACTCATACTTTTATAATATTTCCAAAGCATCATGAAATCTATTTTTCAGTAATAAATATGGCATAGATCATAAATTATTTTTGCCTTAAACATTTAGGTAGAAATACAACGCATGATAAAATCTAAGAAAACATATATGCCCTGAATGAGTAATTAAGTGTTCTTTCTATAGTGCAAAAACATAATGACTTGCATGTATTTCTGGTTCAAATCCATGTCATATTGTAGCTGGCACCCCACTAAAATTCATATTTGTTATGTTTATATGATCTGAAAATTTGCTGGGAAATATATTGTCAGTAGAGTGATCTATATATAGGTAAAAGCCTAAGCGACCAGCCGACCAGCCAACTGGCCAGTACCTATGACACCCAATGACCACCAGGGGGCAGACATTCAATGCAGGAGCTGCCGATCGACTCTAGGACCCCTTGGGGGATGTCGGACTGCTGGTTTTGGCCTGATCCCTGCAGGCCAGGTCAAGAGACCCCAGCTGCCTGAGGGACCCTGCAGGCCAGGTGAAGGGATCCCACCTGCCTGAGGGACCCCGCCTGCTTGATTATGGTGGGAAATGTTAATGTTCGCCCTGAAACAGTGCCTTAAGGAACCCCCCAAATGATACAATTTAAAAATAATTTATTTCCAAGGTGAACTATGTCACTGATTGATGTCCAGGTGCTGCTGTGTACATTTATCTAACACTGAACACTGAGCCTCTAGTATATATAAAAGCCTAAGCGACCGTCCGACTGTTCGACTGTTTGACCATCCGACCTGTAGCTATAACCACCAGGGAGCAGACGCTCAATGCACAGGCATGGAAACATGGAACAGACTGATGAATCTCAGAGGGAAGAGGGGTTGGGAGAGGGCAGGAAGAGATTAACCAAAGATCTTACAAGCATACAAGAGGCCTGGTGCATGGGCTCATGCACTAGTGGGGTCCCTCGGCCTGGCCTGTGGGGATCGGGCTGAAACTGGCTCTCCGACATCCCCCAAGGG
>NW_006285797.1:1275571-1297340 GCF_000327345.1 Myotis davidii
CGAGAGGGTGGAGGCCAGGCTAAGGGACCCCACCAGTGCATGAATCGGTGCACTGGGCATCTAGTAGTAAATAAAATAAATAAAGTCACTGTATGAGATATTTGATCATTGTGAATAACAATATGAATAATTTAGAACTTGAAATACTCACGCCTCAACAGAATGGGAATTATACAAGTAGTAGACTCATATTTCCTTTTCACCACCCTGTTTCCAAATAGAAATTTTGTAATTTTATCCTGAAAATTAGTGTTTTTCTCCTCTGAGGATTGGAGAGTTGTAAATAAGGAGACGGAAAAAGGAGTGATTTCCTCTTGAATTTATTCAGCTTTGCTTAGCATTTTACACTAATAAGTTTTCGGGACTATATTTACTAAAAAAGTATACATTTGAATTTAGAAGACAAAAAGAATTGCTGTATTATATACTGAATTTGAATAGGCAATCAAAACATGAATTGATAACAATCACATTGTTTTCTATGGGAAGCGTCCATTTTCCTGTGGAAGTTTCAGCACTGTATATAATGAGGTAAACACAAGAACAATCAAGCAATGAGTAAAAAACTAGCTGGGATTTCTTCTGACACCAGAAAGCAACTCAGGTGTAGGAGTATCCAAGACTAGGCAGAGCTCAGAAGAGGTCAACAGTGTCGCTCTCAATGTCTGTGAAACAAATCCCAATACTAATTAGCTGCTTCTCAGATACTACTTTATTTGTAGATACAGAACTATCACATACTACACTTTTATGCCTGATTGAAAATTTTAGCAACAAGATTTAAAATAAATATGACTTTTTTTGTATTTTGTAGGGTAGCTTATAATTGAGATATTTATGATTTTAAGGGTAAAAGGGTGACTTGCTGATAACAATCACCCCCTTAGTTACCATAAAGTAGTTATTTTATTGTAAAATAAGGCTACAAACCTATTTAGGTGCTTTATATTTATTTTTATCACTCACCCGAACAACTCTATAAGTTAGACTGTGTTTTTATTATTTTTGTTATTGTTTTTGTTGCTATTTGTGAAAATGTTAGCACATTTTTCTGTTCACCCAGCTCATCATAGACAAAGTCAGTGATCTAAAGTATGTCCTATTCCAAATTTGTGGCAGTTGCTCCTCAGCTATCTGTGTCAACAAGAAATATGTGGTGATTGTGGGGGGAAGGGGATGGAGTAGAGGGGGGATGGAAGTGGAGGAGTGCTGTTGGTCTCACTGGGAGAAATTGAACTCCAGGCCAATTGGCTGTGGGGACCAGCTGCAACTAATGTAGTACAGCTGCTGTGCATGAGACACCCTTATGGAGCAGGACTTGCTTCAGTAGGGCTTTGGTGCTCACTGAGTGTCGCTTATGGATGTGTAGAGTTGTAGTCTGGTATGTTGTGACACTGACCCATGGCTCTTGGGTCTCCAGGAGGTGCAAAGTTGGCCACTGCTTGGGGCCACCCAGCAGGAGCTACAAAGAGATATGCAGATTCCTCCTCTTTGTGTTGGGTTTGGAAGTGCCCTGAAGAGGCCCGGCTCTGAAGCAAGGCAGGCTGGTGCAGGTGCAGGATCTTGGGCCTTTTATTGATAGGTTTGGAGCTCCCTGACCCAGCTGCAGCTTGCTTGAGATTTTCAAGCACAGGTTATTCATATGCAAAAGATGCTGCGGGCAGCTTGGGTGGGGTTATAAATTGGATGAGGCAGGGTCTTAGGGAATCACCTGGGAGGAGCAAATGGAAATGGCTGCTAGTCAGCTCTGGGACCCGGAAGGTCCCTGTACGGGAACATTACTGTCTGTGAGCACCTCAGTCTGGGAGAAAGCCACCCCCAAGCTCCTTCCCTGATGCCAGACAAATATGTCCCCCAGAGCCTCACCCTGCTGCTGGAGCTCAACGGAAGCAGAACCTGGTAAGTTCAGTTGTGTACTGGCCTTTTAAAAGAAGCAGCTGGGTCTCCAGCAGCCTCTGTGTCACTGAGCCCCAATCTGCACTGGTTTTTACAGCCTGTACTTGTGGGGACTTCTTTTCCCAGCTCTGGGACCCTGGGCTGGGCATCTGTTGTGGGGCTGGGACCCCTTGTTCCTCCAGTGGCCTCAGCAGACATGATCTCCCTCCCGATTAAAAAAGCAGCACATGTGGGTGCCGGACCAGCCCGTTTCGTGCCTCTGCACCTCCTACCAGTCTCAGTGTGCTTTCTTCTTTCTTCTCTAGTTGTAGTCCTTCCATTCAGCCAGCTTTCCAGCGGTTCTGGATGAAGGTGGTTCTGTATTTTATTGTAATTTTGATGTGGTTGTGGGAGGCGGTGAATACAGGCATTTGCCTGTACCACCATCTTAGTTTCCTCTCCCCCACTGTTTTCATTTATACACACAAAAAGAGGTCACTATTCTTTAAAAAAGTTAAGAATCCAGGAAAAGTGTGGTTAGTTTGTGGCTCATTTGTATTTCTCTCCAAGTTTTAATTTTTTTTTTCTTCAGGACAACATCCTTTACTTTCTTAGCTCTGACTCCCAGCTACTTACTGAAAACACAAAAATTCTTGCTTCAGATTCACTCCTGAGTTTTAAACCCATAGACTCAGTACCCATCCTACCTGATATCAAGAATTTCCATGCCCAATAATCCCAAATCCCTGCTGCCTCATAAGACGCCTCAAGAACACTTGAGTTTGTGGCAGCCTTTTGAGTGTAGTGATTGCACTTGAGCACTCCTCTGGTAGCACCCCTCGACCCTGGTTCAGTATTTTCAAATTTGTACACGCTTGCTTGCTGTCCATCTCCCAGCATGTCATAAAGTTGCCACCTCTTCAGGAAAGATCTCTACACTTTTTCTATCCATTGTCTTTCTAAAGCACTTAACTCTACTTAAAACTCCCTCACCCACAATATCATTTTCATGCTCCTAAGGACGGTGCTTTCCCACTCTGCTTACAAACTACCAAGCCCATCCCCTCCTTCACCTACACTCGCCCACTTCCACACCACCATCCAGCAATAATTAATACTTTTCCCAAAGTTCTTTAAAAATATTAACAAACTGTTCCTTTGCACATGGCTCCTCCTGTCATGCTTCTTTATTCTTTTCTATCACTCAGAACCCAACCCATGGGTTCCTTTCTTCCTTTGCTATATACATTGAACCTCACTCTATAAACCAAATGGTACTTTACTATAACACCAAAATATTATTTACAGTTATTTTCATAGAAATCATTGTTTTTACAGTTATTTGTAACCCATGTGTAATTATAGACATGCCATTTAAGTTGCATGTTTCTCATTTTAAAAAATGGCAATAATATTATCACCTACTTTATAGGTATATGAAGTTTGGAGATATAATACATGCAAAACAAAATGCCTGGCACAGAGTATGTGCTCGATAAAGGTCCCAAGTGATACTAATGTGCTTTCCTTTTTAGAAATTGTATTACTCAAAATACTTTCTTAAAGAAAAGATAATATTTATCTTTGTAATTATAAGATATCTCTTCATTACTGGGACATAATTTGCAGTCAATATATTTTTATAAAATAGGGAATTATTATTTCTTAACACTTCTATGGCACTCATTTTGAATCTTGCCTTTTCAGAAAGTGTGCATTGCACAAATAACATCAACTGGATAATACCACTATTAAGTAGTGATTTAAAATACTTTGCATACCGCTACACATAACACATACCTGTGAAATAGAAGATCCACTCAATTGTTCTACCTTTTGTTAGAAATCTTCGTGATCATTCTTCTAGCAAGCTACTTTTTCAAGTACTAATGTCAACCAATTCAATTACAAGTTTACATGTTGTATAGAGGCACCACATTATTTAAAAAAAATGTTCATTAATAGTTTTAAACTCAAGCCCATATTATGCCTTTGGTTTAATTAATCCATCCCATTAATATCTGACCACCCTGTATAATTACCAGTATGGTGCTAAGGAGAGTGGTCTAATTGCTATTAGATGGAAACACAATGAGTGGTCATTGGATACCTAGAAAGAGTCCTTCCCACTTGGTCTGGCTTTTACTTCCATGGGCCTGGTTTGTCTGGGTGCTAGACTGCAATAGAAAGGTTATTGCATCAGCAGTGCTCTGCCCACTTCTGCCATGAGCTCTCATTCTGCCCGCAGCCTATTGTCAGCACAGCAGACCAAGTGATCCTTTTAAAAATATACATCATATCAGTATACTGCTCTATTTAAAACTTTCCTGTGCTCCCTAGTTGAGAGGGAACCAAAGGCTACTCCAGCACACTCACCTCATCAGGACTTCCTGATTTGACCCTATTTAAAAATTGAAATTGATTCCACGTTGGCATTTTTTATTTTCTATGTTGTATTATCTATTACAGGCCATATCTCATGTATTATTTATATAGCACTTTTAATATTCAACATAACACATCAAAACGTATTTACTTCTCTATTTGTTGTCTATTACTCTCCTACTACTAAATTTTCAGCTCACTTCAGGCAAGGATTTTTGTTAAATCAGTTCACTCCTGCATCTCCTGTGCTGATACATTATAGGTTCTCAATAAATATTAAGCAAATGATGTAATTGATAAATAAAAAAGCAAATGCAAGGATAATTAAGCTTAAGTATGTTCCAAGTTTTAAGTTATCATGTATTTCTGTATAATCACTAGTAATAATAATCAAATGTATAGTAATTAACATATCTCTAGCTCCATAGAATTAATACATTAATAAACTAATAAACTCTAAGTTGAATAAAATCTAAACAATATTAAATAAAATATGAGAGAATAGTTACATAATCTTATTTTTTTGCCAATGTAATTAAAGAGCCCCAGATTTTATAACTAAAAGGTTTTATATAGCCCTAAGTGGTTTGACTCAGTGGATAGAGCATCGGCCTGTAGACTAAAGGGTCCCAGGTTTGATTCCGGTTAAGGGCATGTACCTTGGTTGTGGGCACATCCCCAGTAGGGGGTGTGCAGGAGGAAGCTGATCGATGTTTCTCTTTCATCGAGGTTTCTAATTTTCTATCTCTCTCTGTAATAAAATATATTTTTTAAAAATTAAAATGCTCATTACAGTTTAAGGATAAGGAGTGTCTAAAATTTTAAAATCAGATTTATTTTGTAGCATAATTAACTTTGAAAATTGCACCTGTCTAAAGTGGACAATTTGATGTTTTGGCATATGTATGCATCTGCTAAACAATCACTAAACAAAATGGTGATTGTCTCCACAACCAAAAATTTTGTTATGGCCCTTTGTAAAAGTCCCTTCCTCTCAGATATCACAATGGCCCACTTACTATCCCCAAGATGATGTTATAGATTAGATTGCTTTAAATAAATAAAATAATTTGAGGAGAATTGACTACTTTCCAATATTGAGTCTTCCAACACATGACATGGCATATTTCCTGTTTAGGTTTTCTTTAATTTACCTCAACAAAATTTTATAAATGAGAGTGTATAGTTTTTTTTCACATCTTTTGCAAGATTATAGCTATTTCATATTATTAATGCTACTGTAAAATATATGTTTTTGTATTTTCAATTTCAAATTATTTGTTGCTAGTACATAAAAACAAAATTTATTTTTCTGTATATATTTTATATCTTACAGTGTTGCTGAATTCATTCACTTACGGCTTCTCGTAACTTTTTAGTAAATTCTATTAGCTTCCTTATATAGATGAATTGTCATCTGTGAACAGAGGCAGTTTAATTTCTTCCATTCCATCTTGCCTGCCTTTTATCTTTTATTTGCCCTATTCCACTAGCCAGAACCTCCAGTATAGCATTGAATAGAGGTGGTGTGAGCTGACTTGCTTTTTTCCTGATTGTAGGGAGAATATACTTCAGACTTTCATCACTAATATGATATTAGTTATAGGTTTTCCATAGGACTTTTTGTCAGTTAAGCAAGTTTGCTTCTGTTTCTGTGTTGCTGAGATTATTTTATTTTATCAGACAACTATCCTACACCCTTTAAATTTCTGAGTTTGTGGATAATTAGTATTTCTTTTGTAAAAGGTTTGTAAATTTCATAAATGAAGACATTCAAGTTTGGATTTTCCCTCTTGAGAAGATTTTTAACTATAAATCCAATATTTTTAATAGAAAAAATGCTGTGTGTGCTATCTATTATCTGTATCATCTTAAGGGAACTTTGGCAACTTTTGTCTTTCAAAGACTTTGTTTACTTTATTTAAGTTGTTCAACTTTTTGGTGTAAAGTAGTTCATAATAGTTCTTTATTTTACTTTTAACATCTATAAAATCTCTAATGAAATTACCTCTCTTCTTACAGATATTAGTAATTCATGTCTTCTCCTTTGTTCATTATTTTTTAATTCTTATTTACATTTGGTGTGTATTTTGGATAGTTTTTATTGCTTTGTCTTCAAGTTTATTCATCTTTTTTTGCCCCTGTAGTCTCTAATCTATCATGATCATATTTGGTGTATTTTTGTGTCTCATACATTGCAATTTTCATTTTTAGAAATTCAATTTGGGTCTTTCCCCCCATGTTTACTTAAGTATCTCATTAAATGGAATACAATATATAAACACTATTTCAATATCTTTGGCAGTTAATTCTAACATTTGTATCCATTCTGGATCAGTTTCAATTCATTTATATTTTTCTTTCTGATATTTTATCATATTTTACTTTTCTTTGCTTACCTGGTAATTTCAGATTGATTACTAAACATTGTAAATTTTACCTTATAAAGTGCTGATATTTTTGTTACTGTAAATATTCATTAACCTTATTTTAGAATGCTGTTTAGTTACTTGAATACTGTTTGATTCTGTCATATCTTGTTTTTTAAATTTTATTAGGCAAGATCAGAGAGTTTTTAAATCTAGGGCTAGTTATTTCTCCTCACTGACACCAGGTCCTTTGAATACCCTTCCCAATAATGCATGAGTTAAGTTTCCTAGTGCAGTTGGTTGACCTCCACTCCTGGTTCCGTGCGAATAATGTGAACTGATCCCTGTGGACTCTTCTGTTGGTTTATTCTTGGACCCAGGTAGTTTCCATTCACACAGGTGCTGAATAGGACTCTATTGAATTCTCAAAATGGATCATCTCTAGATCCTTAGAGTTTTCTGTATTTACAGTTCTTCATTACTCTTTCCTGGGAGCTCTAGCAACCTTAGTGTCCCTGGACTCTCACCAATCTCTCTACACCTCAGGAAGTTTTCCGGGCTCTGTCTGGATTATTCCTCTCTGTGTCTTCGCTTCATAGACTTTACCTCATTTCTTTCCACCACTCGGGGATCACATGCTCCTTAGTTGCCAGAAGTCCAGCATTTTGAAACTATTGGAGTTTTTAAAATTATTATTATTATATTTTTCAACATTTTTTTATTTTTTCCAGATAGGAGGAGCACATCTATTCCCATTAGTTCCATCTTGGTTTGAAACAGAAGTCCCTACAAATAGATTCTTAAAATTATAAATAATCCTGTGGAAAAATGAAAAGGCTTTTCAGAAATACAGAGATCCAAATAGCTAATAAAAAAAAAAGGTATTCATCACAAGGTACAATGTAGGTGGAAAATACAAAAAATGATGACTTTCTTTGTTAGCAAATTAGTGGGAAATAAGCACTTTAATATACTGTTGATAATAGTGTGAATAATTCAAGCCATTTTGGAAAGTCTGACAAAGGATATGACATTTTTAAAAAACACACACATCATTTGATACAATAATTCCTTTTCAGGTAATCTAACCTCAGGATTAAAAGAAACCATATAATAGAATGATAATCATATCATGGTAGTCAACTCTTAAACACCCATGAATGGAAGAATGGTCACTTGTATTAGTAAACTACACGTATGCGGGGGGAAACTAATTAGCTACTAAAGAGAGTGAATTCTGTCTCATTGACTTTCACAAGGAATGGCCATGGTATATTGGTGAGTTACAAGAGAAACTTGCCAAGCAACATGAATAATATGATCATTTTTAAAAAAATAAAATATAATGAAAAAGTGAGAGGATAAACATCATCTGATAGTGTTAACCTACAAAAGGTATTTTGGAGAGATGTCATGGCAAGATTCTTAATTTTTTTATTATTTATCTTTGCATCGCATTACTTGTTACACTAAGCAAGTATCACCTCAAAATTAAAAATAAAACGTAATAACAATTTAAAAATCTCAGGAATGTTGGCAACCATTGTGCAATGAAATTTGCTAATACACGTGTATCCACATACATATTGACAGAAAATCAGTAAAGAAGGCCACTCCAATATGAAACTTGAAAATTTAATAGACTTTATTGTTTATCTGGAATTGCAAGTGAAGTTAACATTTGAATAAAATAAAAACAATTGCTGATTGGAACTATTTAACATTTTTATTAAAATAATAGGTGTATTTAAAAATATTTTAACATATCCTGTAGCTTTAACCTGTGTTGCTCATGACCCAAGGATATTACCATACAACTAAAAATAAGACTACTGATTTGACCTAATGAACTAATACTTTACATTTTTCTTGTTTATACATCTCTCCTAAATGAACTGAATGTAAAACATTTGTCTTGAGTGTTTCTTTTCTTTTCAACTTCTCTTTGCCTTTTTGGTTTTCATTTTTATTTTAAAAAATTCTGATTTTTGAAATGGGTAATGCCTCCTCCCTATAAGTATTCTGGCTTTTGGTGACATTTTATTCATGTTTGCTTTTATGAAGTGATTTACACAAAGCTTCTATTTCATCATAGGCATTTCGCTGTCCACTCCACTACATTTCTATAAAAGCTTCTTTTAAAACTAAGTACTTTTGTTTCATTCATTTTCCGTAGACCTTCCCTTTGTACCAATGGTATTATGACCACTAAGTCTAAATGTGCGCTGGCTGCAGACTCCTTTAGGATGGTATCCTTCCTATATACTCAGTCAAGAATAGCTTCAGACCTGACTGTTGGGTAAATGTTCTGTACCAAGAAGCAGCCCTTACCTGATTCATGGCTATGGATCTTCCCGAATTCATCAGTCAGCATTTGCCTGTAACACATTCTCACCCAAGACCTTAACCTTTCAAGGATGAATAGCCAAAAACAAATTTCTCATATTTTATCATTTGCCACTTTAGAAAAGTATGGGGTAACGTGTATTCGCGTACAGGTAACACTTCAGGATTACCGCTTTAGCTAAAATTCCTCAAAGTACTAAAATAAAGTGGATACAACAGACCTGTCTTACAATTTCAAATAGGTGGTATATCAGAGGAGGGAATCATGTAATCTGCAGGGGGAAAATAATGGCTAACATTTCTCTTGTGCTCAGTATGTGCTAGACACTATCTTCGCAACTCACGTATGTTTGTTTATTAATCCTCCCCCAAATTCTACTATTTTGTTTATTACTATTATTAATCCCATTTTATAGGTAAGAAAATTTAGATTCCAAAGGCTTAGTGTTGTATTGTAAGCCACACAAATATATGCCAGTGCCTGAATCTGACTCAGGCAATTGGACCACACTCTCACATTCATAATCGCTACATGATATCCTCTCTCCAGAGTCTATTACAGTTATACGTTAATATAACACATTCATACACTGAATATTTTGCTCACAGTTTTAAGCTTAACTCTTCTGAAAATTGTTGTAGCACCGATTTTTTTTTTATCATGCTACCATTGTACAGTAATGCTGCAACCATGTTTTTATCCTTTTAAAGCTCTTGGGTTCCTATATTATCTTTTTAAGTAGAAATTGATTTTTGTTTCAACTCCAAACACATAAAAATAGATTTTCTCATACCACTCTTTGAATTATAAAAGGGAATGAAAGGCACTGTGATATTTCATGCCCACGTCCCTCTGAAAGACCCAGTGATAGGCCCCCATATGGAGAATGCCAGGCTTTTAGTTCCCACAGAGAGAGGGCAGGTCTTCTTCTTACTTCTTAAGTAGGTCAATGGTTTTCAAAATGTGGAAAGGTGTGATGGTTCGGTGGTTATTCATTTTAAGTTTGAAGTCACAGTGAACATGGCCGGAAGTAATTCAAAATGAAGAAAGCGGTCAATATTATACTTTCTGCAAGGGAGATACTAACTGAAAGATCATGTGGTAGCCATGTTTCTACAAATAAAAGTTATGCCAGAAAAAAGAACCAATATGCAAGAGCTTAAAAATAGTCTTATGAGCTAGCTGGTTTACATGAATTATTTTGATGTAAGAATTTCATCTAATCACAGTGTGAGTTTAGATCTCTTCAAACTTTGTACAGTTGATTTCCAACATGTCAACACATGACTATGCTGTCATTTATTCCCCTTCTGTTATAATGTGAGCTACTCAACCTTCCTCTGTGCCATGAATCGCTGTTGCTCTTGGTAATTCTTTCCTGACTCCTTTACATGTCTTTTGTATTTGTTGAAATTTTTGCACAGTCACATATTTCGTATAAGCCTCGGGCTGTTGTGTGTTTTGCTTTTCCACCTACCTTGTCCTTGCCCTCGGTTTTCATTTTCTTTCTAATCTTAAACGAACACACATGCATGTCAATGTATATATGTTAAACTGATGGTATCTAGAGTCTCACAGTATAGTTTGAGTTGTCTTCAAATCTTTGGACATGGAGTCGGCTGTTATTAATTTATTTTATTTATTTACTTCTTTATTTTTTTAGGGATAAGGAAATAGTAAAGGAAAGAAAGGTGACTTGTAACGTCAGGCAGACAGAATCTAAACTAGAGGTCAGAATTCCTGTCCCCAGGCCTAAAAAGCAGCCTATCCAGTTTCTACACTTATTTGCATCACTTGCTTATTTCCCTGGGCTAATTCATGACTCAGAAAACTAGCATGCACACATTTTACACACATGTCAAACATGCACTTACCATCAACAATACCATCAATAACAACAACAGCAGTAACACCAGTTTAGCAACAATGTGGTATTCTTTCATTTCCTTTTCTGTTTCCCAAAAGAACACAATGATTAGGAAGCACAGCCCCCATACAACCCATTATAATGTGTGTAGAGTAAGGGACTTGGAGCTCTGATTCAGGACCTATGCTCTTTTGATTCCGGCATGCTTACTTTCAGAGTAGCATTAGGCTGACAAGGTCTTAGAACAAGAGGAAAATAAAATAGGAATAATTTAACTGAGACAAGATGAGAAATGTAAGGCATTTAAAATGTTTTCTACCACTAAATCCCTGCTTGAGATTTGCCTCACATTCATCATTTAACCTCTGAGTCTGTAAATGAGGGTAATAATCCTCCAACCCTTCATCATTCACTGAGTTGCCATGAAGATGAATTCATGATGCACACGGGGCTCTGTGCGGATCTGAAGTGTGTATGCAGGGGAGTTGAGCAGCCAGCCTGCTACCTCTGATTAGAGGCAAAGTGCTTTTCTACCACCATGCTTTTTTTTAAGCTTGCAAAGATTGTTTAAACTTGGTAAAAATGCTCTTTATTTCATGGCATCGCACATCAAAATCGTATCCTAACTGCACTTTTAAATACACTTTATTGTTTAGGGAAGTTTTAGGTTCAAAACCAAATTAAGAGGAAGGTAAAGAGATTTCCAAAATATCCCTGACCTCACATATGTATAGCTTCTCCCATTATCAACATTCTCCATCAGAGTGGTACATTTTTACAATTGATGAACCTACACAGACACATCATTTTCACCCAAAGTCCATTGCTTACATTAGGGTTCACTTTTGGTGTTGTATCTTCTATGGGTTTTGACAAATGTATTATGATATGTCTTTCTCTAGACTGAATGTTGATGTCCCCCTAAAATTCATATGTTGAAATCCTAATCCTCAAGGCGATGGTACTAGCAGGTGGGGCTTTGGGGGTGATTATTTCATGAAGTTGGAGCCATCTTACATGGGTTAGTGTCCTTAGGAAAGAGACCTCAGGGAGATCTTTTAACCCTTTTGCCATGTGAAGACACAGAGGAAAAGAAGTCCATTCATGAACCAGGAAGTATGTTCTTGCCAAACACTAAATCTGCCACCTCCTTGTTCTTGGACTTCCTAACATCCAGAATTGGGAGAAATAAATGTCTGTTGTTTATAAGCCACTCAGTCTATGATATTCTGTCATTGCATCCTGAATGGACTAATACATGTATCCACCATTATTGTATTATACAGATTACTTTTACTGCCCTGAAATTGTCTGTGTTCCATACATGTTTCTACCGTAACCCTCAGCAACCATTGATCCTTTTACTTTGTTCATAGTGTTGACTTTCGCAGACTGTCATACAGTTGGAATCAAATAATATGTAGCCTTTTCAGTTTGGCTACTTTCAAATATACTAAAGGTTCCTCCATGTCTTTTCATGGCTTGAAAGCTCATTTACTTTTAGTGCCTGGATGTAACACAGTTTTGTTTTATTTTTTTTAATATATAGTCACACACTGAAGGACCTCTTGATTGCCTTCAAGTTTTGGTAACTAGAAGTAAAGCTGCTGTAAACATTCATGGAAAGGTTTTTGTGTGGACATAAACTTTCAGCTCCATTGTGTAATTACCAAGGAGCACAATGGCTGGCTTGTATGGTAAGAGTATATTTTGTTTTGAAAGAAACCACCAGACTGTCTTCCAGAGTGGCTGTGCCATTTTGCATTCTCACCAGCAACGGATGAGCGTTCCTGTTGCTTTACATCCTTACCATCATTTAGTGTTGTCATTGTTTTCAATTTCTGTCCTTCTATTAGGTGTGTAGGTGTAACTCTTGTTTTAATTTACAGTTGACTAATGGCACATGATGTTGAGCACCTTCTCATATGCTTATTTGCAATCTCTATATACTTTTTGGTGAAGTATCTGTTCAGATCTTTTGTCTATTTTTTTAATTGAGTTGTTCATTTCCTTATTGTTGAGTTTAAAATTTTTATTGTATATTTCAAATAACAGTCCTTTATCAGATATGCCGGTCTGTGGCTTATGTTCTCATTCTCTTGAAATCGTGATTGATTTTTTTATATTTATCCTCCATTATTTTTCAGATTAATTTTTAGTTTTCAGATCAGTATTGAATTGATAGTTATTAGTAATTAATATAAACATTTATCTGTAATGCTTAGTTAAGCAGGACTTGACAATTCATCTAATATTGGTTTATATTATATTCCATAATTATATTCGAAATATACTATAATTTTATTCTAAATAGAGTAAAAAACAGAAGTTTATGCATCTAGAAAATTTAGATGGAAACCCAAAGCTCTAGTTGTGTTGCAAAAAATTTAGAGAAATAGCAAGAGTAATTTGGTAAGAGTTGGATTCTCAGCCTTCACATGCACATCATCGCCTGTATAATTATCATTCAATAACTTAGAACAATATAGGTCTTTAAGCCAACAAGATTTTACAAATATCATTTTTTTAATTCTTACCTGATGATATATTTTTTATTGTTGATTTTAGAGAGAGAGGAAAGGGAGGGGAGAGAGAAACATCAATGTGAGTGACACATATTGATTGGTTGCCTCCCGTACATGCTCCCACCAGTTGCTAGAAACAGCAACCTAGGTATGTACCCTGACCTGGAATTGAAGCCACAGTTTTTTGGTATATGGGGCGATGCTCCAACCAGCTGAGCCACCTAGCCAGGCAGGGCTACAAATATCTTTTTAGCTTTTCAGAACAGGGCCATTACTCAAACTGAGTCCTGTGCCTCAAAATGGCTACTTGCAAAGTAAGCATCAAGTGAATTAGGTTTAGAATTAAGTGAGTTTAGAAACCTATAGAAATCAGACCTCCTGGCAGAATGTTTTTTGTTCATTGTAAAAGCAATATCTGGGTATGTATTTTTAATCTATAAATTATCTGGAGGGTGATAGAGGAAAGAGAACCATAGATCTGCTCTGTACTTACTGATGCTTTGGAAGCAATATCCGTAATGGTGCAGAAAACAGCCAATTAATGGCTTTTGTGGTTTTCTAAATGCCTGAATAAAATTGAGGTGTTTAATAACCACAAGAGCCCTTTACTGCCACTATAGTCCTAAAACTCCAATCACAATTCATATTTTAAACCAGCATTAAAGCTGGTCCCAAAAAAACCAAAGCATAAATCTCTTTTCAAAACATCCCCTTTCTCCTCAAGAGGGTTATGATACTATTTTTAAAGCTGTATTTTTAATTTCTTTCTGTTTATCGCAGTGACTTGGTAGCAGATAAATATGTTAAATGAGATGGCTTGCAAAGCCAAGTGTTGACCATGTGCTTTATGAAGAAATTGCTGTGTAAAAAGACAAGGACACAGCACGTTTCTATTTTACTGTATTTTGATTCTACTACAGGGAAGTATAAACCCAGTAGCCTGCCCTCCTGTTGACCTAAAGCAGAGACACTCTGGTAGAGATACCTTGGGGATTATTTAGTGGGCTCAGATATGAAAACGAGGCCAAAAATGAGTTGTTTAAAGAGATAAAACTAGTTAACAATAAAACTTGTATTCTGTCCTCATTCCCACCTGCATTGTTTCATGTCTGGATTTCTGGAACAGTGTTCTGCAATAATTCACTATTTGTAGAAGAACTGAATGACACCCCTTTAACTCCAGCCCCTCATCCACATTCCTGAGGGAACCTTCCAAGTCTGTCCATGGTGAGCCTACCCGTGAGTACTAATTTTCCTGGGAACACAAGGCACCAGGCTCCCAACCTATGTTCCGTCCACAGGCCCTTTAGTGTCCACCTCACACATGATGCTTTAGGAATATTGGGTTATTACTATTCCCCAACACTACCACCTTTCTCTCATGGCCTCATAACTTTTTGTATAGAAATATGCCTGAATTTTTTTTTAACCTCTAACAACTTTTTCCTCTCTCTTTTTGATCCCTACATGCCTCCTGTAAAGTTAGTTATTTTTCCTTTTATGATTAAGAATCTATGTCTTTCCTCTTTTTTTTTTCTTTTAAGCAGGGTCCTTAAAGATTTGCACATCTACCCAGAAGATAGACTACCCACATAGGAGAGAATCATACCACACCTTAAAAATTCCCAATTTAAAATGGCTCCTTGTCAACAGGCAATATTTGATCTCCTTTTTTTTAATGTATTTTATTGATTTTTTACAGAGAGGAAGGGAGAGGGATAGAGAGTTAGAAACATCGATGATGAGAGAAACATTGATCAGCTGCCTCCTGCACACCTCCTACTGGAGATGTGCCTGCAACCAAGGTACATGCCCTTCATGGGAATTGAACCTGGGACCTTTCAGTCCACAGGCTGCAGGCCGATGCTCTATCCACTGAGCCAGACTGGTTAGGGCTTGATCTCCTTTTTAAGAATAGAGAGAAAAAGAGGAAAATTCACAGTTACTATCTTGCTCTGTTCCTTTTTTTTACACTTTATTACTGTCTGAAATGAGGTTTCTTACTTCTTTGTTTGTCTGTTTGTGTTTTATCTGTTTCCCCACATTAGAATATAAGCTCAGTGAGGGCTCTCCTGTGTACTGTATCCTCAGTACCTGGCACAAATATATAAACAAATAAGCATATTGTTATTTGAAATCTACATAATGTCACTATATTTATTAATAATATTTTTCTTCACTGAAAGAAGCAATAAAAGAATCCCAAATGCCTTCTTGGTTCTTTTTAAAATATATATATATTTTATTGATTTTAGAGAGGAAGGGAGAGGGAGAGAGAGACAGATAGAAACATCAATGATGAGAATCACTGATTGGCTGCCTCCTGCATGCCCCCTACTGGGGATCAAGCCCACAACCCAGGTATGTGCCCTTGGCTGGAATTGAACCTGGAACCCTTCAGTCCGCAGGCCAACGCTCTATCCATTGAGCTAAATCAGCTAGGGCGCCTTCTTGGTTCTTGTTCTTGTTAGGGTTGTACAGGTTCAATAGAAACCCTGCCTTCTGTCCCCATCACTAAAGGGCATGAGCTTGTATTGTGGGTACCTTAGACTTTAAAGCAAAATAGGAATCTCCCCTTCAAACAAAGGACAGGAGTGTTGCAGATAGTATCCAGATCTTTCTTGATCCTGCATTTCATAGAAAATAAAGGAAAACTGAAGCTCTTTTGGCTGATCTCCACCACTTGAGAACCTATAATTTCTCTCATTGGGGTGAAAACAAATCAGAATATAATCTTCCTCACACAGCACAGAACTAATGTCGCGACAGTTAAATGGTTACCTTCTCCCAATCAGATTTTGCAGAAGAAATTTTAAAAATTAGTGTGAAAGGGAATTGGGAAAGATCGTGACCTGAATTCTAATCTTTTAAATTTCTTTATTGATTAAGGTATTACATATGTGTCCTTATCCCCCCATTACCCCCACCTACCCCCCACTCATGCCCTCACCCCCCTGTTGTCTGTGTCCATTGGTTAGGCTTATATGCATGCATGCAAGTCCTTTGATAGGTCTCTCCCTCTTACCCCCACCCTCTCCTACCTTCTCTCTAAGCTTGAAGGTCTGATGGATGCTTTTTGAAAGCTAATTCTTGATACCACTATTCCCATGTCTTTAATGAAAGGACTCAATAAACACAATCATCTTGATAGGGAAGCTAAATGGTCTTAAAGTACCTAATGTTGGAAGTGATTCCAAGCAAGAAGGTGCTCATTACCTTAACTCTTTACTCTTTGAGATGCAGGGTGAGAGCGGGAGGAGATCCAAGACCTGAAAGGAGCCTAGAAAAGGACCATGGATCCCATGGTTGCTGAGAAGATCTGGTGGTGTCCTGCAGTATACCCCGTCTGCAGGAAAGGATTGATTTGGACTACCTGCTGTGCAGGTTCATTGTCTAGAGCAGTGGTTCTCAACCTTGGCTGCACATTAGAATCACCTGGGAATCTATTTAAAATCCTGATTTCTGGGCCTCATCCTCCGGAAAAGTCTGTTTCGTTGTTATGGCGTGGGGCCACAACATTAGTAACAAAGAAACAGAATTTCCAGAAGATGAGGCCCAGAAATCAGGATTTTAAAAAGATTCCCAGGTGATTCTAATGTGCAGCCAAGGTTGAGAGCCACTGGTGTAGAGGAAGGAAAGTGGCAGCCTGAATCCACTGACTCAAGTGCTGCTGAGAACAGCTGTGGGATTAGGGAGTCTTGGGGGAAGCCTGATAGCAGAGAGATGCATTCACCCTTCAGAGAAGCAGCCCGGTGAGCCAACCAGAGCAAATAATCCAGGCCTTCCTTGCTTAGAGTTTGCCCCTGACAAGGAGGTTCCAACATAAGAGCGTTCTGGATGCTGAACAAATCCACCTCACAGATAAGTAAATACAATTTATTATTCATTGAAAGACCTCAGCAAATTGAGGAAGAGAAACCCAGCTGAGCAATCCAACAGATGGTTCCCATTGAGGCGAAGCCAATGGAAACAAAAAAAGGAATAAAGGAATAACTTTACAATTATGACATTTCACTACATGAAACTTTCATATCATATATGAACATGATTTTTTTCAAATATTTCTTTCTCTGTATTGCACTCATACATTACAAGTCCATTTCTTCCGTTACTAACCATGAAACTGAAATTTTCAACTATCCTTTCCTTTCCTTCCTGAGCATTCAACAATTGACATTTTCCACTTCACATCCTTCATCCTAGCGCCAGATACTTTCATTCCTACTGGCCTGTGCTCATTTTCTGTGCTATGTTCACCTTCCACATCTAGTACATGTTTCTGCTCTCCTCTAATATGTTGTCTGAAAAAGTGGTACTTTCATTACTTTAAAGGACTATTCTACTCTAATCTGAATAAATATTTGGGGAGAATTATATGCATTTCTTTAGATTAATTTTGGAGGTAACTAGGAGCTGCCAAATAAGAAATTCACTTAAGCCTGATCACGGGGGCTCAGTGGTGAGCATCAACCCATGAACAGGGGGTCACTGTTAGATTTCCAGTCAGGGCACATGCCCGGATTGTGGACTCGATCCCCAGTAGAAGGCATGCAGGAGGCAGTTGATCAGCGATTCTCTCTCATCATTGATGTTTCTATCTCTCCCTCTCCCTTCCTCTCTGAAATCAATAAAACTATGTTTTTAAAAAGGCATGCACAATAGATTTTATACTCTCTTCAAACAATGTTTTTAAAAGTTACCATGACGGAGTAGCTGATTAAAAGATGCAGTCAGAAAGAATCATTACAACATTTTCATTTGGGAGAAAGCAGAGTAGAACTTCTAGGAGAGATTTTCTAAAGAGCCATCTATCTACATAGTTTTGTCTGTTAATATTTTCATTTCTAAAACAAAAATGTAGATTTCAAAATTTTTTCAATAAAATAAAAATTTAAATTTGGCAGCGACTTAAACAGTAGTATAATGTTGGGAATAAAGTATTTTTTAAACTGACAAAAAAAATCAAAGTTGAATCGAGTATACAATGATTCAGAGAATATTAAGAAGCCTTCTTTCCTTCTCTAGGTATTAGAATGTTGCTCACTCTGACATTTCATGAACAAGTGTAGGGATCTTGTCATCTGTATTCACATAAGCTCCACTGGTTCAGGGGCTTTCCTCTACTCTGTCTCCGGCACCTACATCAGCACTAAAAAATACATTGAATAAATAAAAGGATGATTTATTTTAGCAAAACTCTTTTAGGAACTTTAAAAAATCTGGCAGATTAGATTCCTTAATATCTTGAATATATAAAATTTCCATATCTAACAGAAGGCCTAGAATGTTAAGGTTATTGATAAAAATCATTCATATGGCCCATACCCTACAAATGCTCAGAATTTTCATGCACAGAATTTGCACTGTCCTCTAAACCATCCTTATCATGATAGTTTCTTTGTTAAGAAGAATTTGGGCCCATTGGGTCGATGTATCAATAAGCATCATTAATTCTATGTTAACAAAGAGTTCATATTTTGTACTTGTAAATAAAGGTAGATATAATGTGCCAAAGTATAAAATTAATTTTTATTTCAACTTAAAATACAGCTAGAGATCCTGTATCATGTTCACAGTGACTTGCCAAGAAAATTTGCTGCAGAAAATATAGCATTTGTCTGCACCAAAACAAACAAAACTTAAGTATTTTTAGAAAACAGCCCAAGTCTCTCATTTAATATTATCTAAATATGTATCTACCAATCTAAATTTAAACTGGTGTAGTGACTGACTTGATAAACTAGGATGGGTGAAGGTATAACACCAAATATGTGAGATGTTTGATGCCCATTCAAAAGTCTTGGTTCCTAGACTGCATATGTCAGTGGCCAATGGTTACTAAAGTAAAATAAAACAAGGTAGAAAATAATCCTTTCCAATAATCCTGCAAAATATCTACATAAAATCTTTATAGTTATCTTATTTTTTTAATCTTTATTGTTGAGATTATTACAGATGTGTCTCTTTTTTTCCACCTATAGCCCCCCTCCACCCAGCTCCCACCCCACACCAGGCCTTCACCACCCTATTGTCTGTGTCCATAGGTAATGCATATAGGCATATGAGGGCTTTGTTTAATCTCTTACTTCCCCCTGCCAATCTCCACTTCCCTCGGAGAATTGTCAATCTGTTCCATTTCCATGCCTCTGTTTCTATTTTATTCACCAGTTTATCCTGCTCATTAGATTTCTTATTCATTTAATTTTTGATTCAATTGTTGATAAATATGTATTTGTTGCCATTTTGTTGTTTATATTTTTTATCTTTTTCTTCTTCCTCTTCTTAAAGAATACCCTTCAACATTTCATATAATACTGGTTTGGTGGTGATGAACTCCTTTAGCTTTTTCTTGTCTGTGAAGCTCTTTATCTGACCTTCAATTCTAAATGATAGCTTTGCTGAATAATCTCTAGGCCCTTGCTATTCATCACTTTGAATATTTCTTGCCACTCCCTTCTGGCCTGCAGTTTCTGTTGAGAAAACAGCTGACAGTCATATGGGCATTCCCTTGTAGGTAACTAGGTGCTTTTACTTACTTTGATTCTTTCTTTGTCTTTTGCCCTTGGCATTTTAATTATGATGTGTCTTGGTGCAGTCCTTTTGTTTAGGGTTCTCTGTGCTTCCTGGATTTCTAACTCTATTTCTTTCACCATGTAGGGGAAGTTTTCTGAAGGCATTTTTGCTGGTTTTACAGCAGTTTAGGAAAAAAATTATGAATCGCAAGTAAATGAAGTTACACATTCAATATTTTCCACAAAATCGCCATCTTCACAGCAAGAATTGGCATATTTAGCAATATCATCATCACTAATAAAAGCAGACTTAGAAATGGACACTGCAGGGGGAGCACGATCGCACTCCCTGGCACTCTAGGGGTTAATTTCTGACTTGTCCCTTTCCATTTTTTTTTTTTTTTGGAGGTTTCTAGCAGATTCTTGTGTAACCTTGTAACCATGGTTTTGAACTCTATACTCAGTAGTTTGCTTTCTTCCATTTCTCTCATTTGTGATATGTTTTCTTTGTCTCCACATTTTGGCTGCTTCCCTGTGTTTGTTTCTATGAATTGGGTAGAGCTGCTACATCTCCTTGAGTTGGTCGAGTGGCCTTGTGTAGTAGGTGCCCTATAGGGCCCAGTGGTTCAGGATCCCCAATCACGTGAGATGAACACTCTAGGTGCACCCCTTTGGGGTATGTGTGCACAGTCTTCTTTTAGTTGAGACTTGATTGCTATTGGTGTCACTGGGAGGAACTGAACTCCAGGCCAATTGGCTGTGGGGTCCAGCTGTGTCTACAATGGAAGAGCTGCTGTGCATGAGATACCCTTATGGGGCAGGACTTGCTTCAGTGGGACTTTAGTGCTCACTGAGTCTGCCCGCCCCTTGAGTGTGTCGCTTATGGATGTGCAGAGTTGTAGTCTGGTATGTTCTGACACTGACCACTGGGTACACTGGCTCTTGGGTCTCCAGGGAGGTGAAAAGTCGGCTACTGCATGGGGCCACCCAGCAGGAGCTATTGAGAGATCTACAGAGTCCTTCTCTTTGTATTGGGTTTGGAAGTGCCCAGAAAAGGCCCAGCTGTGAAGCAAGGTAGGCTAGTCCTGGTGCTGGGCCTTTTATTGATAGGTGTGGAGCTCCCTGACCCAGCTGCAGCTTGTTTGAGATTGTCAAGCACAGGCTATTCATATGCAAAAGCTGCGGGCAGCTTGGGTGGGGTTATAAATTGGATGAGGAGGGGTCTTAGGGAATCACCTGGGAGGAGCAAACAGAAATGGCTGCTAGTCAGCTCTGGGACCCGGAAGGTCCCTGCTTGGGAACATTGACCGCAACGAGCACCTCCTTCTGGGAGAAAGCCACCCCTGAGTTCCTGCCTGATGCCAGACAATCCGGTTCCTCCTCATATCTGTCTGGGTCCACCAGCTCCTCGCCTGGCACTGGAGCTCAGAAGAAGTGGGACTTGTAAGTTCAATTCCTGTGCTGGCCTTTTAAGAGGAGCAGCTGGGTCTCCAGCAGCCTCTGTGTCACTGAGCCCCACACCCCACTGGATTTACAGCCCGTAGTTATGGGGACTTCTTTTCCCAGCTCTGGGTCCCTGGGCTGGGGGTTTGGTTTGGGGCTGGGACCCCTTGCTCTTCCGGGCGGCCTTTACAGAGACAGCCTCCGTCTGGATTAAAAAAGCAGCACAGGTGGGTGCTGGATCAGCCCTTTCCTTGCCTCTGCACCTCCTACCAGTCTCAGTGTGCTTTCTTCTTTGTTTCTCTAGTTGTAGTCCTTCCATTCAGCCAGGTTTCCAGTGGTTCTGGATGATGGTTGTTCTGTATTTTAATTGTAATTTTGATGTGGTTGTGGGAGGCAGTGAGTACAGGCATTTGCCCACGCCACCATCTTGGTTCTATTTATCTTAT
>NW_006285797.1:1298966-1307353 GCF_000327345.1 Myotis davidii
ATTGTCAAGCACAGGCTATTCATATGCAAAAGCTGCGGGCAGCTTGGGTGGGGTTATAAATTGGATGAGGAGGGGTCTTAGGGAATCACCTGGGAGGAGCAAACAGAAATGGCTGCTAGTCAGCTCTGGGACCCGGAAGGTCCCTGCTTGGGAACATTGACCGCAACGAGCACCTCCTTCTGGGAGAAAGCCACCCCTGAGTTCCTGCCTGATGCCAGACAATCCGGTTCCTCCTCATATCTGTCTGGGTCCACCAGCTCCTCGCCTGGCACTGGAGCTCAGAAGAAGTGGGACTTGTAAGTTCAATTCCTGTGCTGGCCTTTTAAGAGGAGCAGCTGGGTCTCCAGCAGCCTCTGTGTCACTGAGCCCCACACCCCACTGGATTTACAGCCCGTAGTTATGGGGACTTCTTTTCCCAGCTCTGGGTCCCTGGGCTGGGGGTTTGGTTTGGGGCTGGGACCCCTTGCTCTTCCGGGCGGCCTTTACAGAGACAGCCTCCGTCTGGATTAAAAAAGCAGCACAGGTGGGTGCTGGATCAGCCCTTTCCTTGCCTCTGCACCTCCTACCAGTCTCAGTGTGCTTTCTTCTTTGTTTCTCTAGTTGTAGTCCTTCCATTCAGCCAGGTTTCCAGTGGTTCTGGATGATGGTTGTTCTGTATTTTAATTGTAATTTTGATGTGGTTGTGGGAGGCAGTGAGTACAGGCATTTGCCCACGCCACCATCTTGGTTCTAGTTATCTTATTTTTTATGCTTGTTATACAGTGTGCAATATATTTAATAATGCGAAAAAAGAAGAAAACATTCTTGAGCAACAGAAATTACCGCAACTAGCAGTTCTGTATAGAAAGTCCATAACATTTTACTTTGTGATATTCTATCTCCTTTGATGAATAAGCTTTGGGAAGCCTTTATACAGATCTTATGCAGAGTCATGCACCAAGCAGATTCTTATTAAACCTTAATTGACTGTTTTGACCACATTTTGTTAATGAGTTTTTCTAGTCCCTAGTCTGGGATGATTAAAACTCACCCTTGTATTGGCTAGGTTATTTAATAGCTAAGATATTTTGCTAAATAATATTCAGCACAGCTCTAGGTGTTGTCTGAAATAGCTTCCTACCCATTTCAACTCGGCTATAGACTTGATATTGGCACAGGACCCATTGCTTCCCACAGCTTCTTGTTTATTACTCTGATGAAAGTGTGGTAACCTAGCTGTCTGTAAGGGCTGAGGACATCCCAGATCTCTTTGTCATGGCCCAGACGGGTTACAGTCTGCATTTCATTCTCCCCTGATATCGTCTGATGGTCTTGGCATTGGAAAGGCCAAATATGCACTCACATGTTACCAGTGGTTATAATCACAGTTTTAAATGTGCAGCAACAGTGCCCATCGTCGTCTCAGAGGAGAGAATTTGGCAGGAAAATGGTCCTTCACTGTGCCTCCAGGTAGACTCTCTACACCTGTCATTACCTGGCATCTATACACAAGTGGAATAATCTTCCCAATTTGTATTTGGGCACAATGCCATCCTAGCAGATGGACACGAGTGTATGTAATTGGGAAATTATACATATACATTAAATAGGCAGACTAGAAGCATGAGTCCTTTCTAGGAACATCCAAACATCTGTCTGCTCTGAGCTCTTGTGTGTACTGTCTGCACCATATGTCATCACAGTGGGAGGGCCTTGTCAGAGATGAGAAAGGAGCACTCATGAATTCCATGAAAACTGTTCCATAGGGCAACTATGCCTCACCCGAAGCAAAAGAACCATACAAGTATTGTGAATATCTTTGTTATGATTTCAAGATAATCATAAAAAAGAAGAAAACATTAAGAATTGATTTTGGTAGCAAAAAAAGGCAAAACACTTCTCATATTACAGGAAAATTAAAATTTGGATAAATTTAAAAAATGTCTTTATATGATATGATTGTGTTATTTAGGCCTTGATAGACTCATTTAAAGGTTTACTATTATTTAAATTGCTTTTGCCTGAAACCAAAGCCATCATACCAATCAGCACTTTTAACCCCTTCCCCGGCAGAAACGTGTATACTCGTTTTCACAAAATGTCCTTTTTCAGTCGTCGACGAGTATACTAAGAAAATATGGTAAAAAAATATGGTTTATAGGAAGACGAGTTACAAACTGTTTTCATAACCAGCATAAAAAATACTATATAGAACTAAAATAAAAAAATTAGTCTGAAAAAGAAACGTTTTTAACAAAAAAATTGTTGGGGAAGGGGTTAAAGCAGCTTTGTAACTCATCTTGCAAGGCAAGGAGTATTTTTAGCCTATGTTTGTTTTATTTACTGCAGGTGTGCCCCAAAGTAGTAAAGCAATCTTTATTATTTGAAGTGTGGAATCTCAATAATTTAGAATCCTGTCTAAAATAAGATTAAGGTATATCCATAAGTATGCTTTGTCTTTTGACTGGAACAGTTTTTTTTTCTAAATTTTGAAATACTTCAGCTTTGCATATAAATTAAAGGATTATATTAAATTGTCTTTTAATATTTATTTATTTTTAAATGACTGAAAATTATTTCTTCTGGTTATTTTTTTCAGCCTGAATTGCTGTAACTTTACCTTTCTTTGTCCCTTATGAACTTTTCACATGCTTAGGTGATTGTCTATCTCTTTCTCAGGGCTCTTTCAATATTAAATTAATGACTAAAAGTATACTAAAATAATATCATAAAAATACAGATCATTATTATAATTACTACTTGTGAACTTACCTTTTTACTTTTCAGTGACTATATGTTCACTACAACCAACCATTCATATGCATTTTTTTATGACTCCAGAATCTTAGAACTCAATACTACTCAAATGAATTAATATGTGGTATATTTCTTTTTTTTCTCTTTTTTTAAGTGCAGGCATGTGATTTCCAAACCTGCTATGATTTTATTTTTTTTAAAATATATATCTATATATTTTATTTCAGAGAGGAGGAGAGAGTGAGAGAGAGAGATAGAAACAATAAAGATGAGAGAGAATCATTGATCGGCTGCCTCCTGCACACCCCACACTGGGGATTGAGCTTACAACCCAGGCATATGTCTTGACTGGGAATTGAACCTAACCTCATGGTTCATAGTTTGATGACAACCATTGAGTCACTACAGCCAAGCCAATATGTTGTTTATTTCTAATAAGATAACACAAGATAAACTTGGAATGTTTTGTTTACTAGTATCTTTAAAGTTTATATACCCGATGCATTGGCAATGCATGTGACAAATGTTCAACAGGATGTTCTAGCTCAACTAGACTCATGTAGTAGTTATGAAACATTAATGAAAAATTAGGCCTGGCCAGTGTAGCTCAGTGGTTGAGCACTGACTTATGAACCAGGAGATCACGGTTCAATTCCTGGTCAGGACATGGGCCCCAGGTTTCAGGCACAATCCCCATTAGGGGGTGTACAGGAGGCAGACAATTAATGATTCTCATCATTGATGTTTCTATCTCTCCCTCCCCATTTCTCTGAAATTAATAAAATATATATTTTTTAAAAAGTTAGAATTGTGCTTATTGAATGACTGTAAATAAGCACTATCATATAAAATTACAGACTTTGGTGTTTAGAAAATTATATATACTGTGGGGCCTTGACTTACGAGTGTCCCGACTAATGAGTTTTTTGAGATACCAGCTGTCTCTTGGCCGATTTTTTGCATTGAGTTGATAGAGTAATTTGAGTAAATGAGCTCCTTAACGAGCTCAGTCTCGGAACGAATTAAACTAGTAAGTCAAGGCCCCACTGTATGTTATAAAAATAATGTACATGATCTATGTAGTCTAGAGAATATTTAGAATTTGAACTATCTCTACACTTGGGCATTTAAAATAACTTCCTTCTGTATTTGTAACATTTAGATGCTTTATTACTATAAATTCAGTGGTATATATTTTGGTTGTCCAATTATAAAAACCTGAGTTTATTAAAATATCTGATCATTTAGCATTTAATGATCCAAATACTGAAATTAATAAGTTAACTGGTCATCTTAAATTATACAAATTTGCATTATAAGTATGATTAGAAACTTTCTGTCACTACATCATTTTACTCTTCTCTTAGGCAATCTCTGCGCTTCAATGATCACAAATAGGTGTAGATGACATTCAAATTTACTTACCAACCCAGACTTGACTTTCTAAGGTAGCCCTAATGTCTCTTTGGCACTTTAAACTTAAGGTGATCATGATCAGATATAGATTTTTCACCTCCAAACTTTTTTTTTCCATTTTTTTCTTTATCCGATTAATGGTGTCGTTGTAATCCTAGTCATTTCTGATCCTAAAAATGTTTCTTGTTCCTACTTTTCCCAGTCATACCTTCACTTTCCACTATGTACTTTTAAATTTCTTATAGTTGCCAGTATTTTCTCTCTCTTACACCAAAACACAAATGTACACACCAGCCTTTTCATTGTTGCCACAATTCATCTGTGCCAACCATGTTGTTCTACTCTCCAGCCCAAAATATGCTTTGTGTTTTCCAAAAAGTGTCACTCTGAATCTTCCATATTTTCTTAAGTAAAGAGTTTAAAAATGCAATTTATTTTATTGAAAACACTATACCCTTTTTGGTATTCAGAAATCAGATTTAATTTAATCTGTATATAATGATTTTTAAATAAGCGAATGGCAAGTACTTCAGTTTTATCAGATTATGTTGATGTAATTGTCTCCATTAACGTTAACAGGTTTACCAAAGCTCTCAGTTTAGTTATCTTAGGAACTTGATGTGTCAACACTCTGTATGTTAGTTTGGGTTCTCCAAGAGGCAGATGGCAACTTGGGATTAAACATGTAAGCATTTTATCAAGGAGCATTCTCTGTGACAAAAATAAATAAATAAGGAAGCCAAGGAAGGCTGGAAAGCCCTCACACTGTGATATCTGACCCAAAGGAAAGAGAGGTGGGAGCTCTTAGATTTTCTTGGTGCAATGGCATTCTAGGGACATCCCTTACAATTATATAGTGACTAGGACTCCACCAACCTTATTATATTGTTTGATTCTGGCATCAAATATATATGCTCTAAAATAGATTTTTACATATATTAAATTAATCTGCAATTTGTTCATTTTTATCTCCACCTTCAGTGTTGCCAACAATGAAAATGCGTCCATTTTTAACAATTCATAATGATCCTGAGAGTCCATCAGTTTTCCTCAGATAAGAAGCTGCAAAGATCCCCTTTCTTATTAGGAATATCCATGGAAAATTATGGAATTTTTCATTTTGATGGTAGCTTGTCAGTTCATTCAGAAATAGCAATTCATCATATTCCCTGATCTTAATAAAATAATAAGCATGTTTATTCTTTAGTTTGGTTGTTGCTTCAGTGAGAAAATTCAGAGGTAGAAATTTAATAATTCATGACTGATTAGAAAATATAATTGTTTTCTGTATAGCTTTTCTGTCAGCCAACTATGTTGAGCCCATTATTGTTATAACCAGGTACTAAAGAGGATAAACATAAATGAAACATGTTAAAAAGAAGGACATAAATGCCTTTGGATGGACTAGTACTTTTGCTTGTAATCAAGACAGTTTTTGTAGGTAAACCTGTGCGTTAGAAAATCTTATAGGCTGAATGCAAACCTGCCATTTTCTAGATATAGGTGTATAGGTGAATGCACACAGTTTTTATTTCATGTTAGTATAACATTTATAAGTAGAGCTAAACTGGCATAATTTTTTTTCAATTTTATTTGAGTTACAGTGTACAGTCAATATTATTTGGCATTAGCTTCAGGTGGACAGCATAGTGTGTAGACAATGATATGCTTCACAAAGTGGTCCCTCCAGTATTTCCGGTACCCACCTGGCACTATACTTAGTTAAAACAATATTATTGACTATATCCCCTATGCTGAGCTTTACATGCTGGTGACTATTTTGCAACTACCAATTTGAACTTCTTAAACCCTTCAACTTTTTCACTAAGTTCTCCCAACACTTCCCTTCTGGCAACCATCAGTCTGTTCTCATTGTATATGAGTCTGTTACAATTTTTTGTTTGTTTATTTTCTTCCTTAGATTCCATATATAAATGAGATCATCTGGTATTTGTCTTTCCCTGTCTGACTTATTTAACTTAGCATAATACCCTCTGTCGCAAATGACAAATCTTCATTCTTTTTTTATGGCTGAGTACTATTCATTGTGTACATGCAGCACCACGTTTTTATCCACTCGTCTATTGATGGACACTTGTGTGGCTTCCATAGCTTGGCTATTGTAAATAATGCTGCAATGATCATACGGATGCATATAGTGTTTTGAATTAGTGTTTTGGGATTTTTCAGATATCAACCCAGAAGTGGAACCACTGGGTGGGTCATAAGGCAATTTCATTTTTAGTTTTTTGAGGATCCTTCATGCTGTTTTCCTTTGTGGCTCTACCAATCGACATGCCCACCAATAGTGAACAAGGGTTCCCTTTTCTCCATATCCTTGTCAACATTTGTTGTTTTGTAGATTTATTGATTATAGCTATTCTGACTGTTGTAATGTGATACTGAGTGTGGTTTTAATTTATACTTCTCTGATTATTAGTAATATTGAGCATCTTTTCATATGTCTATTGGCCATCTGCATGTCCTGTTTGGAGAAATGTCTATTCAGGTCCTCTACCCATTTTTCAATTGAATTTTTTGTTTGGTTTTGCTGTGGGTGTGTGAGTTCTTTATAAATTTTGGATAATAACCCCTTATTAGATGTATCACTGGAGAATATCTTCTGCCATTCAGTAGGTTGTCTTTTTGCTATGTTGACAGTTCCCTTTGCTGTGCAAAAACTTTTTCATTGGAGAGAGAGAGAGAGAGAGAGAGAGAAAGAGAAATAGTAATTTGTTGTTCCATCCATGAATTAATTGGTTGATTCTTGTATATGCCCTGACCAGGGATTGAACCCACAGCCTTAGCATACTGGTTCTATGACCTAACCAATCAAGCTACCAGGCCGGGGCTAATGTGCAAAAATTTTTTAGTTTGATGTTGTTCCAGTTGTTTATTTTTTTTTTTCTTTTTAAACTATGATGCGATAATAGACTTGATTTTTGGTCCCACAACTAAGTCTCAAACAACATTTGTTAGCTTGTCCTTCTAGTCTCATCTCCTAAACCTCTTATCAGCACTAGAAAATCTACTTGATTAATTTCACTTGAATATATATTTACTGAAAAAAGAACTTGATCAGATTGACTATTTGGCAAAAACCCTTGCAGAAAATTTGGTCTTGTCCAAAATATCCATAGACACATTTGGTCCACGCCTAAAAGATCATTGATATGTGCTGACATTTTAATAGCTCATGCATCAGGAGATCCCCTCCTCAACTTTTTGTCCTCTGAGCGTTTCTCTAACTGCAGGATCTTCTCAGAAATCATGGTTAATATAAATTTTGTTCTTCTGCAAAATTACAACCTTAACCCATGTACCTAACCCCATGGGCCATTATCAGCTGGGACACCTAGGCAAGAAGGGTTATTTTGGGCAATACAGCCACAGCACAATGATTGGACCAGTAAAAAAAAAGATATTTTATGTATTAATTCTATAAACTAAAAATTTAAATAAATATTATGGTCTATTTTAACTCAGGGACATTTTATAAGCATGGATATTTTTGACACCAAATAGCAAGGACCATCTGGTTTGGACCAAATAAACTCACGGATGTTTTGGGCAGATGTTTCAAGAACATTTTGATACAAATCAAATATCTCAGTGGATGTTTTGCACAGAACCAATTACTCAGTTTTGTAGTATTTAATCAGGTTCATGTGTTTATTAGTAAAAGAAGAAACAGGTAAGACTGACATTTGTGTTTTGTTTTTTTTTAAGATACCATTCATCTTCAGTGACTCAGATACACTCTTCGGTCATATTGAAGTAACTGACAGGTTTCCACATTGAAGAAGGAGGGGTAGTTCCTTTGACTTTGACTAAATCTTTGGTTATTACTGTGAAATTTGTCTTCTGCTATTGCTACCACTCTCTGTCAGTCTAATGCTAGACCCCAGAAAATGTCTTATTTTTAAACATTGCCTATCAACTTGGTTGGATTTGACAGCTTCCCAGTTGTCTGACACTGTCCCTATTATTTGCACTTTTTTATTATTTTGACATAATAAAATATCTACTCAGTATCTACTGTGGGCCATGAGATTGCCCCTTTTTGGTTTATGCATCAGGAGTTATAGGAGTATCATGCAGTCATTAGTTGTTTTTCATTAATTCTATTGTTAGCAATCATCACCTGGGTTCATGCCAAGATTTTACTCTAAGTCGTTATCTTCCCTTTTCTGGCTAACACATCAAGTGACATCCCAACCAAAGTCATCGGAGTT
>NW_006285797.1:1307388-1351601 GCF_000327345.1 Myotis davidii
TGATAAATAAAGCAGCTTCAATGTCTCTATGTAAAAAATAAGAATTTCAAGTATATGCACTTTCATATCATTTTAGATCTTTGTATACAAGTTCCAGAAAGTAAATGAAAAATTTCCTTTTTTTACTGTGTTTGTTAGTCTCCAAGGACCCCAGACCCCCTTTTAACTCATCAGGTCGTGTTCTTTTCTTTCTAGGACTATAATGATGAAATTCGTCAGGAACAACTACGTGAATTGTCTTACTTAAATGGCTCAGAAGACTCTGGCCGTGGCAGAGGTATTAGAGGCAGAGGGATCAGAATAGCCCCCACAACGCCTTCAAGGTACGTTGGTTTTTACTTTAAGTAACTTAGCAGCCAGGGAGGTGGGCAAGCTTTTGCTGGCTTGCTCTGTGGCATGATCACAGCAAGGAACAGGCAACACCGACCTCTCCGATCATGGCTGGGGGGCAGGGCAAAGGAAAGGGTAGCTTCGTAAGCCAATTACCATTTTTCTCTTTTATTAGTGTAGATATATAGCCATTACAGAAAGCCAGAGCATACTTCTTGCTTGGCAGATGGTAAGAGTATTTAAAGTTTAGTTACACTTGACGGTGCAATGTCTTTGGCCATCAGAGAGGATTTGTTTTGTAGGATTCTAAAATTGTCAAGCTTTCAACGGAAAGCATTGGTTTGCAAAGAAGTGAAGTAAAAAATACTCATAGCCTTCATATGCACACATTGTAATTTTGTCATTCTCTCACCCTGTTATAGTTGGCCTTCAAATCTCTGAAAGACATAGATCTAGAATACTATTTCTTATATTGCATAGAAATCACCTAAAGAGAGTCTAGGATACTTTGCTGTTTCAATTTATTTGTTAATTATGCTCCAAATATTTTCAACCAGCACTATCAAAAGACCACTATTTTAATATTTAAATCATAAATACCTCAGTTTCTTACCAGAAAAAAAGTTAAGAATGATAAATTTCCAAATAAAACATGAAGGCAATAACTATCTAAAGGTAAAATGTGGTAATTCTTGAAATTACATTTGACTAAAGGGAACCCTTCTGAAAATGTTCTAGAGCTTATTTTTACACTGTTATCTTTAAGAAAAAAAACAGAATTCTTAATGTTATTCAGAAACATTTGTTTATTGCTAAAAATGTGACATAATATTTTTATGGACATACTTTTTATGGAGTTAACCTCTTATTAACACAATGTATGGTGCTAACCTCATTATGGAGGGTTGTGAAATGACATAGCAGGTATCTTCAAATGATTAAATGATATGCTTTAAATCATGAACTTTTGCTCTTATAATTCAAAAATGACAATTTATGTCTACAGAAGAGATTTTTGTTCCCATTTTATATTCCTTGAGACCGTATTAAAAAATAATACATTGACCTGTTTTTGAGATTATAAAATAATTGCATTAATAGATTTTATTTTGTTATTAATGTTGCTTAATGTAATATTCCATTTGCCATATTTGAGTGAACTAAATGAGATTTTTATTTAAGTAAAATGTTGTACTAAAACTTCAATCTCTTTAATGACTTAATAAAGAATAGTGTATTATCTAGATTTTTAATTATTTTAAAGGAAAATTTTGACTGAAAGCTTTAGGTTTTTAATATCCCATTTACTTACAGATCTAATGCTGCATACATAAAAAGAAAAGACAATTATTTTTGAAAATTAAACCTCACTTTCAATGCTGTATTGATATCTTTAATGTATTAACATTAATGAAATGGAGCAGAGCTTTGTTGTCTTCTATTTTAAACCACATGATGAAATGTATCTACAAGTAAGGAATAAGGAAACAGCTTCTCAAACAGAAAATTATATTGATTAGAAACCCCTTCATAACAGAAATTAATGTTAATTTTTACATATTAATGAAATTGTGTCTTTATTAAGTTTTCAGTTACACATATTAAAAAAAGAATGGTACCTGGAATATTTTTAAACTTCTATAATAATTTGTTGAAAATTTAATTTAAAAAATTTTGTTTCAATAAACATATCTATGAAAACTAATTCTCTGGTAATACATACATACTAGAAAACAAATTCTCTGATAAGACATCAAGAAATTTATGTTTCACTAAACATAACTATGAAAACTAATCTCTGATAATATATACATACTAGAAAACACATATATGTTATAATAATTTCTATCATATAACTAAAGACTTAAGATATATGACATCTCTAACACCCTTCACCACTACATGCTGAGTGAGGGCAAACAGAAGAAAATGAAACATTTAGGGGCAAATTTTGAAGGCTTTTGTTTCCTATAATGAGAATCAATACAGAGAACTAAAGGGGTTTATTAAAGAGGTGAGTAATCATATTTGTTTCTAAAAAAGACTACTCAGTCATCACTGTGGATGATGGAGAAGAGACACTGACTCATGGCAGGAAAGCCAGGGAGAAGACAGGTCCATTATCCAAAAGAGAAATGAACACCACTCAGAGGGTAGATATATAGGACTAGATTAGAGATTAGAATTTGTGGGAATTAGTGCCTAATTAGGTATTGGAGAAGAAAGCAAGCCCAAGACAAAGATAACTTTGTGATGTCTATCCCGGTTAGAGACTATTATATCATCAACTAAGATTAGGTGTGACAACCAAGTTAAATGAAGGCAATAATTATTCCTATAATTAAATCTAACTCTTTGGATGTGCTTCATGACCTTTGGCAGGTGACTTGTACTTTCCATGCCTTGGTTCTCAGCTGTTAAAATAGCTTAGAAATGGCTACATAAAAGGCTTGTGAGGATTTTAAATTTAGATGGTGCGTATAAGGCAGGGGTTCTCAAAGTGCCTGCACATTGGGATCACTGAGGGCTCCTGCTTCTAGATATTGTGGTTTAATTGGCCAGAGGTATGGCCCAGAATTAGGAAGTTGTCAAAGGATATCAGGTAACTTTAATGTGTAGACAAGTTAAGAACCTTCTGATGTAAAACCCATAATCTGGGAAATGGCAAGTGTTAGGAAGGAAGCAGATAATAGCCATCATTAGAGTTAGGGACTGCAGGGTGCACCATGAGAAAAAAAGTAGGACAGAGGACAGAAGATGGGGACACCCATATTCCAAGGGCGGCCCAGGAATAGAGAAGCCAGTGAAGGAGGTTAAAAAGTAAGAAAGAAGAGGGAGGAAATGGAGAGAAAAACAGAGTATTAAAGTCCAAAGAAGGCATTTTCCAGATAGAGGTCTACAGTGATAAGTACAATAGGGGAGGCGAAGTGGAAAGGGGGCTGTACACAAATTGAGTGGATTTTGAAATCAGTAGGCTATTGGTGAGGTCAGTCAAGAGTATTTCCAACAGAGTGGCAAAAACAATACCTAGATGACATTTTTAAATTTTACTTTTAATTACAGTTTACATTTAATGTTATTTTGTATTAGTTTCAGGTGTACAGCATAGTGGTTCGACAATCATGTACTTTACAAAATGTCCTCTCCTCTGAGATTTCCAGCACTCTCCTGGAACCATACATAGTTATAAAGTATTATTGGCTATATTGGCAATGCTGTACCTTACATCCACATGATTACTTTGCAACTGCCAATTTGTACTTCTTAATCCCTTCACCCTTTTTTTTAAATTAAAGAATGGGGATTTGAAGAATTAAAGTGGGGACATTTCAAGAAGTCCATAAAATGAGGGAAAGAATACTATAGTGTGGGTGCAGCCAAGGCCCATATCCTAAAATAGGTGATTTAAATCTTGAGTTGAATTGGAGAAGAGAGATGTGGGGTTAATACCGAGGGGAAGGACATAATGAGTCAGATTCTGGAGACAGGTTTGCTAGGTCTGTGTCTTGGAGACATTTGATGAAGGAATGGGATAAGAAATTAGATTTGATGCAAGGGTCATAAAATTTTTTAAAAAGATATTTTTATTGATTTCAGAGGAAAAAGAGAGGGGAGAGAGAGATTATGAGAGAGGACTGCTGCATCTTGCATACCCCCTCCTTGGGTTTGAGCTGGCAACCAGGGCACATGTTCTTGACCGGAATCAAACCTGGGACCCTTCGGCCCACAGGCCAATGTTTTATCCCCTGATCCAAACCAGCCAGGGAAAGATCATACAAGATGAATTGTTACAGATTTAGAATCGGATTTGAATCATCAGGAAAAAAAATCCACCTCAGGCCCAGTGAGTTATAATACTTACCTGTGATTATTCAGTGATATACCCTGGACTTGTGAATGTAGTTTAAAGTAGGTGACATATAATTTACTAGCCCCACATGGACACTTTTAAGAGTGTTAAAATGCTAAACGGAACAGAAGCTAACACAACAGCTGTAAATCAGAACGACACTGAGCAATCGTTGAAATATGCTCACCCTGTTTATGAGGAAACATACAGAAAGTTGCTCGGTCCAGTGAAGGTAATATTGGTCTTTACATGCTTCTTTATAGATGTGTTTGTATATTACCATGATAATATAGAATATGCTATTACATTATCATGATAATGCAGAACATTGCCTCCTGGGCTCTGTTGTGCTTGAAGCAGGCACCTGGCCTTCTGGGTCTTTTATATTTCAGCTTTCCCCAGTCTAGGAGTGCATTTTCTATACATTAGACTCACAATAAGTTCTCTGATAATTCCTCTATTCCTCAACTCTGTAATCTATTTAAAACTTTTAAAAGCTTTACCAGCATTCTTACTGTTCACTGGTAAGAGCTCATTTTCTGCAAGCAAGAGAGAGCCAGCTGACTGCTATTCATAGCAGAAAGCATAACCTACATTCCCCATCTGTAGGTGCAGCCAGACCGTGTGATTGTTGACATCCCAATGATCATTATTTTTCCCAAAGCTTTAGTGTTCCTGCCGAAAGCAGTGCTTTCTGCAAGCCAGCCTTTCAGACACAATAAAAAGTGAAATAACCATGCTTCTGCCCAAAGACTTCAGACAAGCACTCCACCTTTCCAAAGGCCTCGGAATACCATAAAAATTGGCTGCATCCATTTGATCTAAGGCTTTTAGTACAAGTTACTTTTGTGTCAAGCACTGTAGTACAGAGTATTCAGTTTATTTATTTATTTTTTATTGCAGAGTCCTAATGTATTTCACTAGCGCCATAGTTACCAGAGGAAAATAAATTGTATCTGGGACTCTACCAGCTCAGGGGATTACATGCATGACAATAAATCAGTGACAATGAGCTGTGACTTCAAGTGACCTCGAGCTTGAGCTACTATAATAAACAGAATGATATCACCATGGTTAGAGTTTCGCCTTTTATTAAGTATTAAAGTGCAGACAGATTTCTTTTTGGTAAATGACAACATTGCACATCACTGTCAATAAACTCCAGCATGGAGGGGACATTGACATTTAGCAGCTCAGTTTCCTACATGGTCCAGTGAGTCATAGATAAGACAATGCTCTCATTTGGGTCTTCGTGGTAAGTTTGGAACAAAAAATGAGAATGGGTTGGTTTTTGTTTGTTTACTTAGTTTTAGAAAGGAAAATATCAAAGTATTTAACATGGTTTTCATAACTAAGTCATAACCAGTATTTAAAAAATTTATTTACCAGTATTTACTGTGAAGATCAAAGTACGGTACATTCTGAAGAATCAATCACACACACACACACACGCCTATGGTGATAAATGTGGTTTCTTCCCCTTGTGTGGAGGCTATGAAAGGAGCACTTTATCTGTGTTAGTCCCTTTCTCTCATCACGTGTTTCCCATCTGAACATGTCCTGTTTTCCCTAGGAGTCGTGGGGGTGCCATTCCTCCTCCCTTACCACCTGGACGAGGTGTTCTCACTCCTCGAGGGACCACTGTCACCCGTGGAGCTCTTCCAGTGCCCCCTGTAGCCAGAGGTGTCCCTACCCCACGAGCTCGGGGGACACCAACAGTGCCAGGATACCGGGCACCCCCTCCTCCAGCCCACGAGGCGTATGAAGAATATGTAAGTACCCTCGGCAAGTCGGTTGTTAGGAAGATTTTAATGAATTAAGAAGCTAAGCCTCAAAGACTTATATACTATCAATAGAGCAGATGATGTTTGTTGCAGAAAGTGAATGTCATTTGCAACAGAATTTAAAGAGTGCACGTAAACGGTAGCATTTTGAGAAAGGCTTTCGTTTTACAAGGCGCCGAGATTGTTGTTAGTACCGGTTAAATAGCTTAATAGCTTACATTTTAAGAATCAAACTATCCTGAGCTTTTCTTATCTCTATAAGACTCCATCAGTTTCCAAATGGGAATAATTGTGGACATAATGTGACTCTTCATGTATTTAGATGCTTCTCCTGGGATATGATGATGGTCAGCATAAAACGCTCAGCAATATTTGACGAGTATAATGTGATTATATTATAAACTTTGGTAATAATGTATAACCATGCGACTGCTCTTTCATTTAAATATCCTTACTTTCTCTTTCACTATATGAAAGACATAGGATTGGCAGATATGAAGAATTTAAAAAAAAAAGGAGAATGAACAAAAGAAATGCAGAATCTATAAATATCTCCCTCTCTTCCCACCCACTGTATCCTTGATACACCCTTTGACCATTCAACTAGGCTGCTAGTATTCCATGGGTCACATTGTATTCTAGTCCTGTATCCACTCCCCCTACCTGATAGTGAAAATTTTAAAACAATTTCCCATTCACTCCTGTGGCTGAATTGAAAAACTCTACACATAAGTGGACCTGTGCAGTTCCCACCCATGTTGTGTGAGGACCAGCTGTAGAGTTTTGATGAAACTGAAAGACCCTGAGCCAGTAATATTATGAGTTGGAAACCATTCATTTAATTCTCCTTTGGGTACTATCCATCATATTCTGATTAAAATGAAAAAGAAACCATGGTGGTTGGATATTTATAACATCATTCTCGGGCCATACAAAATTATCAACTTAAAAATTAGCGTGCTACACTCTCACCAGTTTGGCTCAGTGGATAGAGCGTCGGACTGTGGACTGAAGGTTCCCGGGTTTGATCCTGGTCAAGAACTGGTACCTTGGTTGCAGGCTTAATCCCCAGCCCTGGTCAGAGTATGTAGAAGGCAACCAATTGATGTGTCTCTCTCATACTGATAGTTCTCTCTCTCTGTCTCTTCCCCTCCTTTCCACTCTCTCTAAAAATCAATGGAAAACTATTCTTGGGTGAGGATTAATGAAAAAGAATAAAAAAATTAGCCTGCTATATTTGATCCAACATTTAATTAACTCACCCCTAATGCCTCGGCAGGGCCAGACCACATGATTTCTCGGGCCTGATGCAGACCCACGGCTGGATGTTTCCCACCCCTGATCTAATGTATCTTTTCTATAACATCAGGTCTCAGTATTTACAATTTTAGACAATCTGGAAATTTAAAAATCAGAAGCAAAAAGCATTTTCTACCCTAAAACCAGCCCTCAGGCCAGGAAAAACGGAGCTGAATCTTGGTTCTGCCCTCTCTTCCCTGAGACCTAGGATGTACGAAGTGTGTACTTGCTAAATGAATGAATTAAAATCCACAAAGGGTATGATGGGATCGTTTTTAATCTCTAAAGAATGTTTTCCACTCTACCATCTTTATGTACATTGCCACCATGGCAGTTCCCCCTTCTAAATAGAGGGTTCAACAGTTATGTCTTTATTTCAAAAATTAAAAGAGAGAAAGCTGTTTCCTAGTGGTCAGCAGTGTTATTAATCAGATAATTTACAGGGCATACACAGGGCACCATGAAAGAGAACAAGATTGGCAAAACATTGTAGCCTTTCACATGCATTCCAGTTTACAGTGAAGAAATCATTGGAATACAAAGTAAATAAGAATAAGCTATAAAAACATCAAGAGTTTGTAGAAACGTGGATTGGAAAGGTTATATTCTGACAGGAGAAATCTAGGTGGAGGGTGGTTCTTAAAGAAAATCAAAGAAATTATGTAAAGTCATGTAATCTGATTTTTTAACTTCGATTTTAAAGTATCTATTCCCTTGCCTTCATTCACTCAATCATTTCTAAGCCCATATCTTATTTCAGGCACTGTTCTGCAGGTCCTGGAGATGTAGATGTGAACAAAGACCAAATATCTGCTTTTGTAAAGCTTACATTTAGTTCTCATCACCTACAGATACTGGCTGTCTGTCTGTCTCTCAATCTAATCTAGGTCCCCAGGTGGCAGAATCCTATTGCCAGGTGTCTCACACTAGCCAATCAGCTGTGACAACAGGGCGAGAGTTTCTGGAAATTATGCCTGGAATCTATCACTCATCAGCCACCAGTGAAGAGGGGAGGAGAGGGGTGAAATTCACAAAATATAAGCATGGTTATTGGGGACCTAACCCCAAGGCTAACATGGGGGAACACTATTTTTCAGAGGAGAAAATATGAATTTAGCAGATATCCCAAAATAAATCTATGATAATATACTGTTGATAACAGGAAAAAGTAGATAACCGTTTTGTAAAAACTCTTTTTTGCTACATTTTTAAAACCTGTCATATGTTATATTTTAATTCTTTTTCTATAAACCATTCAATGAGTACATACAACATTTAATGCATGGCTGGTAAGCTGCTTACAACAACCTCAGAAGTCTCAGTACCAAGCCCTGATTAACACTCAAGAGCTTCTACTCTGCTCTAATTTTAAACTATTGATTTCTCTGTAAGGGTAGGAAAAACAAAGTTTAAGTGTCTTGGTAACAAAATAATAGCGCCATGCTGAGTTGGTGGTGAAAATCTCTAGGAGTTCTTAACTTTCAAATAAAATTTCTTAGAAAAGGTTTCCCTTTATTATAGATGACACCACAAGCCAATTCACTCTTCTCACTTTTCCTGCTCCCCTGCTGAGTCTGAACAGTAAGCTTCTGACCACATAGAATGTATATGGGCGACCAAATCCATTCCTTGCAGCTTGCCTGACAAGAAACAGCTTACTGTAAGTGAGATTGCTGTTTACACCCATCATTAGTGTTAGCTTCAGTCTTTAAAAAAATGGGGATTTTAGTTTGATACATATCCTAATCCAGACTTAAAGTATTTTAAAGCTTCTTTTCATTGACCTTCTGTTAAGAAGAGTTCCTTTACATTTTACAGGTCCATCACCACGATTGAAGTAGATTTAGGGAATTGAAAAGTACATTTCAAAAAAACATACCCATACAACAAAATAGGAAGCTGATTAGCTCTACAATGGATAATATGTTCAGTGAGAGTCAACTAAAACGTCACCTTTTGAATACTTACTAGGTTCTGGTCACTGAATATTAATTCGCTAGGTTTCATGATATCATGGACTATCTAGTAGACGGGGAAACTGAGCCCTGGAATTGAGGATGGCATCCAGTTTTCTGTTTCCAAAGCTCTGTGTCTGTCACATCACAGTATTCTACACAGTCTTGTCTCACGGAGAACCGACACGTACCCACAGGTCTGTGTCCTCCATACCTTGCATCCAGGCCACAGGTCAGTGTTTGAATACCCTTAGTGATTTGTAGGACATATCCCAGCCCCAACATGAACACCTCCAACCATGGACAGCTCAATTCCTGCAGAAACTAAGCACTGGAAACATGAAAACTGTGGCTAAAGAGACCTAAGGAGACGCTGTCTCTACTCTCAAAAGCATGCCATCTAGTGGGAGAGACTAAGGTTAGTCTAACTTTCAACATACAACGTGTAATTGCTGTGCAGGGCTCTTACCTTACTCTACCCTCTAGTAGAAGTAATTTTTGTTATCGCCTCCCACTTACAAGATTAAACATGCAGAAAGCATTTCTTAAATGTATGTCATTGTTGTAGTTCTCAGTGCTTGGTAATAGCCATTGAATTGAACCTATTTATGATATTGTTAGAAAGACGTTATATATACATATATATAGTGAATATGTATATTCACTATACATACAAATACATATTTTATAAAAATAGTAAATGAATGAAAGTATAACATAGCATATACTAAGTGCCAAAGAGCGACTACAGGGTTGGGTAAAAGTAGGTTTACTGTTGTTAGTATGGAAAATAATACAATCATTAATAAGTCATAATACAAGAATAAACTCTTTTACATACTCACAACTGTAGCCTACTTTTGCTACACCTTGTGTATCTGCTCCTAAAGGGAATTATCACCATGGCTATGGGTGTTTTAAAAAGCCTCTAAGAGGGTAAGGAAAAGAATAATAGAAAACGGAGATGAATAATTATAACTCTGAGAAGTAGAGAGAAGAGGCAGGAAGTCCCATGCACAAAATAATAATAATAATAATAATAATAATGGTAAAGGCAAGAAAAAGGACCGTGCAAAGCAAATCTAAAGAATCTGGGAGGACTATTTGGGAGACAGAGTTCATTTAAGATAGCAGTAGGAGTAATATTAGAGGTACAGGGGACCTCAGTTGCTGACATTATAACTTCTCTTATTGCAATAAAAGGTCACCTGAAGGTTCTTGAGCGGAGGGTAAACTAAGGTTTTAGGGACATTTCTAATTCTCAGTCGTTTAGGGTGAACTGGAGACTAGAGTGAAGAAGGGATAAAAGATTTAGGGGATGAACAAGATGAGACTTACTGAGATGGCCTTGGCCCTGAGCACTGGAATGGATTGAAAATATCCAGGTGAAGGATAGCACTGAAAACGGAAACAAAGGGTTTAATGACAAGTGGAGGTGGGGAAAATAAAAATCAATCAGTTCAAATGTGTTAGTATATGAGAGTGGAGAGACCGAAGGCAGGGCTGTGGTGGGAAGGGGTGGGCAGTAAAAGACTGACCTGGAAGCAAAAGAATGTCCTTTCAAAGACTCAGAGGGGCCTCCTGAGTGTGCTCAGAGGATCATGCCTCTAGTTGCAAAGTAAGGTATTTTACCTGCCTTCAGTTGAGATCATTTCCCCAGCAGGCACACTTCCCCTTGGGTCAGGTGGGGTTAGAGTGGGCAAGACTATTTGTGAGATTGTGCTAACTGAAGTTTGTGCTGGAGATTCACTTAGTTTGCACTTAGTGGAATATTTTTATTTGTATAAATTAGGTGTTCCTAACACTGCTTTAGAAATGATCCCAGGGATATAGTTGCTAGTATTCATGGATACAAGCTTTCATGGACCAAGGTCAGACTATTTGATGCTTAACTGCAGCACTGATGCAGAAAGTTGTTTAGTGATGGAGAAACAAGTTTTGAACTGTATTGGGTCAGATTTGTTCTGTGTAAACCTCTTCCATATCATTCAGCTCAACTATGAAAAAACTTGATAGAATTTTACCTGATTTTGACAATAATCCTAATAGTCTATAACATACCAATTAATAACTTGTGAAACTGAAGCTTTTCAAAAATTTATAAAAACTACCAAACTTTTCTATCAGTCATTCTAGAGGGGGGGAAAGAATTTGAATTTTCGCCCTGGCCAGTTTGGCTCAGTAGATAGAGCATTGGCCTGTGGACTGAAGAATCCCAGGTTCGATTCCGGTCAAGGACACATGCTCTGGTTGCGAGCTCGATCCCCATTAGGGGACGTGCAGGAGGCAGCCAATCAAGGGTTCTCTCATCATTGATGTTTCTATCTCTCTCTCTCTCTCCCTCTCCCTTCTGCTGTGAAATTAAAAAATATATATATTTAAAAAAAGAACTTGAATTTTCTGTCCTCACTTTAGAAAATACTGTAATTTTAGAAGGTGATCAAAAAAATAATTGTTCCAAAATGTGGAAAAATAGTATAGGGGTATATCAAGTAGTTAGTTAATAAAAAGACTATATTACTTTCAGGATTTCGTAAGATTTCATCTTTTTAAATTTTGCAATATATTCACTGTCATGCTTAATTTGTATTCATAATTTTGTAAACTTTTTCTAATAGAATGCATATTTGTATAATCTTCAGGATCCACAAACTGTGGATCTGCCACCCCCTCTCCTAGAAAAAAGAAAACAGTGTCAATGTTTATAGGGAAGTATATATGGAGGCTGGAGGAGGGGGTGGGTATTGTTTAAAGAAAATATTGACTATGTAACCTTAGTTTCTTTCTAGTACTGAAAGTCTGTCTGCACTGCTGTGCTTAGCTGTAACCATGTTGGCATCATTAATAAGTAAAAGTTGATGCTGTCTTTTTATTAACAAATGTTGAATGGAAAAATTAAATGTGCAGACAAAGGCACATAACATCTGCAAGTGTCCATCAGAATGTCACACCCTGACATAAATTGACAATATAAATATTTGCTTCAATACTCTCTTATTGTTTATATGTTGGTGTAGCATGAAAAAAATAAAACAATAACAAAAACCCCTGAGGTGCAAAAATAATTTCTAGTTTCCAAAGACATAGATCCAATTTATTTTTAAATTACCTCATATTTTCTCCAATGATTAATACTCCGATATTAAAGACTTGTATGGGGCACAGCAAAGCAAGAAGAGACATGAATTCAATGCTACATAAGAAATTTTGGCCAAGTATAATCAATCATGTTAACCTAATTTATAATACTCGTTTTGACAAAGTTTTGAGGAGCTTTTCTCTCCATCAGTCTTAAGTAAGCCTATTGGCATTCCAGCCCATCTTATCATCTAATTCTGACTCTGAGGCATCCTTCCAGTAGCAATGAGAAAACTAGAAAAATTCACTGGTAAATCAATAGTCCTTAAAATTCCATAAATGAGTTCAGGCTGCCAACCTTCAATTTCATGTGTATGGGACATTTTTTTTGACAGGAGAGGGAAATAAGTATTTAATGATAATTGAAATCAATTCTTGTGCCATTTTTGCGGAAGGAAGGATTATGAGCCTGATCTGTAATGCATTTTTGGGGAGCCACATGTCGTGGTTTTCTGTGTAATAGCCAAGAGCCTTCCCTCTACGAAGGGAAACTTTTATTAGAGTTTCAAGATTGGATATTTGTATTGCATTGTACATTTTTGTTTGAGTTTCATGCTCTCCTCTCCTCTCAGTAGATAGTAATTTACCAGAATGTATCGTAAGGTTTTGTGTTTTGAAATGTAACTAATATCTAAAATAAACAAAACATGTGAGGTTAATGAATTTTTTTTTAAATGATAGAATGGGCATAATACTACTGTGGTCCAACTCTCCATAGAATGACAGTAGTATTTATTTTTTAAAATATATTTTTATTGATTTAAGATGAGAGAAGGAGAGAGATATAGAAACATCAATGTTAAGAGAGATTCATCCATTAGCTGCCTCCTCCATGCCTCCCCCTACCCCCACTGGGGACCGAGGCCACAACTCAGGTATGTGCCTTTGCCTGGAATCAAACCCTGGACCTTTCTGTCTGCTGGTGGAGCTCTATCCAATGAGCAAAACCGGCTCAGGCTGATAGTGATATTTAAATGCTATTAAAATATTAAATGATTGCCCTCCCCAAATATAAGATGCTATCTTTTAATATTGTGTGCCTTTTCTTCTGAAGTTGAAGCTTAAATAAAACATCCTTCTTCTTCCATTATGTCTTAGATATTTTAGTTATCGTAGAACAGATGCAGATCCTTTTATTGGCCACAGCACTCAGGATTGTAGCCAAACGTGTGTCTTATAATTACGTGATGACTAATGTCTTTTGTAACACTTACAGGATGAAAATTGGTTTCCTCTCTGTACCTTTTGGAGATGACTGTTAGCTGATGGAAAATGTTATAAAGTATTTTAGAGTTCCTCCAGGAGCAGCTGGGGAGAAGAATGTCATGATGCTTTTGCAGCATCTGCTGCAGACATGGGGAGGAGAGTGGTGGCAAAAAATGCCCAAAATAGCTACCTCAGCCGTAGGGAACTCCACCATTCCTTCGTTGTTAACGTTATAAGCATATTTTAGGCCATATTATCTTTCATCTGTTGTTCATACACATGGCCTAAGGATTAGTAATGAAAATGAGTTGGGCCTTTATTTTTACAAGAATGTTCTTACAAAGCTTTGCTGGGTACAAATTAAGACTTTACATCTGAGTTGACTGATTTTAATGAATGTATCCCAACTGAAAAATTAAGACGCTGTATAGGGTGTCAAGTCATACCCAGGAATCCTAAAATTTATTTTTTTTATTTTTACTTAGTTTTTTGAAAACCATTAGTCTTCATGTTTTTATCAACTCCACCCTTATAATTTTATGGAAGGAAAACGTAAATACAAATCGCCTTGCTAGTTAGATTGTCAATGGCTTTTGCAGACAACCAAGTAGGAATGGTGAAGTAGGATTGAGTTCTTGTCTACATGTTGGCCCTCCTCCATTATGGATTCCTCACTCAGTAGAAAACAATGGCTGCTAACTCTTTCCATCAGCCACAGATCTTTGTGTTCTTTGCTTTTTTGGGTTTTGTTGTTTGTTTGTTTTTGTGATATCATATGAGCTAAAGCTTTTTCCTAGGAAGTTACAGTTACAAATGTTCTTTGCAGTAGTTTTTTAATCATCTCAATGTTTGAATTAAAACAATTTCTCCCTATAATTGAGGATGGAAACCTGTACTTTCCCTTTATATGAAACCATATTATTACTCAACTAGAGGCCCGGTGCATGACATTCATGCACTCGAGTGGGGAGGGTCCCTCAACCCAGCCTGCACCTTTTCGCAGTCTGGGACCCTGTGGGGGATGTCCACCTCCTGGCTGAGGCCTGCTCCCTGGGGCCTAAGCCAGCAGGTGGACATCCCTCAAGGGGTCCTTAGTGCTGCCTCAGAGGTGAGAGAGGCTCCCGCCACCGCCGCTGCGCTTGCCAGCCCTGAGCCTGGCTTCTGGCTGAGTGGCGCTTCCCCTGTGGGAGTGCATTGACTATCAGGAGGCAGCTCCTGTATTGAGTCTCTGCCCCCTAGTGGTCAGTGCACGTCATAGTGACCGGTCATTCTGCTGTTTGGTAGGTTTGCATATTAGGGTTTTATTATATAGGATTTGGCAGCGGGGGGACACAGGACTCACCCTTATTTAACCCACTCTGCTTTGTATTTCTTAGAGACAAACTAGAGACTATACCAAAAGCAGGCTTTTGATTTCTTCACATTCCTTCATGATTTTACATTCAATCTTCTGCAGAACCTCTGACTTATACACATTCTTGTAAAGTGAGTTGCTCCCTGTTTTGCACCATCATGGATACTAGCAGAATTGGACAGCTGCAGATGCAACTAGTGTGCCTGCTGGGCAGAAGGGTTAGGATGCTGGAGGTGACCAATTTGTTTTTCTCAGGTGGTCTTTTCTTGCTTCTTCTCTACCTCTATGAAATACTGAGATATTTTCTGTGTTTTTTTTTTTCTTTTTTTCTGTTATTGGTGTAAGAAAAACTTTAAAATGAGAAACTCACAAAATATGAATCATGGGGGTTGTGTAACATAGAGAGTGAGAGAGGTTTTGCTTTTGCTGTTCTTTCTGTTCTTCCCTGCTGCTGCAGCACTAGATATGACTACTTGAAAATAAAAGCAAATGCCCTTTGCTATAATTTCAGCCCATGTTGTAGTTTCTGGTGATCAACGATACTGCAATCTTTTTTTTAAAATACAGCTTGAATGTATGCCTTTGCAGAATAGTAAATAGTAAACCAGCCAGAATGGTAACTGCTACCCACCACTGATCTATTCAGCTGGTCTGCACCAGAACGGGTCACCAGTTGGTATCCATTCTGCTTGACCAGACTTCAGATCTGATCGGTTGGGGCCTGAGCCATTCTGGCCGTGAAATGTTGTGCCACTTCCATACTGGTGAATTCTAGTAGAAATACAGTAAAAGAGATTTTCACAAATAGACAAGTCAACCAAGCTTAGCGATTAGGAAGATTCCTTAGCCAAGCCATTGTGTAGTTGTCCATGACAGATGGTTGCCCTGCACCAAAACCTCTTTTACAGCTGATGGCACTCATGACTTCAGAATTCCCAGTACTGCCTGTCATGCTGAAATTCATCATAGTCTCTTTCCTGGTTTCCCAATGTGCTCCACATCTGTAGAGAGAGTTGAATATAATCTAGTGTACCTCACCTATGACACTTCAGCATTTATATAGAGTATCTTGAATGCAAAACACCATAAAGCACTTTGGGATGTTATAAAGGGTTTAACATTATTTTAATGTTAAAGAAATTAAGGTCAGAGAATGATGACTAAACCTAAGTCACACACCTGGTAATGCCACCCACAGGTCTCCTGATATTTCCTGATTGCAATGCTTTTTAAAATGGCTATTAAAAGGGGGGGGTAGGCTACAAATGTATGCACTCATGTGTTTTCCAAGTAACTAGATTAACCATTTGACACCATGTTGAACTGAGTTTCAGCTTTTCTGAAATTTACAGGAAGTAGACAAAAAGGATGACATAGAAAAATGTTTGAGCCTTCACCTTCAGCAGATCTGGCAGTGAGGTCCATGGGATCCAAATTTCTCTTGTTATGGTGTCTTCTCTCATAAGAAGTCTGAAGGTCTTTGGGGCACGTGCACACACACACACACACACACACACACTCTTTTTTTTTAGTTACACTCTTATTAAAGAAACAAATAAATGCCAAAAGCAAAATATAAACGGGAATATAGTTTACTTTAATGTAGCTAGCACAATCTGGATGTAGGAAAAGGTTTCAAGAGGTTTTTGGGGGGATTTAGTAGGTAAAAGAATACTTACTCACTAAGTAGGAACTGATATCTTCTATCTTTGAAGCCAGATTTTCAGCAAACATATCTTTTTGGTTGTACATTCCAAATATAAGTTAAAGCATTTTAAGCAATGCATTATATATAGAACAGAATTATACATAAAACAGTCTAAATACAGTGAAACAAAAATATTTTTACTTCATATCTGTCTCATTTAAGATTTTCTTTTACGTAAGAAAATATACTCTTAAAATTTAAGAGTACTTTTCAGATGTGACTTAATCACCTACTGTCATCCAAAATAAATCTACCAAATTCCCTTCCTCCCAGAAAATAATCTCCATGAAAATTTCTTCCCAAACTAACAAGATTTATCCAGCTATATTCCCTTTTTTCTATTCTAAGCTCTTTGCAAGGCTACCCTAACACCCCATTTTCAGCTTTCATCTCCAAAACTGTCTTAAACCTTGACTCTCTGATTGACATATTGTTTGCGAGTTTCCAATTTTTTTGTGGACCTTTTATTTAAATAGTATATCTTTTATTACTCCCATGCACCTATAGCAGTCATCAAAGTCTTCCAAGTTAGGATTCCTCCTGATTTGTCTATTTCTGTTTAGTTGAACCTTAAAAATCCAAAAGTCATCTTTAGCTTCTTTCTTTGCCTTGATGCAAATGCTAAATTATGATTAGTTTTCCTAACATTATTAATCTCTCCCTGTTGACCAGACTATAAAATCCCAACTTCTTAATTTTAATACATAATATTGTGAGGTGATGAAAATAATTACTTTAGTTTTATGAGCTTACTTATTTAACTGTGTTTCATTTTCAAATGAGAGTTGACCAAGAATAAACATAAAATGAATGACCAAGCAAAAGAAAAAATCCTAAATTTATATATCAATAAAGTTAGCAGTAACTTTATAATTCTTAGTATGTTAAAATATATTATTCTATTTGATTCAATTCAACTTGACATTTACTTGAATGCCCATTCTATATTATGCTAATTTCACAGGAAGAAACAATAAGAGATTAAAAAAAGGTGGTCACCTTTAATAGATGTTCATTGTATGTTAGGGCTTTAACATACATAATCTCATAATAATAATAATAATGGGTAAGTTACATAATCCTTGTTTCCCATTAAGGGATTTGGGGAATCAAAAAATTATATAAAAGTATTTGTAACCTGTATGATAGCAGAGACAGACAGGTCTGTCCTCAAAATTAACAGCTTGTTAGATTCACACATGTAAAAGGAAAATTTCCTGGCTTTAAAGGGGCAACAGATAGCTCACCTAGATTAAAAAAGAAAGAAAGAAAGAAAGCTCACAAGGTCAGTGCAGAGTATAATTTGTGAGGGTGGGCTGAAAACTTTATTTTTAGATAAATGCTGATGTTTTCCTGACCTACCTCACAGACCGGGTGTAAAATAGTTATGACACCTGCTGGAGATCCTACTGAACTAAACATGTCTGTAAAACTTTTTATTTGCTTTGCTTCTACTCAGAAAGTTTGAAGAACTGATTAGTTCCACTGCTATCTATTTGATATTATGCACATATAGAAAGTTAGGGGGAAAGCAACCAGTAATCTTGATCTTTATAGTAGTCAGACTGAAGCAGTTAGATGCACCCTGAAGTTCTTTGGGAATCTAGAATATTAAAAGTAGCCAAAGAATCCAACAATGGTAAAAATAATAATGATACTAAGAATAGAAGCAACGGGTATCATTCAGTACTTATTATAAGCTGGACACTATGCAAAGTTGTTTACCTTTGGTGCTTAATTTTTACAACCATTATTATGGTGATACTAGTGTTCTGTTGCACAGATTCGTGAACATTGAAAGGAAATTAATTAGAAGAATATTTTAATATCACTATTCGCCCTTTCTCTATAACAGAAGTGTCAACCAAATTCACGATCAACAATGACAGATTGAAACACATGTGTGTGATTGGCACCAGCAAGAGCTTTATATGTATCATGCATGCACAAGTCAACTTAGCCTTTTATATATTATGTATAGAATAAACTTGCTTAATTATACCTGCTTTCTGATTTAGTTAAACTTTTTCCAGTGCAGTGAAGCACCCCAACGTCTCTTTCAGTTGTCAGTAACACAGTAGTAAATATCGAAACGAAGCAGATTATTACTGTAGGTCACGCAGGGAGAATAAAGGGTAAAATATTCAACTGTAGCAGTGTTTGGCTATATTCTGTGCAGTGAGAAAACTGAAGTCATTTTTAAGTTCTACCATTTCTTACTTCTTTTCAGTCTGGTCAAGTTTCTAAACTTTCTAGATCTCCATTTTCCGGCTAATGAAAAGAAAATAGGATTCTACCAAGTCTCCTATCTACCTACTCCAGGACTTCTGTGAGGATCAAATGAGATGAGGCATGGGAAAACGCTTCACAAACATTTGGTTACAGTGTGAAATGTTTGCACCTGGCTGTAAAGCAAGTTGTGTTCCTGGGCTGAAGAAACTCCAAGGAGGCTAGTCGCTAGGGAGAAGCCAAGGCATTGCTACGTGACGTCATTACCCAGCGCCCACAGCCACTGTTTCTGGGCTGGGCTGAGTTGCCCGAGGATTAATGTGGTTGTGCACGTCATTGCAACTGAGGCAGGCAGACACCACAGTCAGGAAATGCCCTTGAAAGCATATGCAGTGATCTCAGGAGGAGTGAATTAGAAAAGATGGGACCATGGGAAACATTATGGAAGATATAGTAAATTAATTAGACACTCTGGCAAGTGTTCGTTTGTCGGCACCAGGTCCATGGTGCCCACCAGTGTGCGTCATGGCAGCTCCTGTGTTCAGTGTCTGCCCCTTAGCGGTTAATGTGTGTCATAGCTACCAGTTGGATGGTCGGATGGACACATAGGCTTCACGATCGACAATGACAGATCATATATATATATATATATGTATATACATACATTAGTCTCATTTTACATGTGAAGAGACTGAGGTATAAAGAGGTATAAAGAGGTTAAGTAGTATGCCCAAAGTCACCTAGCCAGCAAGCAGCAGAGCTAGTATTCTTGAGTTCCATTTCAAGAGAGGTGCTCAGACTGTCTAAGCTACAACAACGTGGCATTTGTCACATGGCAGGCACTTGCCTAAGTCCGTAACAGGCCTATACTTAATTTACCCTATTGGCACCTCTATGAGTTAATTACTATTACTTTCTTAGTTACAAAAGGTTACATTCAGGGAGAGATTGAGTAGCGAGCCCACATCATCTAGGTAACCTGCATCAAAACGGATTTCAAGCCAAATGGTCTGTCTACAATCCACCTTGCTCTGCTCTCTCTCAGGGGAAGCTAGCAAAAATATCATTTGGGCATGCAGTGCAAATGATGCCAATAGGGGGAAAAATGAATAAAATACTTCAAGGAACCATCTAATAAATCTACCTGGGCTGAAGTGAACATTTAAAAATGTGGGGTGGCCCTAACTGGTTTGGCTCAGTGGATGGAGCATAGGCCTGCAGACTGAAGGGTCGCAGGTACAATTCCAGTCAAGGGCACATGCCTGGGTTGCAGGCTCAGTCCCCAGTGGAGGGCATTCAGGACGCAGCCAATCAATGTCTCTCATCATTGATGTTTCTCTCCCTCTCTCTCCCTCTCTTTTCCTCTCTGAAATCAATAAAAATATATTTTAAAAATGCGGGGTGGGGAAGCTTGAAAGATGAGTTGGGAGAAAATAATAAAATGAGCTGTGGGGAAAAAATGCCTAGATGAGAATTTAGTAATTCAGTTGATTGTTAGTGAGGACTGCTAAAGGTTTGAGTTGCCCGAGGATTAATGTGGTTGTGCACGTCATTGCAACTGAGGCAGGCAGACACCACAGTCAGGAAATGCCCTTGAAAGCATATGCAGTGATCTCAGGAGGAGTGAATTAGAAAAGATGGGACCATGGGAAACATTATGGAAGATATAGTAAATTAATTAGACACTCTGGAACTAATTCCAGAATTTCAGTTGTGCAAAGCATTTTAGGTAACCTAAAAATTGAACATTATTCAACATGACTTCTTTTTAGACTTGAAAATAATTTTAGAAGATGTCTTTCTTAAAATTTATATATATCATAGCTAGGTTTTTGCCAACTTTACTGAGATATGATTGACATATAACATCATAAGTATAAAGTATGCAATGTGATGATCAGATACAGGTAGATATCACAAATGATTTAGAACAATAAGGTTAGTTTACATTTCCATCCCCTAACATACTTACCATTTTTGTGTGTATGGTGACAACATTTTATATCTATTCTCTTAACAACTTTCAAGTATATAGTTTTGTTAGTTATTGTCACCATGCTGCACCTTAGATCCCCAGATTTTATTCATCTTCTAGGTTGGAGTTTGTATCCTTTGACCAACACCCCCCCTTTCTGCACCCTCAATATTACTTTTTACCATACTTCGTTATATTGTAGATCTTGTTTTCCAATTTATCTGCATTATGATAACAGCTTCAGTTAGGAAACATTTTAGACAATTGATTATGAAAACCATAGCCTTTAAATGAGACTTAAAAATGAGATTTAGACAAGAAAACTGATGATTTTTTTTGCTCTTAAGTAAAATAATGTAAGGTACTCATATCATGTCTACAGGCTTCTTTTCATCCAAATGCTTGACCACTTTCTAAATGGATGTTTTAAACATATGATCACTATAACACCATGAGTTTTAAACTGTGTTTTTTAGAGACATCCATCTGTCAAAGGCAATTTTAGCCCTTGCTCCTGTTGCATAATAGTGAGGAGCAAGGTTGTTTCATCTTTATCATCAGAAGTTGCTTCTCTGTTTGTAGGACCTTTGCAGCCCCTGAGGGGAGCAGGGTAGGCCCCAGGGGGTTGTAAATCCGCACCCTCCCCCCAGGGAAAGAACAGACACTAAGTCAAAGAAGGGAGGCCCCATGCCAAAATGCAATGCAGGTAAGGCAGAGGAAACAGGACTTTCTGATTACTAGAAATGTAGTTTCCATGGAATTTTTCTATTTCTACTTCTGGGAAAACACTGAAAGCATACTCTATAGGAATTGTGATTATCTCAATATCCATATTTTTTAAGCATTCCCATCCTCTGGCTTCCTACCTTTCCTCCTATTCCTTCAGGGCTGGTCCAATACAGGGGTCAAGGAACATCTCCTGTAAAAGACCTGAAAGTAAACGCTTTGGGGGAAATACAGTCTCTGTCATGACTATCTAGCTTTGCTATTATAGCACAGAAGCAGCCACACACGATACACAAATGAATGAGAGCGACTATGTTCTCATCAAACTTTACTTGAAAAAAGCAGGTGGCAGGTGGGCCATAGTTTGATGATCTCTGGCCTAATGTGAAGCATCCATTATATTTTGTATGTGACAGATACAGATTCCAATTAATAAGGAGGAACATATATTCTGCAGTAGTGACCAAAAGAAGACCCTGAAATTTTAGCTGATGTGAATTACCTGAGGCTACTGCTTTTCTAAGAGGAACGGTATGCCGAAAATAATGGATAAAACATTCCATAAAATCATATCGAATCTACTCCGCTAGTTCTCAGAGATGGTGATTTGCATAGAATTATTTTTATTTCAAGCCCCCCAGCCCTGCCCTTTTCATCACATATGCAGCACACTGTTAAACTGCTCACAGCAACAGCTGAATACCATTAAAAAAAAAAATCTCATTTTCCGCAGACCTCTGAAGGATGGGTGACGGAGGCAGTGTGCAAGTGAGTGTCTTGCTCAATGATAAATGACCTTGGATCCTCATTTTTTTCTAGCAGAATGTAGGTACAGTAATACCAATATTCTACCTACTTCTGATGATAAATTCTCCGGTGTCACCTCACTAGTAGTGCTATGTCGCGGTCATTTGTAATAATCTAGTATTGTAAGCTACTGTCAGATAAATATTCACACAAGTGCACTACTTGTTTTCTTCTGAAAGAACCTGTTAGCCATCGTGCTTCCGACAGACTCAAATTTAATGCATCCTTTAAAAAATGTATTTGGCAGTAAAAATGTGGTGGAAATTGATCTTGTTATAAAATTTAGCACCTGAGATTTGACATTAAGGCCACTTAGAGACTTCAGCAATCAGTAAGGCAGAGAGGGAACAACTGAATTTCAAGGTAATGGCTCTGAGACCATAAAGTGAGAAAGTGGAACAGGTTACAAAACCTAATCTTTCAAGTCGGTCATTTATTTGTCAACTACTCCTGTGCTAGGATGCTCCACATATACCAACAAATAAATAAATAATGTCTCCCTTGCTGTCATTTTTTTTAAAATATAATCTGAGGGAAATAAATCTGAGTCTTCAAGACTACTTCAATTTTACAGAAGATAAGCAGGAAAAATCAGAACTATGCAACAAATGACAAAAAAAAACCAAACAAACAGAACATTTAATAGTAAATAAATAGAATGAGGTAATTATAATTCTATTTAAATTTATAGAGTTATAATCAAATATGCTAGCTTGACCTCAGAAATTAGGTAATATAGAATTAACTATTATGGGCATGGAGATGAAAATAATTACCAAAGTGACAAAAGTCCTATTTGATGCCTGTTAGCAGCTTGATTTTAATGGCATGTTTGAGTCATGAAGTAACTCAATACAGATCTAATATTTCATGGAAATGTGGAAAATACCTTGTTCAAGGCTCTCTCTAGCCTGTGAAGGACAGGCAGTTATAGAGATGTAATTGCAACCGATTTCTCAGAGTTAAGCCTGGAATCGTCCTGAGAGTATAGATTGTACAGCTTTCTGAAGAGTGTCACCTTCAGGCAGGAGTGGGGTCTGAGTGAAACAGATCAACAGGGCTTCACTTATTAGCACCTGTAACACATATACTATGTGGTGTTTTGTTTATTCTAGAAGTGGGTTCTCTTGGGCAAGCTTGCCTTCCTCCTTCATTTTCTCCCACATACTGATTATAAACCCTAGCTCTGCCTGAAATATTTACTATCCCAAAACATTGCATGCAGTTTCACAACCCCCTGCCTTTACTCTCTACATATATTCTCTCTACCTTTCAAACACACACACACACACACACACACACACACACACACACACATATTTATATACAATGCATATAATGAGGTCTACTCAACCTTTCAGGTCCCCAACTCAGAATTTGTAACTAACACCTTTAAAAGTGACCTCTGGTTCAACCTGCCTTTAATGTAGTCAAATACATACTTGCCTGTTTCTTCGGCTATATTGTAAGGGCTTATTCTACTTTATTTCATACATTACTTTGCAAATAATCTGTCAATTACAAATCAATTAAATGAATGAATGTCATGAGTCTAGCCAGACAGTTGAAAAGAGATGTTGTATCCCGACTGGGGGTAGTAGGAGATAAGAAATCCCAGAAGGCTTTTCAACTAGACTCTCAGACCCAGGCTGGGCTGCAGTGTGGTAGGGAGAGGCTGTGCCAGATCCGTCTAGGCTACCCTCCCCTTAGATTCCCCTGTTACTCACATGACCTCCCTCAGATCTGTTTGACTCTCATCACTGAGACCTTTCAGATGCATTTAAATGAGATGCTCAGCTCATCATCTATGTAAGACACAGCCTTCTCTACCATGATCGCTGTTGCAGTGCAGACACAAAGAATAAAGAGGCACCTAAGTAAATATTGACTAGTTATTGATTAGGAAAAATATTACTGGTTTGGGTGGAGAAGGAGGAAGAAAAATATTATCATTTACTTAGGAGTTGGCTAAATAACATCAACTAATTATTGTTTTAAGTTAGATAGTACTTTAAACTATTCTGTTTAATCAGTATAAATTTTATACAATATTGACAAATGGTCTAAATGATGTACTTTGCAAGAAAATGTCAATTATTAGATTTCTTAGAAAATTTACTTATGAGGATTTATTATTAAAGTTATTTTTGTATGCGTAATGAATGTTAGTCACTATTTCTTATAAGAAAAATTAGTTAACAAATGAATTGGCTCTTCTGGTATCCTATATAATAAAAGCGTAATATGCAAATTGTCCCATTGACTGGGGTTCTTCTAGGAATTCAACCAGGGGGAGGGCCAGCTGGGGGAAGGGAGGGAGGCCCCGGGCAGCAGCGGCAGCAGGTGGCCAGGGGAAGGGAGAGCCAGTGGCAGCAGGCAGCCGGGGGAAGGGAGGAAGGCCCTGACCAGTGGTGTCGGGAGGAAGGCTGGTGTCGGGGAAGGCCCTGACCAGTGGTGTCGGGAGGAAGGCCCCGACCAGTGGTGGCAGGAGGCAGCCAGGGGAAGGGATTGAGTACCCGGATAGCAGCCAGCAGCTGCTAGGGACCCTACCAGTGCATCAATTTTGTGCACTGGGCCTCTAGTGTTATATAAGCACAATTTTGAATAATCAAAAGCTATTTTTAAAAATAAAAAGTTCAGTAATTTCATTATCCTAATAGCTGCTTCCATTATTCTTTATTGCTGTGAAAAGTTAAAAGCATGTAAGAGTTTATATCATTATTGTGTACTTTAAAGAATAATCTATTCAAAAAGTAAAAACATTAAATACACAGATTAAGTCTGAAGCCTCCCATGCATCCCTTCCCAACCACATGCCCTCATCGTTCCCCAGTTATAATGTCCTGAACTGAATGATAATCATCACCTTGCATTTTCTTTTGTCATTTATACATATATCTCAAGACAATGTATTGTTTCATTTTAAACTTTATAAAAAGGGACTCACTCAGACTATGCATATTCTTAAAGTTTATTCATTTTGTAGCTGTAGTTTATTCGTTTTCACTAATGACTATACCAGAATTTTAAATATCCACTTTGTTGTATGGAAACATTTGACAGCTTTTCATTTTTTCCTTTTATGAAAAATACTGTCATGAACATTCTTGTGCTAGCTTCCTGGTGCTGGGCCCTTGGGAATGACAATGTTCAACTTTCTGAGTTAAACTGTTCTTCTAAGCAGATGCACTAAATTATCTACTATATTATTATAGCCTTTATTACTCCATATTCTTGCCAACTAATCAAATATGAATTAAAATTGTATTGTGGTTTTAATTTGCATTTTTTATGATTACTAATGAGATTTTTTGTCTGTTGCTGTTTTTTTCTTTGGGAAAATGCTTGCATGATTGTTTGCCTGTTTTTCTGTTGGGTTGCTTTTGGTATTTATTTGTAAAGGTTCTTTATATATTCTAGATATATTAACCTTTTGTCATTTTTATTTGTTTTTAAATAATTGCTGGTTGGTGCTTCATTATATCACTATTTTTTTTATATATTTTATTGATTTTTTACAGAGAGGAAGGGAGAGAGAGATAGAGAGTTAGAAACATCGATCAGCTGCCTCCTGCACATCTCCCACCGGGGATGTGCCCGCAACCCAGGCACACGCCCCCGACCGGAATTGAACCTGGGACCCCTCAGTCCGCAGGCCAACGCTCTGTCCACTGAGCCAAACCGTTTCGGCATATCACTATTTTTTATGATGGGTGCTGAATATAAGTTATTCTTTGAATATGGTAGAATTGATCAGTTTTCCTTTTACAGAATGAGAGTTTTGTGTTTTATGTAAGAAATTCCTATTCTGAGGTAATGAAAATCTTCCAAAAATTTTCTTTTAAAAATGTATCAATTTTCCTCCCACATTAATTGACTGGGAACAGAGTCTATGTACAGTATGTAAAGAGATTTAGGTTTCTTTTTTTTTTATCACCTACTTCACATCAACTTAATTTCCATAGTTTTTCTTTAATAAATTTTCATTTATTTTTATAAATCCTGATATTTAATCATTCAAGGCCTCTTGTTTTCTCTTTCTGCTCAGGACCACCTTAGATTCTCTTGGTCCTGTTTCTTTCATATAAATTGAATTGATATATTATTTAGGAAGGAATTAAGATCTTTATGAGATTGAGTTCCCTACCTTTATACGTGGCATATCTCTACTTATTTAGGTCTTTGTTAATTCCTTTCAAAAAGTTCCATGTACTTATATATGTCTTTCACATATTTTATGCTTAGTTATTATATGTTTTGTTGCTTTAACACATAATTATTTAACATATTAATCTAATTATTCTAAATGTTTACTTTTATTGTGTAGAAATTAAATTTTACATATTAATATTTTCAACAATATTATGAAGCTTCTTACCAAGTCTAGTAATTTGTCTAAAGATTATTTGAGCTGATAAATTTGGCTCTGCATGCATTACATTTAACTTAAAAAATACAGCTTATCAATATTGTAACCTTCCTCCAGAATAACAAGTGCACAATAAATTAATTCCAATATCCCTCTAAAATCACATCCCATTATGCAATAATTTTTTAGTTTATCCTGAATTTAGAGTTTAATTTATTGTTTTACATACCATCTTTCTACATATTTACCCTATCCTATTTTCTGACTCCCTTATGCCTTCTTGCTCTCAAAACTTCTTTTCATAAATTTTCTCCTTTGTACAGTTCATGATTTAGAAGTTAATTTTGTCAGTTAATACTAATGTTCTGTCTTTAATCGATCTAAAATGTTTCTCTTTTTGCCCTTTTCACTGGAAGATACTATCACTGGATAAAGAACTTCATGTTGCCAAGTATTTTCTCTCATTATGCTGAAGATATTCGTCCTGCTTCTCTTATTGTTGAGAAGTCAGCCTTGACTCTGATCTCTGCTTGTAGGGCGTCTGTTTCTCTCTGGTTGCTTTTAAGACCTTCTATTCCTCTTTGATGTAGTTTTTACTATGAATATCTAAGTGTGGATTTATTTTTGTTTATTCTACTTTAGATTTTTAAGGTTTACTAAATTTATGAGCCAGCATTTTTCATCAATTATAAAAGCTTTTGTAATTTCCAGTATTTTCTTATTCCATTTGTTATGTCATTCTCACACATTGATTATAATACATTGAACTTCCTCATTCTTTTCTCTGTGTGTTTTAAATACTCTCACTTGTTTCCCTCGTTTGCAAGAATCTGTGTAATTTCTCAGATTTATTTAATCCGAGATTTGATTTACTTTTATTACTATATCTTTAACTTTTAAAAGTTCTGTATTTTGATTCAGTTAAATTATATTGCCTCCTGCTCCTTTTGCTCCAGTATCCTCTTCTAGATATGTAGTCATATTAAACACACAGACATCCTTTTCATAACTCTGACATATGAAGTCTTTCTGAATATTACCCATTACTTGGATGTTCGTATACACATTTACCGGTATACCTCGCCGGCTTGTGGAAGCATTGCCAGACAGGACTACTTAACCACATTTTTGGCACAAGGAGCTTTAGGCCAATTGATATTATGAATATAGGTCCAAACCCCAAGTGAATAGATTTTTCAGTTTCACTCAGAGATAATACCCTTTCAGGGAGGAATGCCATTGGTTTTTTTTCTGTTATATTATTTTTTCCTATTTACCTACTAATATGTCATCCTAAAAGTGGTTCCAACATTTTATGGGATTTTCTTTTCCTGATTTTTACCTTTCTAGGGCTAAAGGTACTATATCTCCTTCCCAGGCATGTATTCAGCCTATTAAAATGAAACATTACTTACTTAGCATTGGTAAGTGGATATTTTAAGAAAAAGCTTTGGCTACAGAGCTTTATAACTTCTGTAGAATCACACTTTCTAATTATTTGAGGGTCCTGAGGAATTTATTTTATCTGTTCACCTTTATAATTTAATATATATTTGCCCCTCATGTTTCGGTCTACAAAAAAGCTTTCACTGAATTTCTTATCCATAGTATTTATGGGAATAACTTATTTTTTCTCTATTTTTAGCCTTTATCAACATCTAGACATTATTTTAAATTTATAAATGAAAATATATATGATGACTTAAATATCAATCAAATAGATTACATATCACTCGCACAGGTTCCTAGAATATCTTGCAAATATATAACTCTTACATAGAAACTAGCTATAATATATAACATTATAAAGTTAATAATTTAGGGAAGTTTCATTTTCAATATGAAAACTAATCTTGTAATTTTATTATATGCACTGGTTTTCTTATTTACACAAAAATAAGTGGAACATTTACTTCTTTGTAGACTTCATTAAAAGGAAAGCAAAATTTCAACCTTTAGAAAGTTCATATGGGCAACATGCAAAATCGATATAATAAGATAGAAAGCTACTTTTTAAAACTTTATTGAGAAATAGTTGGCATATATCACTTTGTAAGTTAAATACATACAGTATTATGGTTTGATTTACTTATGTTGTGAAGTAATTACCATAGTAGATTCAGCTAACATCTATAACCTCAGATAGACACAGGAATAAGAAAAGAGGGGGAAAAAAGTTCTCCTCTGGTGAGAACTCTTAAGATTAAATATCTCTCTTAACAATGTCCCTGTATATCAAGCAGCATTAACTGTAGTCATTATATTGTACATTAGATCCCTAGTACTTATTTGCCTTGTGATTGGAGATATGTATCTTTGACCACCTTCCTCTAATTCCCCCTCACCCTTCTCTACCTCTGGTGACCACAACTCTGATCTTTTTTTCTGAGTTGTGTGGGAGTTTGTGTGTGTGTGTGTGTGTGTGTGTGTTCTGATCTTTTTTTCTGAGTTGTGTGGGAGTTTTTATGTGTGTGTGTGTGTGTGTTTAAGAATCCACATATAAGTGAGATCATGACAGTGTTTTTCTTTCTCAATTTGATTTGTTTCTCTTCGCATTAATGCCTTTAAGATACATTCATGTTGTTGAAAATGATAGGATTTCCTCATTTTTTATGGCTGAATAATATTCTAGTGTGTATATATGTGTTTGTATGTGTGTGTGTGTGTGTGCGCGTGTGTGTGTGCATGTGTGTGATATATATCATAACTTCTTTATTCATCCATTGATAGACACATAGTCTGTTTCCATATCTTGGCTGTTGTAAATAATGCTGATATTAACATGGAGGTATTACAGGTATCTTTTTGAGTTAGTGTTTTGATTTCCTTTGGATATTCCCAGAAGTAGACTCACTAGATCATAAGGTAGTTCCAATCTTAACTTTTTAAGGATTCTACATACTGATTTCCATAGTGGCTATTTACCTTCCCACCAACAGTGCACAAGCGGTCCCATTTATTTACATCCATGCCAGCATTTGATCCCTGTCTTTTTGATGATGGCCATTCTAACAGCTGTAAGGTGATATCCCATTGTGGCTTAAATTCCCATTTCTCTAATGACTAGTGATATTGAACATCTTTTCATGTCCCTGTTGGACTTTCATATATCTTTCTTAGAAAATGTCTATTCAGGTCCTTTGCCCACTTCTTAATTATTTATTTTTATTAATTTGTATGAACTCTTTATGTAGTTTGGCTATTGAGCCCTTACTAGATATATGGTTGTGTAAATATTTCCAGGATTTTTTGTTGTTGTTTATAGGGTAAAAGATGGTTTTGATACCATATATTGCAGTATATTAAATAATGTAAGTTCATGCCTTTCCATAACATTTTAAGTGGTTACATTTTTATGAGTCAAAAATAAAAATTTTAACTAAATTTATTTTAAAGTTATAGGGAAAGTGTTGAAGGTAGTATATAGAAAAAAGCTAATACCAAAAAACAATAAATAATTGATATTATGTTAAATTCTAAATTGTTCAGGTGATGAACATTAAAATAAAAGTGAAATAAGTTTCAATATTGAGTAATATAGTACCTTATAAGTAAATTTATCCTTTCTAAGATCATAAAGAAAGAAAAAGCTAGACTGTCTGACACGGGTTTGGTGTGTTTTTTAATTACAAAGAAGATTCTTGGAAGTAAAGTATCAATTCTCTTAGATACAAATGGCTTTCAAGGGAATGTAGAATGGGAAGTAAAAAGAAATACTTTTGATGTGCTCATTTGGTTGTATCAAAGATAGAAAATCAATCAAATAAGTTCTGTTACTTGACAGTAGGACTAATTTAAAGCCATGACATGACACCAATCTTGAATGCATTTAAGTCTTCACAGTAAGTGTATGTTACCTGATCTATGAGTATGGATTCTGGAATTTTTCATGTTATACAATTATGACATCATACGTTAGTTTTCATGGCATATTGTGTTATAGTATGATGTAACATAAACAACTTTAAATAATACATTTAGCAAGTTGAAATGATTTGTCATATTCATAGAAGTATACTATTTACTTGCCAGTGAAAAATCCACATTGTGTTGTACTCTTTTAATGAAGGAGGTTATTTGATACCAAGAATTTCAAATTATGAGGGAGCAGGAGTTGCCACAAGTGATTTATAATCACATCGGCATTGCCTGCATGCGGTTTATGAGGTCATATTCTTTGATCAATTCCAGAAGCTGCAAAGGGAAGCTCTATGTAAGTTGCTGGGGTCGCTCTGGCAAAAATATCAGTATGTTACTAACACGGCATTTTCTTAAAAGTGCTGTGACAATTTTAATTGTTATTCAAAAAATATGAAGTAAATAGTCATATTACCCATGGAAGATTGATTATGGATTCTATCAGAATCCAGATTATTTTGAAGAGACATGGAAAGAAAATAAGGCTGTTATGCTAGCCTTGATTTTTTTTTTTTTATTTCTTCACTAGATATGCCCGTTCCTTATCAGGAATGGTAATTGATCATTTGTGACAAATTTGAAGCTGTAGCTATAGTTAAGTTGATGACTTAAGCAAAAGTAATGTCATTAAAAAGTCATGGAAATTTAGGAGAAAGGGTTTATCATTCTTTTTAGTCAATCTATGTAGTCATTTCACTACAGTAATTGGAAAAAATGAGTATGCTATTATATCCAAGACTTATTCAGCATACATTGTTAAATATGTTTCTGAAATATATCCCAAAGCAAGATTGTAGCCATGGTCATCAGCACAACATTTGAAGAAGGCAGTCGACTTGCCTCATAGAACTGTTCTTGTATTCTGGACAGAAAAACTGTTTCTTCCCGAGATGTTTTGGCAGCACTGTGTATAAAAACAGAAGGATTAACAAAACCACTGCATTGTATTTCTGACTCTACTCTGCCTCAGCAATCCCAGGAGTGTTCCTTGACCCCTTTAAGTGCCTGCAAGGCTTAAAAGTCAACGCTATTGAAGTATTGAAGTCTTAGCAGAAAATACACCTATACACCAGGGGAAAAACAGCAGCAAAAAAACCCCCAAACAGATGGTTTTACAAAACAACACACTAACTCAGTAACCTGAGAAGAAACCTTCTAAATCTATCTTCTTCCAAAAACAAAAGAAGTAAAAGAAACTCTCCAAAACAACACTCACTTCTAAAATAAAATTAAAAAATACTTCAGCCCCGTCAGAGTGGCTCAGTGGTTGAGTGTCGACCTGTGGACATGGAGGTCATGCGTGGTTCAATTCTCTCATCACTGATGTTTCTATCCCTCATAGGGGACCCTCTAAAGCGCCATTAGGAACCCACCTCAGACTTTTCCCACCAAAGAAAAGAATTTGGTTCATAAATCACTGCGCTGCTTCTCCCAGAGCACTGAATGCCCATGACCTCACTGTTGTTCCTGCGGGGACTGTTGTTTTCCGAGGCTTCAAGAAAACAGCAACAAAACATCAGGCATATGGTCTGGTTCTGAGCAAATATTTAAGTCATGAAAGGCATAAAGAAGGAGAAAAGAAAAAAAAATTCTAAAATAAGTAAATCCAAATCAGGATGATATAAGACAAATGAGATGGCCATAGAATAAGGAAACTGAAGAGAAATTTAATCTAGGGTATGAAAAGAACAAAATTCCATAACTTGCATTTGAAAACTTTATTTTAAAATTTGCAGAATTCCTGACATTGTGCCAGAAATGATGTTTTCTCTTTAATAACTCTTCTGTATATCTTTCATAGGAATAGTTATTTAGTTGTCACCATGGATGGCCCATACTTCCTTGCAGCTAGGTGCAGGCGTGTGGCGTGATTCTGGCCAATATAAATATTCTATGGGAGTTCTAAAAGTCTTTCTTAAGATAGTAGTAAAGGTCCTTTTTCTCTTATTCTTCATTCATTCAGCCAACTTCTAGTAAAACAGATGCCACCCCATGGTCTTTGAAGTCAAAGTCACGCAGGATAGAGCAATAATAATAGAAGGAACTGACATTAAGAAAACCAAATGAACCTAAACCAGCCACCTTGATATTTAGATGAAAAAGCAAACAAGTTCATCATGCTTAAACTACCTCTGTTCAGGTTTCATCTCCCTGCCCCTTAACATAAACCTACTAGATATAGAGATAGAATGCAGCAAATAAAAAATGCAGTATTCTTGCTGCATATATATATATATATATGCATTATAAATATGTATATCTACATTTGATGTATATTTCATACATACAGCTGAGGTATGATGCATATTCATTTGATGTATGTATCTGTGTATATATTTGTGTACATTTTATATACATTTGATATACTGTATATTTTATGTATATCAAATTTCCTAAGTAACATTTGCTTTTCATTACATTATTGCACTCAGTAGATTCCAAAATGTCATCAAGATGAAAGAAGGGAGGAAACAAAGGACCATGTTACTATTTTAGTTCATTTCCTTCTAGTCTTTTTTTTCCCAGTGCCTAGGCTTTTGTTCACATAAATGTAATTGTGTTTATGCAACATTTTATTATTTTATCAGTGTTACTACCTAATTTTAATGGCTATCAGTTTTTAAGCATATGGCAAGTACAAGTACATTTAATGGTTATAAAGTGTGGAGCTGGTAACTAAGAATAGGTTTGGTAGGCAACAAACTCAGTGAAGAGATTTGTGGATAGGCTCCAGAGAGCTGTAGCTTAAGCAAGAATTCACTGAAATACATAAGGGCAAAGTAGCAGATGATGCTAAAGCTGAATCCATAGAGAGGGCTGAATCCAAGGCCAAGGAAAGCAAAGGTATCAAATGCCAGCTTCTTAAGGACCAAAGTCAGGGCAATCTGTGGTCATGGCCAAGAATATGTGTGTGTGTGTGTGTGTGTGTGTGTGTGTGTGTGTGTGTGTACATGTGTATAAGGATGGAGGGAACAGGACCTTGACATTTCAGTAGGTTGTTCCTGCTTCAGTGATTAGGTGTGTCAGATAGAGTTAAGATTAAAGCCATCCTTTACATTCCATGGTCACATTTGCAGGCGGCTTTTAATTTTCCATTAGAAATAATAATTCAATAAAGAAAAGTAAACATAACCCTGTACAACACACACACACACACACGCACACACACACACACACACTCAATTTTGGATATTACTTCCATAAATCATTTAAGAGAAGTGGGATTCCAGGTCCACCAGTCTATTTTATGTTTTTGTTAAGTCTCCTCATAAAATTTTCTTAATTACTTTCCATAAAGGTTCTAGCAAATGAGACTGCCATCAGTAATGGATGTGACCTTCTTCTTTAATCTCACTGAGTCTTGTAAGAAATAATTAAAAGGAAATTATATTTGATAGGAGATAAAAATCAATGTTAATCTGGTTTACATTTTTATTACTACAAAGAAGTGGACATTTTTTCTAATTATATACTAAGTTTAGTTCATCTTTAATAAATAGCATCTTCGTATCTTTTGCCTGTCTGCCAAACACAGACTGCATTCTAGCTCACTGATGAAGTAGTGAGGCATAAAACCTAGTGAATGTTTCTTTGTTGAATACATGTGTATTCCTTTGCTAGGGTTGCCCTAGCAAAATACCACAGGCTGGTGGCTTACACCACAGAAATTTATTTTCTCAGGTTCTAGATGTTAGAAGTCCAAGGTGGAGGCCTCACCAGGTGTGACTTCCTCCGGAGCCTCTCTCCTTGGTTTGCCAAAGGCGGCCTTCTAGCCATGTCCTCACTTGGTCACCCCTCACTGGGTGTTGTCTGTGTCCTAATCTCCTTATAAGAATGCCAGTGATAGGGGATTAAGGCCACACACACACACATATGACATCGTTGTCCTTACCTCTTTAAAGGTCCTATCTCCAAATAGTCCAGTCACAGTCTGAGGTACGGGGCCAACTTAGGACTTCAACATGTGAATTTTGTGGGGACACAGTTCAGCCCATGACAATATCCAAGTGACAAAAGGCAGCATTTACATTGTATTAAAGCAAGCAGTGTGTATTTTTTGCTGTTTTTCCAGAAGAGGCTTTTTAGGCAAGGAAGTGAAATAATCATACTTGTTGGGGGTAGTTAATCCTAACAACACTGTAGTGTAGAGGGTGAACTGGATTAGAGAAAAAATGGAAATAAGGGACCAGCTGAAAGACTGCTGGAACAGGCTAGGAAGGTAACTCTGAGGTCCTCACCCTTATTGTGGTCAGGGTACTAGTAAGAGGACCTTTCAGGAGGCTCGATCTGTTTATTTGACAGATTGTTTACAACCTTCTGCAATAAGAACAGGTCTGTAGGGGTGTAAGGAAATCCCTTTGGTGGCTTGTGACAACAATGATGTGAGAGGTGGGGGGAGGTGGTCAATGTTCTAAAGCATCCCTATTGTCCTGGAGAGCCCGTTATTATTCCCTATAGAAGCTTTACCTCAGACTCCACCTGGCAGTTGTTTGAATTAGATTGGCAAGAGCTCTGTGCTAGAGAGCTGACAATTTAAAATCAGACTAGTGTCTGAAAGTACAATAATTCAATTGTAAAAGAGCTCTGTATGTCTTAAATAAATTTTGCAACAAATGACCCTGATAATTGACTCTGAACTTGTCAGAGAGTAGATACCTATCATCCTATTTGGAAGTATGATTGGTAAAAATTATAAGTAAATTATTTTAAATAGCCTCTTTGGGTATTAAGTCAACATAACAAGACTAGATAATGCTGGAATTATTAACAGAAAGATTCAAGCTAGGTAGACTAATTTTTAGGATTAGTTTTCTCCTTGCTAATTACTTATTCATAATAAATGCAAATGTATTTTCCAATGGTACAATAAAAACAACAATTTTCCCTTGAATTATAGGTATCTGCACTTAGGCAAATATAATAATAGTGACTTAGGGCTAGTAAAACGGCAGGTGTTAAAAAAATAGCTGAGCTATATTGGAATTTAGCTATGTGGGTACCAGAGTTTAGGCTAGTTACTTGTATTAGTTTTCTCATTTTGTCCTTCCAGGGGATCCATTAAAGTGCAGGTTTCAATTTTCATTCTACTGGTAGGAGATTGAGGCCTTAGAAAGTTATCCTAGGACTAGAGGCCTGGTGCATGAAAACCATGCACTGGTGGGAGGATTTCCCAGCCCGGCCTGTGCCTTCTCACAGTCCAGGACACCTTGGGAGATGTCTCATTGCTGGCTTAGGCCTGATCCCCAGACATCCCTCAGGACTCTTGCAGGCCAGACCCCTCATTCCTTACCACTTACCTGCAGCGGAGGCAGGAGAGGCTTAAGCCACCATCGCAGTGCTCACCAGCCTTGAGCCCTGCTTTTGGCTGAGCGGTGCTCCCCCTGTGGGAGCGCACTGACCACCAGGGAACAGTTCCTGCATTGAGCGTCTTCCCCCTGGTGGTCAGTGCACGTCATAGCAACCAGTTGTTCTGCTGGTTGTTCGGCCATTTAGTCGATTTGCATATTAGGGTTTTTTATATAGGATGGAGAGTTTGTGTCAAGTCCAGGATTTGATTCAAGTTTCTGGGTGACAAAGCCTTATCTCCTACTATGCTGAGGAGCTTTGATTTTAGAAAGTGTTCATACCTGAGAACTAAAGTTAAGACTAAATGACCTGAGGATGGTCATTTACATTAGGATGGTCTGTAGATATTGTTACTCCCATCCCATTCAGTGAGCCACAGATCTTCCCACAACAGCTGTGCAGCTATTTCCTGTTACCAACTTAAGGTTAAAATTAGTTCTAATAAACCTTTAAGCATAAAGGAAATCTTAAGAGATCTTTCTCCACTATACTATTCTAGAGAGGTTGAATCATGGTCTATGATTCATATTAATAGCATTTAATCAATATCATTGAAAGTTCCTTCTGTGTCTTTAGGAAAGGTTAATTTTTTTTTATGAAAACCTAATTTCTCTAAGGGACATTACTTGTCAGATCATTGAAATCAAAAGTCAATACTAAGGATAGATACATTTTCTTAGACTTAGCAAGTTAGTGATTAAAATAAGCCCATTATTGGTAAACAAACCAAAAAAAGTGATTCTAAATTCTCTATTTTAGAGTTCATTAAAGAGATTTTTAGTTTGTATAAAGTTTATGTTTATATACTTTGTAGATAATTTTTATAGGGGAAATGTTCCAAAATCACATGACTTTCATTAACATGTAAGCAACTTCTAAGTGTTGTTTGAAAACATAATTATTTTTTTAATAAAGTATTACTGTTAAAGTTTAATTTTCGGAGGTAAAATCATTATCCTCAGGTAAATATTATATAAATCTGTGTCAATGATTCTATTTAACTCATTAATTAGTGATGGAAGCAGTGATATTGTGGTCAGGACAAATAGCATTTGAGAAGTTAAGGTAGTTATAAGCAACATTACAAGGAAATGTTAAATAGCATACATAATGATTAATTAGATACAAACTGGTTAGTATCCAAGAGGCTATCAATCTTTACAATTATCTCTTCCACCAGAAATTATTTGCATCTCAACTGGATAAAATCTGGAAGTTAGTAAGCAAATTCTGGGAACTTTAATTAAAAAATAAACAGTGAGATGAAACAGTTCATCCCTAGACAATCTTTGGCTAGTTGTAGCTCCTGTGTGATAATTAAAGACTGCGCTGCCCATCTTTTTGCTTTTCCCCATTGATTCCATTCATTTTTCTGGCAACAATATGCTTGAATTCAAATTTGTGTGAAAATGCATTTATTTAACTATTCTATGTCTGCTTTTCTACTCAACATAGGTTGAAAATATAAATAAGAAATTTACCCTGTCTTCTAGTAGTTTACAGTATGAAAGGGACATAAACAGGTATACATTGTTTGGCAGGGGCATTACATTGATACGATGTGTATTTAAAATATGGATTGGATATATATCAGTTGTCATAAATGTGTTTATACCTTTTGGTTGAGGAATTTCAAGTTAGTATATTTTGCCTAAGAAAATTATCCAAAAGGAGCTTAATCAAATATACAAAAATGTTACTATACCATTATTTATAATTCTTAAATACTAAAATTATTGAACATAAATTTAATGGAGTATATATAGTCTTTGACCTTACTAAAACAGATAATTTTATCAGGGGATAATTTAATGCATGGAAAAAGTCATAAAACAATGTTAAAGTATATCCCATTGACATTGATGTTTCATTTTAAAGGGATGGCTCTCAGGTCCTTCAGAAAGACATTCCTAGCTGACAAAAGGTCTAGGACCACTTTCTTCGTAGGTGAATGTGTGTGGTTTGCATTCAATGACCATAATCTATATTAATAAAAGGGTAATATGCTAATTAGACCGGGTCGACTGGCCATCTTCTGGACGTCCGACATCCTTCTGGACAAAACCATAGTGGTCGGGGCTGAGGCAGAGGCAGTTAGGGGCAATCAGATTGGCAGGGGAGGGCAGTTGGGGGCAAGATCAGGCCGGCAGGGGAGGGCAGTCAGGGGCAATCAGGCAGGCAGGGGAGAGCAGTTGGGGGTGTTCAGGCCAGCAGGGGTGGGCAGTTAGGGGTGACCAGGCCAGCAGGGGAGAGCAGTTGGGGGCAAGTAAGCTGGCAGGGGAGCAGTTAGGGATGATCAGGCAGGCAGACAGAGGTGATTAGGGGCAATCAGGCTGGCAGGCAGAGTGGTTAGTGATCAGGCAAGCACGCAGGTGAGGCAGGTGAACGATTAGGAGCTAGCGGTCCCAGATTGCGAGAGGGATATCCGACTGCCGGTATAGGCCCAATCCCATAGTGAATCTCTCATTTCCTTACTATTACTGTAACTAATTTCTAAGCAAGGGTAATATAGATCAAGTTATTGACTACTTACCCAATTACATTCTGGAGAATACTTTATATGTCAAATTATAAGTGAATTTCTCATATAATGTGATAGAAAATCTAAACCATAGTTGCTACTCTTATTTATCCCAAAGTGGTTACTATTTCCATAGAATGAGTCATACATACTAGTATACTAGTATGTGTACCTTTTTGACTGGTTACACAGTACGGGTCCCCGATTGGAGAGGAAGCAGGCTGGGCTGAAGGCAACCCCCTGTGTACAAATTTTGTGCACCAGGCCTCTAGTATACTTTATATAAATGAAATTTTATTCAGTAAATGTTTGAAACTAAGTTATCTTTCTCAGGAAAAACTATAATAATTGTAATGTATTTACTCTCTGTCTCTATGACACTGGAAACCATCATATGTAAATTGTCACAACTACCCTTTTACTAGAATGAAAATAACATTGTTTCTATTTTTAAAGGCATTGAAGAAAAAATAATTGTAAATAGAATTTTTAAAATATTTTGCTGTTTTATGCCACAAATTACTCAATAATGGGCTATGCTTATGTGCTGTCTATATTTCTTAGCAAGGGCTGTATCTGATATTTTTAGAAACAATGGATCCGGCAGTGCTTATTTTCGGAGTCCTTACATTAGCAACTATTTAAAGCCTATAAAAGAAATGTCTTCTAATTTTGAGAATTGAATTACAAATCTCTGTAATTATTATAGGACTTCCTAGTGGATAGATAATTTGCATTTGCAAATAATTTACTATTAAATCATGTAAATTATTCTTATACATTAGTGTTTTTAAGTTTTAACTCTAATTCCTCAGATGGAAATATATTTAAATACAGAAATATTTTCAATAGGGCAAAACCCAGCTCAGGTCAGACTTTTCTGACCTCATTAACCACCAGGTAGACAACAGCCACATACTGTGTAACCAGTCAAAAAGGTACACATACTAGTATACTAGTATGTATGACTCATTCTATGGAAATAGTAACCACTTGGGGATAAATAAGAGTAGCAACTATGGTTTAGATTTTCTATCACATTATATGAGAAATTCACTTATAATTTGACATATAAAGTATTCTCCAGAATGTAATTCAATAAGTAATCAATAACTAATCTATATTACCCTTGCTTAGGAACTAGTTATACTAATAGCAAGGAAATGAAAGATGCACTACATTTCCTTTGAAAGAATAATGGATAAAGAGGCTTTCTCAGAATTAATCCCTACTCATCTACCACCATCATCTCCCACCTGTAACAGTTAGTGAGAAAAATGTCATGGACATCAACTTTGACCTCAAAGGTAAGTCAGAATTGGGCGGTGATAGCCTCTGTTATCAGGCTATTGGCAAATTGGGACAATCCATACACTATACCCATTTATCTTCGAAGGCCCCAAGCTTTTGAATGGTTTTAATTTGAGTGGGCTCACAGGTCAACCATACTTATTTGTAAAAGATACTTGCTGTAAACATTCAAAATTCCCAAATAAAACATATCTATGCACTTTCCATAAAAACTAAGTAATTAAATGCCCTAGAGTTTACTTCATTTATTGTTAAGTAAAGTTTTTCTCTTTCTAATCATGTAATATTTATGTAAACCCTCCTGCAGAGGAAAAAAATGCAAAGCAAATACAGTCCCCAAGTGGGGATATGGAGCTATGTTGATTAACTTAATTCAGCCAATATTGACTTTACAGAGACTAAGTTCAAGGTGAGTAATGATAGAAGTCTGGACATAAATGAGTATGAGACAATCAAGGAAAAAATAGTCAACCCAAATATACAGCAGGATATTAAGTATAATGAAAAGTAGTTTTATAGGATTTTTAGGAGGAGCAGAGAGAACTGGGGTATCAAGAAGACAATAAAGAAGCTATTAGTGCCTTCATTTAATTATAAATTAATTTTTACTTATTTGCTTATTTCTAGCTTGAATTTCTACTTTGTGCCAGGCACTGATCTAGTCACTGGGGTTAGACTAGGAAATGATGGAGTTCCTGATTTAATGAGATTTCTGTGTTGCCTGCTATTGACATACTAGTATTTGAGGCCAAGTGCACGAAATTTGGTCCCAAGCAGCTGCCAGTGGGGTACTCCCTCCCTTCCCCCAGCCAGCCCGTCCTCTGGTCAAACTTGCAGAAGAGCTCCAGTGGAGGGGACAATTTGCATACTACACTTTTATTATATAGGGTGCCTTAAGAATTGGGTGGGATATCAACAGAGTGATTGAAATGAAACCATTCCAGGCAGTGGGATGTTGCCAGGATCAGAGTAAAAAATGGGTGAAAAAATAGGAAATAAGAAGGGAGCTATTTGGCTGAAGTATAATGTACACGTAGGAGTTACTGAGATATGAAATGGGAAGAAAAGCCAATTACCATACTGAAAATTATGCTAAGATCAATAGGAAAGTGGCATTTATTGACGGTTTCTGAGGAGAGGAACACTAACAGAATGTGCTTCGGGGGAGATTAAATGTGTAGGAAAAATTAGAGCAATAGGGCCAGAGAGTGAGTGAGGCCAGTTAAGAGATCATTTTATAGTCCCAGTGAAAGATAATAAAATATCTGAAATCATATAGTAGATTTAGAGAAATATGATAATTTGAGGTCTTTATAATGTATTTTTTTTGTCTGAGAGATAGAATTCTATTTCCATTAAACTTCTAGAAACAGAATCACAAAGTAGAAACAGCAGGATCATTTTCCTCATCTCCCTCTCCAAAGGCAATAGGAGAAATTTAAAATCAGCTCAGATTTTAAACTAGTGTGAATATTAACAATGATGTGATGCTCAATATCAGAAACATAAAAGATTGCCACATTAAGCACACTAGGGAAATTCAAACAAAGGAAATTAGGGCTTCTTTAAAAAAAAAGAGAGGTGAAAAATATCAAATGTGATATATCAAATTATAATTATATACATTAAAAAGTATATTTAAAAAAGTAAGTCCTGGGCTTTTTTTTTCCAGTTTTGCTATTAAATATTTTTAAAATATATTTTATTGACTTTTTACAGAGAGGAAGGGACAGGGATAGAGAGCTAGAAACATCGAACAGCTGCCTCCTGCACACCCCCTACTGGGGATGTGCCCACAGCCAAGGTACATGCCCTTGACTGGAATCAAACCTGGGACCTTTGAGTCCACAGGCTGATGCTCTATCCACTGAGCCAAACCGGTTAGGGTGATATTAAATATTTTTATTAAGACCTTAAAAAACAAACAGGAGAAATATTATTATGAACCCCCATATACAAACCACTCCACTTCATTAATTATCAACATTTTGTCAATCTACTTTCCAGTTCTTTCATTCTTTTTCTATTGCTGGAGTATTTTAATGTAAATCTGGATTCTTATAATTTCATAAACATATAAGCATGTATCTCTAAAACACAGGAGCACTTATTTCTTAATAACCACAATTGACATGATCACCCTTAAAAAATTATTTCTAAATATAATCAAATTAACTCGGTGCATGTCTACATTTCCCCCATTGTCTCCAAAATCTTGTTACATTTTGTTCAAAGTAGTTCCAAGTAATGCCCACATACTAAATTTAGTTGATATGTCTCTTGTCATCTTTTAATCTAACAGTTGCCCTTCCTTTCTTTTTCATGCCACTTCTTAGTTGAAGAAAGCAGGTTGTTTGTAGAATTTTACACATTCTGGATCTGCCTGGCTGCTTGGTTGTGTTGCCATTTGCTTTATTCATCTATTCCACAAATTATTGGTTTACAATAATTTGATGTAAAGGTTTAATTCCTCAGTGCATGATATTGGAAATTAGGTTTTATGAGTAGTGTTGCATACTCCTATTGCATTCTTTCGGGAGGTGAATAGTCTGATAGTCCCACTTTTATTGAGGCTAAAACAGATGAACAGACTCAGAGGTGATCAGCTTGATAAATCCATTCAAGCATTCTCACTATAAAATCTTTCACTTAATAGTTGTAATATCTACCGATCATTTTCATTATTCCATTAGGAAACTAGAGAGTTGTGATTTTTCTAATCCTATGAATCTCTCAGGATTTACTAGAGTAAAAAATTAATTTGATGAGCTTTTGATGGCTGTGAAAATTGGTTCAAAAGGGAAAAGCAAAAAAAAAATGATTTAACCCTTGCCAATTTTCAGGCACCACCCATAGCTGATCAATAGTACAGTCATAACCACATAAACTAACTTGTAGGGGAGTCACTTCAAAAGATCCAATTTCCACTGGTTGAAGATGGGACAATTTGAGCACCAAAATTATATTGACTGCAATAAAATGTTTTCTTTTATATAAGTGTTTTATGCACACAAACACATGCACATGGATATACACATAGAGTGTTAAATTTCCAAATGATTCATTTCGTTTTTGCCATCTTTTTGATAGTTTCTAATTAATTTTAAATTGTGTTCAGATAATAGAGATAATAAAATCTTTACTTTCAGGAATTTATTATGGGGAAATAATTTCATGTTTCTCTTTGATTCTTCAATACTTGTACTCTTCACAACTTCATATTCATGAAATTCTTAACGCTTTCTTTTCAGCATGAAATTTCTGATGCAGCTTAAATGATGAACTTTTCATATTCAATATAACATCCTAGGTTTTATACAGAATAAATTAAATAAGTGCTGAGCAGTATAGGAGGCATTTCCCAATTTTTTACTCCTATAGGAAATTCTTTTCATATGAATTCGCTAATATTAATGATAATAATTACAGATACTATGTACAGAAACATGCTATATGGCTGCTATTTTTCCAAGTATTAACTACTTAATCCTTACAATTCTATTACAGTGCACACAGGGTGACTCTCCACTGGCTCCAGTGGTCCTGCCTCTTTCCTTGAGTGTAGGCAACCTAGAAATTTGCTTCTATCCAGTAGAAGACACAAAATGGTGAAATATTCCTTTAGTGATTAGACTACACAAGATTATAAATTTTATGATTCTAGCAGACTATTTGTTGATGAAGCAGCCATGTTGAAGACGTCTATGTGGCAAGGCACTGGGGTCTCCCTTTTGCCAACAGTCAGAAACTTAGGACCCCAGTGCAGTAGCCCTCAAGAAAATAAATTCAGCCAACAACCATAGGAGGTTGGAAATGGATCCCTTGCCCAGTTGAGCCTTCAGATGAGACGCAGCCTTGGCTAAAATCTTGATTTTAGCTTCATGAGAAATTCTGAAGCAGAAGACTCAACTAAGTTATACCCAGTCTCCTGATACATAGAAATTGTGAAATAATATATATGTATTATTTTAAGCTACTAATTAAGTTGTGGTAATTTATTACACAGCAATGAAAAATATACATATTATCACCATTTTGCAAATGAACTAGATGAGGCACAGAAGTTTAAGTACCTTGTCCAATAACACACTGGTAATACAGTGAGGCCTTAACTTATGAGTGTCCCGACTAATGAGTTTTTCGAGATACGAGCCGTCTCTCGGCTGATTTTTTGCTTTGAGTTGTGAGCTAAAATTCGGGTTATGAGCCAGCTTCAGATACTGCTGGGGTCCAACCCGAGCAGGTTCAGGGGTCCCCAAAGGTGTGGACGGAGTCGGCGAAGAAGGAATGACACAGAGACAGTGTTCAGTTAATCAGCAGTCTAGCCAGGATCTCTAGCCAAGTTCTGGTCAGGATCTCCAGCAAAGTTCTGGTTACAAAATTTTGC